>NW_028190390.1:1587500-2187500 GCF_048542155.1 Nylanderia fulva | reverse complement strand
CTTGTATGCAATACACAGAAACGAGTATAAAGTAACCTCCTTTCCATTCTTTCTTCTGCAAGCTCTGAGCATCCAACGAGAGTCGCTTCGAATCAAACAATATCAAATGTTCAAACAATAGCAAACGCGGTTAACGACAAGCTCCGGATAAAAAGATGAAAGCAACCGCTCTAAAACAAGCTTGATAGGAAAGAGAGAGAGAGAGAGAGAGAGGGATGACACAGCGAGGCAAGGGGCGCGAATCTGTGGATCGTGGGTGAGGAAGGGGAAGGCGAAACCAGGGCGTAAGTATTGATCCCGCATCTCTGGGCGGTTGACACATTTACCAAAAGATACCCGTGATCTAGTTTTCGTTTGGGAGATAGCGGACGAGCTAGAGCAAAAAAATGACAAGCGGTTGTCTAAATATCGATTATGACTTTTCATTAACAAAAGTTATTGAATTAATGAAATCATCGTTTCAATTCGAGACGTATATTACATGCACGAATGCGTTTAAACACAAATATATTTTTAGAAAAAATAGGTATTTAAAAGAAAAGGGGTTTTTCTGCTGATTTTTTTAGACGCGGCATTATTTGTTGCCATAAAAATACTCTGTCGTTTTACAAAAATTCGTCTTTCCACAATAAACTGTGATATTTAAATAGTAGATTCCTATATAGACATACACCTAATTATTATTACAGTGAAAAATTGTTAGTCTAAAGTATATCGAGAAATATATAATATCTGAAATAGATGCATCTACACTTTTTCATAGGCACATTAAAGAGTTCACGTTAAACTGATGTTCGTTTCCGAAAGTCACCAGTTTCGATGAAAAAAATGAGATTTTTACGAACGAGAAAAACGTTGCCGGTTTTGGGATCCCTGCCAAATAGGTCAGAGCTCGTATTGAGCTGGTGAATCGCTCTCTCTCTCTCTCTCTCTCTCTCTCTCTCTCTCTCTCTCTCTCTCTCTCTCTCTCTCTCTCTCTCTCTCTCTGACTTGTTGTTCCTCATCGCTCTTTCTCTCTCTGCCGAACGGAGATCTAGAACAATTCTAGAGCACCTCCGCCGACAGAGACGAACTATAATGCCATCATCGTACCTTATGTCATTTTGCACTTTTTGTATTATTCCGCAACATAATGTGATGGAATACGTCTATTAGACTGATTAATTACGCGGTCTCCGGTGTAATGGTTGTATATCTAATGTAAATGAAAAAGCAGAAAGAGAGAGAAAGCATTATTTATTGAGCATTCTGGGACGGGTCCCCTCAAGCTCATAAATAGGTTTACATAGTATAAATAATAAAGGTATAAAATAATATAAAAATATTAAAAAGAAAAAACAAAATATAATGGTGTGTACAGGTTTAACTTACGCTATATAATAAATGTATTATTTAAATTAGTTAATTGTTTTACATTATCATTGTATTATATCTTGTCACATTCTAAGATCAAAAATTAAGATTTTTTAAATAAAGTTGTGTTTTAGCACTTGATAAGGGCCGAAATCCATGGCTGAAACGTTGTGAATATTGAATAAAGATCACTTATTTTGCCAGAGTTGGTCAATTAAAAATTACTACCATTTTTTACTATATAATAAAATTACAAAATTTTACATATTATACACATACACACATATGTATATGGTATATATATATATATATATAAAATTAGATTTTGAAAAAGAGAGAAAAATTGAACATTATAACATATAATAGTGAAGAAATGATTATATTGTTACAATATCTCGTTAACTCAAGATTTATTAATATCAGAGATGAAGAGGAGGATTTTATAATCGCTGGAATCTAATTTTTCTCATTCGTGTTTATCGTTACTACAACATCCCCTTCCCCTCTATACGTAGTATCCCTCGAATCTTCTATAATCTATTTTCTCCCTAGTGCATTGTGTTATGTCAGGACGCGATATAGAGACACCAGGCCAGAATATACTGTTTGATCAATACTCCATCGTCACAAGCATCGCGTCCTTCGTCTTTGTACACGTCGATGGTGCAAAGGAAAACAAAACACGGGGTGATGATAAAATGCGAATTGCCAAATGTGGACGCGAGGTAGAATGTGATTAATGGCGGTAATGTGACAAGCTAGCCTTTTGATTGAATGAAAACTGTCACTTTTCCGAATAGAAGAATAAATTGTGCATGAGAGAATCTCGTTTGGAAGCGCAACGTGATAACCAATATTTTAAGTCTTTAAATTATGAAGTCGTGCATTGATAAATGTTGAGAAAACGATTGCTTTTGCTTCATCGAATGTAACATGTGATATTGAACACGTGCCGAAGGGTCGATGCCCTTACACCGGATTTTATTTGATTCTCTTCTTTCTTTCTGTTTTTCTCTCGTTCTGTCATGTATGTATATATATATATACCTACTCATTTGTATCGATAATTTTTCGTAGACATGTAATAAAATTAATAAACATATTTTATCATGATGAAACTGATATTTTTATTGCTTGTGTATTGTATTACTGAAATTTATAACGTAATTTTTGTAGCCTGAAGAGGACTCAATTGGTGGTCGAAACGTCGTTTCTTTTTTAATAAAAGATTTTTAACTTTGCCGGTGTTGGTCAATCGATTCCTATCTAATTTGGTTTTAAAAATTCAACTGGCAATCAGATCACTTTTTCCGTTTATATTTTATCATGCTGATATTATAGAGAAATTAGAAGATCTTTATTAATAGGAACTTTGAATATGAAGAAATATGACGGGTTAATTGATATTGTTTCCTTTGTTTGTTCTATTGCAATTATTAATTCGATTTGGTACAATTAATCACTGATATGATAATAATTATTGTTATAATAAAAGCACCTAAATAATTTCATTCTTTGTGTTTTATAATTTTTATTAATTATGTACGTATAGCAGTAATAATTGAAATATAACGAAAATCAATAATTAATTAAGTATATATATTTGCACACATACTTTTTTAAACAATTTTTTGTAAGAAAGAAAGATATTATCATTAGAATACCCATAAATCTTATGTATATTTTAATATTGTATTAATACATTAAATAAAACACTTTACTAAAAAGATCTTTTAAAATTATTCTAAGAAAGATGAAAAGTGCGATTAATTCTTTGAATCTGTATATACAAAATAAAATTGAATAATTTATTGATTAAATAGAATATTTGTCATCCGTATATATTCGGCATTTTTTTCCTAACGAAAATACGAATGTTTCTTTTCTCGCGGTGATCCGAAATTAGTCAATATGAACAGTTTGATATGTTCAGTACATAATTTATGTCGTTGTCGACATTTTCTGAGAGAAATGTCATGAATCAATTACAATTGGTACAAATTGCGAATTTGCTAATGTTTATTTTAATTCGTCTCGCGAACATTGAAATTAACGCTATACCTTCTAACTTCTAACTTGTATGCAAATTGAATCAGCCATTACACGATAAATATGAAAGGAACAGCGGAAAAACACCGATCGTTTGCGGCAGACATTTCATAACTGTCGTCATTTCGTAAGAAACGACAAATTTTCACTTTTCCATGCTTTCGTGATTTAAGAGTCCGTTGCGTCTACATATATCTCCAATTATAGCTCCAATTCCGACTTTCTTTTTTTTTTACGCACGTATGTACATCATACATCTAATATAAGATTGTAAAAAACGCAAAAATATTAACGTATCTATGAATTCTCGTGTATTATTATATAAAGTTTATTTCAACTTCTCGCCAAGAAAGGGACTTGGTTTACAATTTTTTCCTACTCACGTTTATCCATCCGTTTTATTTATTATATTATCTACTATTTTATATATTATTTCTTTTCCTAGTGGAATATAAAATAAATATTATAACATAATAAAATTAAATTATAATTAAGTTAAATTACATTATACTATACATTAAACAGTTTTTATATTGCATCCCATTTCTTTGTCTACATTATATATTTGTATTTACATACACTTATTTACGATTAGATTTGATTTTACTATTTACATAAACACATAAGTTAAGATTGAAAAACTTTTTACTTATTAATCACTCAATAAACTATAACAGTACAATATTCGACTTTATAAACAATTTTAACATTATGACTATATAGTATCTCTTAACTATCATATATTACCAAATGACTGAATCCTGAAGAATTTTCGTGTATTAAGAAAACAGTTTCAATTTTAGAGTATATATTTTTATAAGCTGTTCCGAAAGGGAATTAGAGAGAAAGAAAAAGAGACGCGATTGAGACAAGTACAGTTGAGAGAAGTCAATTTTCAATAGCGAGGTCGGGTCGATGAGGAAGGCTTGACCTAATGACCTGGAACTGCGCATGCCGGATAGTTTATAAAGTGCGACCTGGATATAGGTGTACGTTAGAAATTTGACCGGAATTGGATTTCTTCTAACGCGTGTGCGCATTAACAATAAGCTTTTTCTTTGTTAAGGTCACGGCAATAAAGAAAATATTAGGAATAGGAACAAATATTAAGCATTCAGGTTCAATAAAAAAATTACGCATTAGCATCTATTGCATTATACAAAAGTGCAGACAATAGAAACAAAGAATAGAGAATATCTACTAATATATATATAGAAGCAAATGGGTATTAGCAAATAGCAATAGATATATTCCCTCTTGTGCTTATATATATATACTTTTGCTTTTTTCTTAATATTTATTCTTATTCCTAATGTTTTTCTGCTATGGCACTGTTTTATTGTTATTAGAAATAATGAGAAACGCGACTTTTGCATGTTACCCATACGCAGCACTGTTATCCTCTTGTCGTTAGATAAGGTTATGTCGATGTTAGATAAGACAAGATTTCTCGCGAATGTATTTAGCAAATACGTTTTATTTTAAAATTCAGTTTTCCTTCTCTGGGCGTTACTGTATATTTAGCTAGTTTTTGTGCCATACAACAACACAGACTGTACTTATAAATCTCGTTTGTCCACTTTTACTAAACGCGAATAAGCGGAAGAATCTCGAAACGGGTTGATGATCTAATCGATATATGATCTTTGCTCGATCGATTTTATAATCGTTAAACTGTGTTCGCGAGATTGCAACGCAATGACTGCTACTTCAAGCAAATCAGTTTGCAGACTATATGTGTTCATTGAATATATGTTTAAAGAAAAATATATCTTTGAAAGTATTTATATCTCTTTGTACACAGTTAACTTTCTCTAATAAGATAGAAATAATTCATATATTCATGGAAAAGTTGATTTGTGTGTTTCGCTTAAAAATATATCAATTATGAGCAGTCATAATAAATTATAAACTGATGTTTTAGAACAGTTTATAAAGATCTTTTTGAAGATGATAAGTTAATGCATTTGAGTGATGAATAGGTTTGAATTAAAGATAAGAAATGGTCTTCTGAGGCGACATTATCTTGTATATTAATAATGACAAATTAATGATGAGTCTGACATTAATGCGCGTTAGAAATATATATTGTTCCATTTTATTATAAATTGTGAATTATTCTTCCGCACTAAAAAGATTTCCGTTCATTTTATTACATTAACAATATAATGTATATACATATAAAATTTATATATACATATATATATATATTTTATATATGTATATATATAAAAGTTTTGTATATACTTATAGCCTATAGGTTCTTCTTTTAATAACAAATATTTTAAATAATTTGAAATTGAATTTTTCTTAACAAAAAAATAACAAAGTTATTATTTATTTCGAATTTTTTCATCATGTATCTTTGTAATTAATGTTTCAAAATTCCACTAAATTGCATCTAAAATAAATCGAAGAATAGTTTTGTAATATTTTTGACTCATTCTCCAAATTTAAATTAAAAAAAAATTTTCTTAGATTTTTTTATAACTGGCATTATTGATATATCATTAACAAATATTATATTATTAATGCTTTGATATTTTTATTAAGAAAAAAATCGATATTAAATTAGAGAAACAATGTAAATTATTAATATAATACTTATTTTATAATATACAATATATTATAAGACATTATAAAAGTAGTCTATATGCGTGCGTGCGAATTAAATAAGAAAATTCATAATTTTACAAATGAATTTTGAATGATTCTTTTAGCGGTGTTGATGTATAAAAGCGTGAGACTGTCAACCTTGTGTAATATGACTTTTGCTGACTAATTGGAAATTTAGTTGAACGTGCATAATTTTATTATTGCGTGTGTTTTAAGTTTCTTTTTTTATATCGAAAAAATATATGTACAAGTCTCGATTTTAGCATGTACAGGACGTCATTGATCGATCGTTTTTCTTATCTAAAAGTATGCGTAACGATTTTGATTGTGTCCTCGATTAATCCCTCGATTATGTAAGAAATTCTCATTAGTTACTCACGGGTGCGTAGGAGCGAAGGTCGCATTGCTACATTTGAAAGTGATGGTGCGACCTTTCTATGAAAAAGCTATTTCTCATAATTCGACAAACTTGCTTGTTATATACCATAGATTTATATACACCGCAGTTATAAAGTAGTCACTATTTAATGAAATTCAAAATAACTTTTGATGAGCAACAAATAGCAAAAATTATTTAAAAATTTTTTGTTACATCTCACATTATTAATAATATTTATTTCAAGTTATATAATTATATTTTTTGACTGTTGGAGTAAAAAAGATATTTTTTAATAAAAATTTGAATCTTGCATGTGATTATGTTTTACAACTATACAAAATTTTACATATATCATGTTAATATACGTAATACATAAAAAGATAGTATCTTTTGCACGTGTGCCAATGTGTACGCATTATATACTCTTAGAATGTATAAGGAGACTATAAAAAGACAAAAGAAAAGAAGAAAGAAAGAGGATTAAAGAATTGAAGGATTAAAGTTTACAAATGTAAACAGAATGTTCCTAAATTGGCGATAAAGATTTTAATGACAAATTCTTTGTAACATTTCAAGACGAAACTTTTAATACGAAAATGTCAAGGCTATCATATTTTTCAAATAAGAAAAGTTTAAAGATTACGAATGACAGGGCTGGAATGTTGCACTAAAAAATGTTATACAACGCACTGTAATATGCACACAGAGTAATACTCCGGCAATACGCGCGCGCTTTCTCTTACGCATCGGCGATCTTTCGAACGTGCGTACATTCGTTCGAAAGTTCGGTGAGGGGAACAGCAGGCTGCTAATGCTAGAACCTAAGCAAAAGGGGACTAGAAGAAGAGAACCCGGGTCGACGACCCTCGCACGTGGAACCGTTCGGAAGTAGGCCATGCCGTGACATCACGCAAACGCAAGATGGCCGACGCATCGCTAGGAGAACACGTTCTCATAGCGCCCTCCTCGAAGATAGGCTTTTGTCACTCTAGCACACTCTTCTGTATCGGCACACACGGCACACAGCATCGCACGTTGTGCGGTTGCACGCATATGTGACGGAGTGTGTTGCGCTCTTCGGCTCCTAGGTTAGGCGGTTTAAGCGATTTAGGAACTTGGTGAAGGTTAGGAACGTGTCTGGGTGCGTCTTTGCGCGAATCTTCTATTTGAAGCTTATTTGTCAAATCAGGTCAGGTCTCTTCTTTCTTCTTTTAGTACCTGACAACAAGTACTTCTGGTCGGCAAGCAGTCTTTTAATAGTTAATAAAGATCATTAAACCATATATATATATATAGAAGAAGAAACTTTGGTGCTGCACATGCTACGATCCGATATCTATAATGCTTTTGAGTTATCTCGCCAAACATGACGATTATGCTTGCTGAGTGACAGATTTATCTAAATTTTATGATCTCACGATTGTTTTCACCTTACACATATCTGATAACAAGATTGACGAGTGAACAAGTTATTTTGCGTACATTCACAAGGCTATTCACGCAGATATACTTGGCTGTTTTGTTCTTTTTCTTCATCGTGTGTTGGAGCTTTCCAGCAAGAGAACAAGTACTACACACTATGTCATGCAATTGGCTGTGAAAAAGAGAACCCAGGTAGCAAGCTAACGTCATTAAACGTCAAAATGACGTCATTTTGACGTCGAATGACGTCATTTTGACGTCAGCGTGATACCTGGGAATTTTTAAAGAAAATAGAAAATAGAAAATTAAAAATGTAATAGGCGTGATAGGGTGCAAAATTATTAACAAATATGTAGATAATACACTTTAATAATCAAATAAAAAAGAATAAAAAAAAATAAAATTTAAATTTTAACGTGTACGTTTCGGCTCTTCTTTTAGCCATCTTCAGCGCAAAAACAATAAATAAAGAATTCAGAATATAAAATTATAGTTAAAGTCAGTATGTAAAAAATAAAAATAAAAATAATATAAAAAAGTTATATAGGAAATTTTTCTATTTGATAATTAATCGTAATATTGTGTGTGTATTTACGTTTTTCATTGGAAAATTTTCCTGGAAATTACTTATTCTTGTACGAGTCACTGCATAAAATCTTGATTTGCTTAATCAAACGTCAAATGTAATCGAGGACAAATGCATTTCACTATTCATTTGACGATGCGTGTATGTATGCATATGTATACATACATTGTCATTCTTCGTGATTCTTTTCCGCAAGCAAATGTAGGGAAATATTCGCGTGGAAATATTCGCATTGAATATCGGTGTATTGTATATAAGCAATGTTCAAAAATAATTATTATCTAAAAATCAAGGAACATAAATAATAAAAATATAAAAAAATATATAATTCTTCTAAGATTCTAATAATACAAATAAAAATACAGAATGTTTTAAAATTCCATTGAATATCGTTTTAACAAATGCTTTGAAGTCAATTTTTCTTCACTGAATGTATCAAGTGAGATCATAATTTATTGCCTGTGTTACCACTATGAACTATAATTATTAATAATTAATAATTTTCTTAGAATTAGAATAATTAATATTAATAAAATTTATTCGTGTTTCATAACACAATAATTAAAATTTTAAGCTTGTTATAAATCAATGAAAAATGCAAATGCGTACACAAATTAATATATTATATTATTTTTACATAAAATTATACCAGTTTATTTTTACAAGGTTATTGCTGCAACATTATTACCGCATTATTGCATTGCAGTATATATTGCTGCAAGATCCTGTGCCATATGTGTTGCAAGTTTTAAATTTAAAAAATTTGTATATAATTCAAATTAAAATTATTTCCTCTGAAATTGTATTGAAGAATGTAAATATTTTATTATCTTTTTAGTTTCGTATAAAAGTTTAATTTAATGAAAAATTTTTCTTGGTTAATCATTTATAACTCGAAAATTATTGATCTACCTAATCTTTTTATTAAATAAATAAAATTGTGTTTAATTTAGCTAAAGGATCTGCTAAAAAATAATCTAGTGATTTTGCAATACTTATTTATACACAACACACACGCACACGCACACGCACACATAAAATATGAAACGTATGTTAAAAAACAATTTATATGTAGAAAAACTGTCAAATAAACGTCTTGTCGAGATGAAACCAATTCTAAATCTCAATCGTTCGATCTTTCTATACATTTTCAGATGTATATTATTTTTGGACCGCCTTGTATAGAATGCGTGCGGTGCATGGAAGATAGCATAGCAGGCGTGTTCTTTATTCGGCACGCGTATGACTGCGGGAATGCGTCGTTGCGGCACGTATCGCGAAATTGCGGTCGAATTCGATGTGCATTATATTTTAGTAAACTCTCTGAAGCACTTATCAAAATACGCGCATCGCATTTACATTTATTGATTATAACGTGACACTTAATGCGCGTGTACTCCTAATTAATTTACCTTATTTCTAAATAATTGTTGTAGAAATATTGCTACGATAAATATTTATATATTATGTAATGTAGTTGCACATTATGTGATTACTGCGACATACCTTCGAATTACATATTTTTGATCGAATGCATAATTAACTATTATTATAGTTGCGTTAAAATGTAAAGTGGTTTCTTTTTTTAAATGTCACATATATTCACTATATAAGCCGGATGGTTCTGGTTAATAAAAGAGTCAGATAGCACAGGCGAGCCTTGGGTAACAGGTAGCGGAAATATGTTGCTGTCGAAAGCGACTGTAATTACGTATAATGATAGCGCTTACGTAATGTATATTTAAGTCAAGCGGTGTGGTCGGCGGCGTTACGAAAATTCAAAGGAAACGATACCTGTCTTCGCCGTTGTTACATGATTTTGTAGCACAAACGGCATTGAAATTGCGTAATGCCCTTTGTATTCCCTTATGCAAAATCTGAATATCTGAGTTGTATACATCGTGTAAGCATTATGCGTGAAAATGCCAATTATTATCCGCATAAAATTTAATAAGAAATAATAATCTTTGCTATTTGTTCTTCAAAGCGATATCTTTTCTCAAAACTTTTATTTTCAAGGTTAATTATATGTATATATGAAGCATTGGTTAATGAGATTTCAAGGTCATCATTGTTTTTTTTAAACGAAACTATCATAATTTTTTAAATTTATCTAAAATTTTGATAATATTAATTATCTGATATATTATTTTTGATAATGTTATCTGTGATTTTTTATAATATTTGATGTAAAAATATGTTAAAGTGAAATAGTCAAAAAATGTATAGTTTACGAAATATTTATGCTTTATTATTTTAATTAAATATTTTTAAATTATAAAATTTTTCAACCTATTATTTACGTTGAAACTATTTTTTTGATTAAACAACTAAGAAATAATACACAGACAAAAGTATACACAAACGCCAAATTTATGATACCTTATTGTTTATTAAACACACGAAAATGGTATATTATTATTATATTATTACATATTTTATTATAATTACATTTGTTGTTTTTTGATAATGTTATCATAAAGTTATTCATTCTTTTATTTTATAATAATTTTTGAAAATTATTGTAAAACAAAAAATGTCAAATAAATAATTATTATAGTTTTATAATGTTAACAATTTATCTTGTGAAAATATATGGCCGATAAGGGAAGTTAAAGTACACAGCTGTTTCGCAATTTACTCGTTTGATGGTAGCACAAGTTAAACGCTACTCTTATAATTCTTGCTAAGTGAGGTTTAACTTTTGTTGATTGTAAGCATTTTTAAAAGGTCTTTAAAAGTGTTTCAATGTCAGTTGCAAGAATCTATTGACAAGGTATTTCAAAAATATCCTACTTTAAAAAAATAAAATCATTTTTACGGCGACTTTAACAAATTGATTTTTAGATCAATTTTTGTCTGAAACATAAAATATTTTTTTCTAAAATTAAATATAAGAAAATTAGAAGAAGAGTAATTGCATGTTTAAAATGAGAGTGTATACTTTAGAAATTTGAAAAAAGAGATTCAAGGATTAATTATTATAACATATAATTTTACAAATGTGTTATTAGAAAACTATTATATTATTATATACATATAGGATTTATGTTAAGAAATAATGCGAAATATTTTGTGAGAAACATTCCGAATCGTAATATATAAATGAACTTTAACAAATTTAAAAATAATATAAAAATATCAATAATTAAAAAACAGTGATATTATCGATCGGTTTAATCTAAAAATACATCTTAGACATTTATATATATATATATATATATATATATATATACAGACAGCCTATAATTATTTGCATAGAATGTATATTTTAATTTTTCAATTATTATTTTATAAGTATGTATACATATATTTGCAGCACAAAAAATGTTTCGTCTGTTGGTAAAAACAGATGATAAAAGGAAGAAGACGCTATGGACGTCTGCTGTTGAATTCAACAACTGCATCGTAATTGATGCCAGATTATCGACAACACTCACAGCAGTTGGTAGAGAGTGAAGAGCCAATGGCTGCCATTTTATGGAATGTAGTGATGAGTCGTGCTTCGTTTAGTGAACGAAATTGATACTTTAGTAGTTCTTAAATTCTTTTAGAATGACGCAGTTTTTGCCACCGAATTTGTTAGCGTTGTTCGCGCCACGTGATCCGGTTCCGTATCTGCCACCGGCGAGCAAACTTCCGCATGAGAAGAAAAACGGCGGATACGTTGGCGTCGGAACCTTTCTCAAATGTTTCGAGGTTGGGCGATGCATTACGTTACATTTAGTATTGTTTGTCGCGAATGCTAAATTCGAACGGCTCGTGTACTCTCCTCGCATAAATTTATTACCCTTTTAACTGATCTGATATACATACCTCTAATTTTCTTTGGATTTTGATACATCATAATTCTTTAAAAACAAGAGAAAAAGATCACATAAAGATATATTCTAAATTGTTTAATCATATTTTCTTAATAGCATGCATTTTTTTTTTTTTTTAGTAAATTATAAAAGATATTTTTTTAACTTTTTATTTTATCTTTTTTCTCCCATGGATATGGAGTTACGGACATTAATTTAGAATCTGCTCATGTTTGTATTATTGTTAAGGCCTTTTTCTCATTTGTAAGTGGTTTTGAATTATTATTTTATATTTCATGAATGTGTTTTAAAAGAAAAGCAATATTTTTCATAGGATCCTAAGGATACACCACCACCAGTGCGTGTAGAGACTCGAGAGGAACGTCTGGAGCGTAGAAGAAGAGAACGTGCAGAGCAAGTTGCATATAAGCTCGAACAAGAAATTGCAGTGTGGGATCCAGCTGGCATTGCCAATGTCACAGCAGATCCCTTCAAGACTCTTTTTGTAGCTCGAATCGTAAGTTTGATTTATATGAAATATATTATTATGTGCTATTAAGCACATATACAATTGAATAATTTAAAATATATCATAATACAATTTATTTTTTTTTATTTTTACAGAATTATGATACATCGGAATCCAAATTGAGAAGAGAATTTGAGGTATATGGACCAGTAAAAAAGGTAAATGTACATATATGTGTTTTTACCATAATAATCTAATAAAAATAGTAAAGACTCACATTTTGATATTGATTTTTTTGCAGATTGTAGTAATACATAATACAATTAATGGCAAACCTAAAGGATATGCATTCATTGAGTATGAGCACGAAAGAGATATGCACTGTAAGTAACAACTTGGAAAGGTAAAAAAAAAGAGAAAAAAAAAGAAAAAGAATAAGTTATCGCGAAGCTCAATGAGCCCCGTATAGTCTGGAATTTCATCTTACTTAGCGTCACTTCCAGCTAGATATAGTGGGGACAGGGCTTTAGAGTTAGGCTATCCATTTTTATTGGTACTTATAAACCAGACGATATCGTCTAGGGGAAGGGGGGGTTCCTCACCGCCATACGCACACCTATGCAGGAATACCATTTGTAAATATGCATAAATATGGTAAAAGCGAAAAACGTACGAACGAACAAACAAACAAATGACGTGAACGTTTATTGGCTATCTTTGATTAATACAGTTTTTATCTTGTTCTTGGTACAGCGTGGTGGCCGCTGCCGGCAACTAGTGCCGTTCACTATTCCATGCAAAATCCCTGAACCTGCCTGATATGATAGGTTTGTATGTGTGGTAAGATCCAACATACAACAACGTTTGTTAGCGTCTTACTTGTTTACCCTATTTATCGTATCGTGTTTGATTTTTTATTGAGCGATGCGTGGTCTCGGTTGAAATTATAACGGACGTACGTGATAACATCCGCCACGCTCTTTACGGGTTCTTTTAATTCGAATTTTTCACCCATACACGATCGAACAGTTTTTTTTCCTTTTAGAATATGTCTCGTTAATTAAAGTGTTCGTAGATTCTAAAATATCGCGGTATCGCATAATCGACCCGTAGAATCTACGAATTTCAAGATTCGCGAACGTTAGTATTTACGTTAGAATCGCGTGAAAGTTAGCATTCTACATTGAAATTGATTGCTGGGCTTTTTTAGGATGAAGGTTCAGGGACATACTCTACTCGCGTACTCGTTTGTACGAATAAACACAGCGAATACATAGATACAAGCATCTTGCACAGACATTTTTCTTCATATTCGCTCTTCCATATGAATATCAGAATAATCTTATATCAGGGATGATTGTAATTCTATGGTTGAAGATGGAATGATTAAGATTTTATATATAAATAAGGCATTTTGTTTTTACTAGGTCTTGTGTTATAAAATGGCATTAGTTTTTCTAATTCTGCATTAATATTCTCAAATGGGATAAAGGACTATGCCCAGAGTTGGTTAGTGAACAGTCATGAGTCATATATTAATCGATAGGAGGGCACTTCCAAAGTCCTTCTTCGGAAGGTTTTAATTGCCTAATTGAAGTTTCATTTCCCCCCCTTTATAGGCATCGTCGTCACAAGAACAAAATCCAAATTTCTTCAACATGACGGCATAGATCGTGTCTAGCGACTTGGGCGGATTAATGAACTGTACCAAATACATTCTAGACATATTATTTCTAAGAGTTTAAGAAGGCTCTGTAATATAAATATAAATTTAAAGTATCAAACAGGCAATAAGAGCCAAATCGCGGATGACAGTGCGTTATCTCAACGAAACTAAATTTTTTCGTTAGAATTAAAAACCTGTGCACAAGGCACCAAATTTTACTTGGTCACGGCCAAGATTTAAAATTCCCGATTCAGCGACTTTCGGATCTATATTTTTCTCTCGCATTTATTTCCTTAGGGGGGGAACAGGGGATGAATGGAATTAAATCTCTTGTAGAGATTATTCCAATTTTAAATCTTGGCCGTGACCAAGTAAAATTTGGTGCCTTGTGCACAGGTTTTTAATTCTAACGAAAAAATTTAGTTTCGCGTTGGGATAACGCACTGTCATCCGCGATTTGGCTCTTATTGCCTGTTTGATACTTTAAATTTATATTTATATTATTTCTATTTCTTTGGTACAACCTGACGCAGAGAACTCGGATAAAGCGGGGAGCACACATTCTTGCATAAGCGCATAAGCATATATGCATAAGAAATTTGATTGGTTGAATTTCTTATGCATATGTTTATAGACCAATCAAGATTCTTATGCTTACGCTTATGCGTCTATGCAAAAGTGTGTGCTCCCCGTTTAAGACCCCGGACAAGATAGTGATACATGTGGGTAGGCGGTTATAATAGCGAACTTTAGATAGCTCTAGCACTCAAGGGACTCATTACAAGATCTGTCAATGAAACTTTTTAATCTTCTTTTGATGTCTTACAATTCTAGCCATGTCTCATTACTGTTCACCAGGGGCCCAATTTTTTTTTTTTTTTATAAAACTGGACATAGTCCTTTTTATTCTACAGTATAAATTGTTGCATATTTGTATGAAACATGCAATTAGCCTATACTTTGGTAAAACTTGTGAAAAGATTACATTTCTCACTAATTTTGGCTTTTAGCAAGAACACATATAAACAATGTCACATGATTGGTTATTAAATAGAACAATTTTGATGACTTAAAAATTTTTTTATTTGATAGCCAATGACGTCAAATTGTGTCTATCTGTATTTTCTTGCTGGAAAGCTCTCATAGTTTCATCACCGTCGTCAATAATGAATAGAATTTTGAGTTGCACATGCTTTTAAAAGCACGTTGCGAGTTCTTCTGATTTCTTGGATATATTACTTTATTTTCCTTTTCTTAAACTTAAAAAAAGGGCAAGGGCATAGACTTTTGCAGTATAAGACATAGTGTATAATGTAATACTCTGTATACTTTATGCATTTACATTAAGGCTTTATGTTCTAATCTTAAAATTGTTTGGACATCGAATGATACCGATCGCAAAATGAAAAAAGTTGTCTTCAACTGTTTTAGGATGAAAACTTATATAGGAAAATATTATTATAAACCATCTCCATATAAATGTTACAATTTGCAAATATATATATTATATACATATATAATATATATAATATATATAATATAATATTATAGTACTCTTGATTTAAAGAAAAAAAAAAGTATTTCTTAACAATCAGAAATCATGGCAATGATGGTCATATATTAAAAGTTAGAAGAGTCCGCAAAATAATTCAAAGTACATACATAATTCAGAATTCTATCTTATATATAAAAATTAAAGGGATCAATGAAAGTAGTCTAACCTTTTTGCAAGTTTTACTCTTCTTTTTAATATTTTTATCAGATAAATTTTTACAAATTTTATCTGTTTGTTCTATCTTATTAGAAATTTTTGAAAATATTAATGAAACGGGCTTAAAAATATCGTAAAAACTATCAAAACTAAAAAATTAATAGATTAATAGATTTAAACACAAAATTTCAAAAGTAAAGAATGCAGAATGTGAAAAAATATACGATAAGATTAGTTATTTAAATGTTCTTATGTTTTTTATAAGGATGTCTGATTTTATTATCCGATGTCCGAAAAAAAGTAATTCACAATAACACACAAGTCCTTAAACATATCAATTTCGATATAGAATACTAATTTTTTTTTTTTATACTAGACATCGGCGTTTTATACTAGACATCTTTTTGTTTTAGTTTTTGTAATGTTTTTCGCGTGAAACGTAATCGGATAACGTGCACGCAATTGGCGGATTGTAGAATCTCTGGATCATTGAATCTTTATATAGATTGTCTGACTCTTGGGTTTAAAATTTTCGGATTCCACAAGATATCCGAGAAATTTAGATTTGGAGGACTTTGATCTCTAAAGATTTGATCCTCGGATTTATCACGATCGCGACGCGACAAATGAATAATGAAATAAAACACTTCTTCCCCTTCTAAAGTCAGGGAGATCTTAAAGATTATTGGAAGCGAATAGTATCTTTCTTGAGATACTTGTGTTTAACATTATGCTAAATGTAACTTAATACTAGATCACACTATAACACACGTATCAATAAGTAATATACAAAATGCGCACGGTTTGATCGTAAGTACGAACGAAAATAAAAGCGCACCAGGTAAACGCAATGATAAACCTCTTCGGAGAATCTCTTGAACGAACGAACGAACGAACTTATGAAGACTGGGCATCTTCGCAATGAGTAGTCTCCTCGCGAGTATCTTACATGTGTTCATTTCACGATTAGACCCGTACCTCTTACCGCTTTGTGTTAACTTCCGTACGTAAGTAGCCGCGGTAGGTATTTTTTGTATTTGCTATACTTTTTTTGGATCTTATAAACAAGTAGATTTAAGCCTAAAGAGAATCCGGAGTGTCTCTTGCTTTCGATCGTCGCATAGTCGCAGCTCACGGCCTGTGATGCGATTTCGTTTTACATCGTGAAATGCGATTTAGTAAACTTAATAGACATAAAGTTTCAAAGTTTTGGGATTATCGCAATATTTCTTTTAGGATCTTCAGAAAAATGTTAATAATTGCTAAAAGAAAGATTCTAATTTTTTGCTTGATAAAAACTGCGATGAAGTTTCTTCTTTATTTTTCTTTGTTTAAAAAAGAATCTAATTTTCAAATATTATTTTACACTTTTTATACAAAGAATTAATTTTGAGTAAGTTTAATTTAAAACATTTTTGAAGTGTCTGTTTTGTGATGATAATTTTTTTTATAATTTATATAAATATAATATTCTATGCTAATGTCAAATACTAAACTTTCTCTGCATTTTACATTGATAAAACGACACATGCTGGCAAGCGGATGTGCGCGCGATCGGTTGCAACTCGTGTCACCAACCTCAAAATCACATCCGAATAACAAATACTTCAATTCAGCAGTTCAATACAATCGGTCATTGAGCTGGTTGATGTTATAGCGATAACAGCATTGGCGATTAAGAGATGCAGATATTTTCTCAGTATTTTTTGACAACTATTTCTCCGCAGGATATTCGACGTGACTGTACTGTCATTAGTGATTTGGGATTTGTAAGTTTCTTAAGCACAATATTAAAAGTGCTTATATTGTCCTTTCGAGGGAAATGTCGTTTGCAGTGTACCTTTCGTGAAAACTGAAAACAAAAATCAGTCAATTCTCTCTTTTTCGTCTTCCGATTTCTCTATTTTCTATTCGAATGGACATCTTGGACATTTCTTCTAGAAAGAAAGAAAGAGAGAGAGAGAGGATCTGCGGAGCTGAGGATCCTCTTCGGATTTAATAATGTGTTTTTATGTATAGATTAAAGCACATTCATACATCCAAGAATTTCTAAATTTTAGATTTCTTCGAAAACATGATTTCTGTGATCTCTAGAATCCATAGATCTCCAAAATCACACGAGTTCTGCGGACTAGATGTTTGGATAGTTCGCGAATCCGAAGATCTGTGGATTCCAGTTGGCTTATTTTTTTTTCTTTTTTTCAGTTTTCGTAGATCTGAGAATGATTGGATTATATAGGATTTGAAAGCTATCTCTTCGAAAGTCTGAGTCTTGGAATGTATGTTCGAAAGTGTGTGAACTCTGAGAGGCAGAGAAGCTTGGAAAAATGAAATTGAATTGCGGGATCTTTGTTTGTAAAACGATTCTTGAATCCAATAATGAGTTTGAATTTAAACAATTCGGGATTTTGAGATCAATCAATTTCAAGAGATCCGCAGGATCCAAAAATCTCACTTGATTAGGTTTTTCGGATTTTTGTCCCTTTCGTCGAGACGTAGATGGTCTTGCTGTAGACATAAAATATTCAGGCGCATGAATCCACCGGCGAACAGTAATTTCTGATCGGTACCTTTTAGCTGCGTATAAGCATGCGGATGGTAAGAAAATAGATGGTCGCAGAGTATTGGTCGATGTCGAGCGTGCGAGAACGGTAAAAGGTTGGTTGCCCCGAAAACTCGGCGGCGGCCTAGGTGGCACTCGTAGGGGTGGCCCCGATGTCAACATCAAACATTCGGGACGAGAGGATAATGAGAGGGAAAGGGAACGATATCGTTTGGAACGTGAGAGGGAGACTTCAGGACGCGGCCTCGACAGAGACAGGTAAGGATGGAGAAAAGAGATAACAAAAGATAACAGGAGGTGACAAACTTTAAAAAAGAGATTATAAAAATTATATTTATTCGTTTTATAGAGATCGCGATCGTCTGGATAGGGAACGTCGCAGATCACGTGATCGCAAGCGAAGAACCAGAAGCAGATCGCGTGATCGTAAGCGTAGGCGAAGTCGCGACCGATTGCCGGATCCTGATATTGAAGAGATTGAACGACCGCGCGATGGGAGAGATAGGAGAGATCGTGATCGTGATCGCGATCGGGATCGCAAAAGACGCCGCTCGCGAAGTAACGATCGCGATCGCGATAGGGATCGTAAGCGAGACAAGCGAGACAGAGATCGCGATCGTAGGGACAGGAAGGATCGTGGCGATCGTCAGGATGAGGACACGAAAGAGATCCGAATTAAGGAAGAACCTTTGGATGGTATCTTTAATAAAAAGACAAATATATTTAAAGGAAGAAAATGGAAAACATATGTTAATATTACATTATTTTTCAGATTATCCAGATTACAGCAACACTTTTGCGACGTCGGGCTCATACTTCACCACTGTCAAGTATGAAGATGATAATGATCAGGAGGTAGAGGAGAAATATCGTATTCCGGAGGGTCGACCCGACCCACCTCCGTACAACAATTATGATTCCGTACAAGATTATTGATCTCAAATAATACATGTTTTCATCGTGTCCCTTTTTTCACAGTAAGCTGCCAACGCCGCATTATTGTCGTGTTATTTCTATTACTAGCATAATGGCAAATTAGCTCTTTCAGGAGCAATTCGAGTTGAATAAGAGGAATTATAACATTCGTAAAGAATTATACAAAGATTCCACAGAATCTTCGAAATATATTAAATAAATAATTTATTACAATAAAAAATAAATTACATATTTACTAAAGTGAAATTTTGACAAAAACTCGTTGAAAAATATTAGGCATATTACTATATACTGTATCACATAAAATAGTTAGTAAATGTTGTACAAATCACCTTTACAGAGTTAATAGCTCTATTTCAATTTTTATGAGAAATTTGCGAAAATTATATATCAATGCAGTCACTAATCTCGATTTGAAGTATTTTCTGCCGTTCTCTCCGCCTATCTATTTATATCATTAGTAAGATTATATTTGCAATAAAAGAAACATTTTGACATTTATGTTAATAGATTAACGAATATCTAAAAAATTGTATCATGAATCACGAAGTCTCGCGATATAAAAAGTATAGTTGCTAAAATTCAATATTATTAAATTGCTATTTTAAGCATTGGCTGTCTACATGTGTATATATAATTACATATACAAATTTAACTTCTTCATGACTGCTTTATGTATATTTATGTAAGGTTTATGTATATGTTCAAATAAAATAAAACATGATTAATTTGTTATGTATTTTTTGTTTCTCTTGTGACGCATGACAAAAATTGGCTTCTAGTATTGATTTTTTATTTTAAAATCAAGTTGGAGCTTTTGTAAGGATAAAATACCACGAGGAATAATGCGAATTTTCACGATATAATATGCGTTCTAGATTTTCGTATATTCTGCCCAATTTTGTCAATATTCATATCAGTTTGATACGTTAGAATGTCAACTTTTGCAGTAACAGAGTGTCTAGTAGTCAGGGAAATCTGGAAAACCGGTATTGTCAGGGAATTTTATAAATCTCTATAAATCGTTAGGAAAAAGTCAGAAAATTTTACTATTTATCTGAATTTTTTCATATTCACATTTTTCTCAATAATTAAAAATTTTTTATTAAATAAATATAAACTTTTCCTCGACTCTCAGCATACTAATTTTCTGTGTTAAAAATTGATTAATCTACACCGTGTTCGTTAATTTATATTTTCATCGTCGTGTTATTTTATTTCAATGTGTTTGATAGAGACAAAATTAAAAAATTTGATATAAATGAAAAATGTGATTATTTAAATACATAGTTTATAGTGACATGTTTGTTTCGATTATCGCACATAATGCAGATTGTATAAATAATTAAAATTTTTGTTTAACTTTCGTGTACCTTTTCATTGTTGACAAAAATATTTCAACGATTTCATGATTTAACATTTAATTGATTTATTATATAGATATATGCAAATTATATATTTGGAAAAAATAATACTAAAAAGTCAGGGAAAAAATTAATTTCTGGTCTTGGAAAATCTGAAAAAGTCGGAATTTTTTTTCATCGAGTCCGCTGGACATCCTGAGTAAGCAAAAGAAGAAAGCATGTGATTTACGTAAACATAATTATACGGTTCTCATTAGTGCAAAAATTATCGTATATTCTGCAAAAAATGCATATAAAATTATTTTAATAGATTAAAAATGAATTAAAATCGTTTTAGAAAAACTGAGCAGCACTACATAAGTATAAACAAAGGACAATGTTAAAAAATCCCGATTTTTTGCCCCTCGAGGAAATGGATAGAATCTATTCCGTACATATCGCTTCAGAAGGATTCCTTCAGTTTTTGACCATTTCATCCCAATCACACCACCTATACGGGGAATATGACAAGCTTTAAAACTCAGAACTGAACCTTTAAACACCTTCTATTTATTATAAGATTATTTTAGGCTTTTAAACTGAGAATTCGGAAAGAATCTCAATTCAGTGCGTTGAAAATTGAAAAGTGGACCCGTTTTAACACCTTATTTAGTAAGTCAAACAGCTTGCCAAAAGTTTTCCCCAGAGTTCTCCACGGTCTTAAGTGCATTTTTGGTTTATATTTATGTGTGGAAAACATGGAATAGGTTTTATCCATTTCCCCGAGGGGCAAAAAATCGAGGTTTTTTTTTAACATTGTCCTTTTCTAATTTTTTCAGAATGTTTTCGCTTAAACTTTGCGTTCTATACTTGGTATAAAATGCTTTATGCATTAGTTTATACTTTTTTTCTAGAAACGAAGTATTACTTAATAAGATAGATCTTTTCTTCTGTCGTCAAATTACTCACTTTGACGCGCATGGACTTGTTTCTACAAGAGTCAGAATAAAATTGCAGACTTTTAGATAGACATAGACGACTATTAATCATAAGACCCTTTTTAAAGTTGTAGAAAAGAGAACTAATCGTTTAGTTTCAGCAACATATCTTATGGGGCGTCCTGTTTATCAGTAAAAAAATTAAGCCTTTACTCTCCTTGTGAATTAACACTGGAATTTATCTGCATATTTATTTAATATCCCTATAATAGCACAGCACAACAGTTCGAAAGATATTCAGGATATTCAAAGGATATCCAGAGAACATTCGAACATCCTCAGGATGTTCTCTGATTGTCTTCAAGGTACATGTGCTGTTAGGGATAAAAATATTGAAATAAAATAATAAAATAGTGAAATAAAATAATAAAATATTAAAATAAAATAATAAAATATTAAAATAAAATAATAAAATATTAAGATAAAAAATAATTAAAAAATTAAATTTAAAAAATTAAGGAAGGATGATATATAATAGAAAACATAAAAATTTAATCATGCCTCTCCCTGGAAAAAATTCCTGCGGACGCCCATGAATGTTATATAGAGATCAGTGTTATTTATTGTTTAAATGTTATGACCCCTTTCGGGTCATCTTCAGTAAGTTATACAGCACATGGTCGGTATTAAGAATATATTGGAGATATAATCGGAGATAAAAGTATCAGTTTTATTCATTTTATAGAAAATCACTATAGTTTAATAGCTTAACTTTCAGCTATTTTCAGCGTTGACACAACTGAATGTTTAGAAATCGGAAAAAAGCAGAATTTTAATAAATTATTGTTATTTTCTTCTAAATGGTTTAGTGAATGTTAATGTAATTTTGCAACATTATTCTTTAAAGTTTTAGTTATGTAAAAAATGTACATGTAAAATGTACATGTACAAAATTTAAAACACATATGGTACTATTTTTGTATTACACGTGCAGACAAAGTGGTACTTTGTGTGTGTGTTTTCTGTGCGGAAAGCGGCCGATTTCCCACGCCGCCATCTAGCGACGACGCGGTGAGTGAATAAGCCGCATTCAAAACCATTGCCTACGGCTTCAGCCGTGGACAATGACTTTGAACACGGCTATTCCCGCACCGTGCCGCCGCAAGATGGCAGCGTGCGATCAGCCACCTCGCGCACAGAAAACGCGCACAAAGCCACTTTGCCTGTACTTGTAATACAAAATAGTATGTGTATTACGTGCGGATTGACAATTGTTCATTCGTGTGGGGTGGTTGCACTCGCCTTCGGCTCGTGCGTCCATCCCCCGCACTCGTGACCAATTGTCAACTTTCCGCACTTGATACACAATATACTATTTCGATATTTTTAACGTAATATAATCAGTCAGAGTAACGAATTTTCATAAAATTATATATAAAACTAGCAGAAATTTAAATTGCAATAGCTTTTAAATGAGTTAGTGAATTAAAAGCCAAATATTAACAGTTGCTTTGGTATCAAAGTAGAAGTAATCTGTATAATTTTTATAAATTTTGTACTATTTTAAATCATACATCCTTAACTGTAGAAACAAATGATAAAGATTGAGAAAAATTTTTTGTATGTGAAACGAAATAATAAAAAAGAATAACAATTTGGAAAAACGTACTTTTTACTACATCAATAATGGTAAATTGCTGAATGTTTGTACGCGGTCAGCCACATTGAGTCCCTTCCCTTTAATAAATCTCGAGAAAGTCATCTCCACAATGATTCCATTCCAATTAAAGTGATGGAGAGGGATATGAAATGTAAAAAATGCATAATATCCCTGCGTTGAAACAAATCTAAATCAGTTAGTAGGAACATTAAGATCAGAGATAAAAAACGGTGACTCATCAAAAAAAATTATCTCTAAGCGAGTGAGAGAAGTCGCGCAAGCCAACCGAATCCCGTAAACAACAAACAATAAACGATATAGTAACTAAATTATAAACTGATAAAAGCAGATCAGTGATGTAGGGTAAAGTCGCCGATATTGTACCACCACTTAAATTGTACTATTCTTATATTAAATACAATCCGATGGCTTAGCGTCATCTGTGTATCATGCAAGGTATATCTAACACGTCCAAGTTAGGAGACGAAAGCACATGTTGTTGCGCGAAAGCGTCTAAATGTTATTAGCAAGAGAAGGTTTTCCTGGTTTTCGAAATAGGTTTTAGCTACTTTTACGTAAGGTATTTAAAAAGTTTCAATAAATATAGTAATTAAGCTGTTTGTCATTGCTATAGTACATTAAAATTGCTATATGTACATGACATAGTTTGAACATAATCTCATTCTATATTTATTTTACTGCCATAATGTAAAAAAATATGTTAGTCTTCTAAATCGTACCACGTAGTGGTTGCTTATATTGTACCGGTACAATTTAGGAATTTCTCTTCTTTTCTTACAGAATGAGTTATAAAAAGAAATATAATCAATGGTCAGAGGAAAATATGGAAGCAATAAGAAAATATAAAACAGGAAAGTATGGGCTAAATGAGATATGCACTTTATATGAAATTCCGAAATCAACATTTAAACGATATTTTAATTCTACTAATGTTAGAGCCAATGAAGGTCAAAAAGCTTTGGGTCGCTGCAGTATTTTTAGTCCTAAACTGGAAAAACAATTAGAGGTTCACATACTAACATTAGAAAAAATGTTTTATGAAGTCACTATAACAGACGTCCGTAAAGCGGCATATGAGTTTGCGGAAAGGAATAACATCAAGCATTCATTTAATAAAGACAAAAAAATTGCGGGAAAGAAATGGTTCTACAATTTTATGCGTCGACACCGAAACATTTCTTTAAGACTTGTTCCTGATCTTCAAAAGCCAAGCACTTCGAAAAAACTACCTCAATTGATGTTCAAGAATGGCATTGCCATATTTATGCTGAATCTGTTGTAGAAGACATGATTCAATGTAGAATGTGTCAAAACTGGGTACACGAATCTTGTGCTAATATTTCCAAAAATATTACATCTGTGATTATTGTTCTTAAAGCTTGTTTTAGAAAGCAGTTTACATTTATTTCTTGTTAATTAAACAACAGATTTGTGTGTTTATTAAAAATTTTATTAAGAGATATTTTATTAAAAACATTTTATTTTTATAGGTTCTAATATTTATTTCTTAATGTTTATTTTTCACAGTACAAAATATTTTTTTAGTTTTTAGTATAAAATGTACGAACTGTGATTCAAATTCTTTTCTAATGTTTATTTTTTAAAGTAAAAAATATTTTTTTAATTTTTAGTACAATGTACGAACTGTGAATCAAATTTTTCTAATGTTTATTCTAGTTTATAATACAAATTATAACTGAATATAACATGTGTTTATTCAAAATGTTTGTATTTTATTTTTATTCCCTCACAATTTTTAAATAAATCATATTGGTACGATAAAAGAAACCTAGTACAATTTAAGAATCCCCGTGGCACAATTTCAGCAACGAGTTGCCAAAATTGTACCATTTGCAGAGGTTTTAAAAAAAAAATATCCGCAGTAGATATTGTTAACCAAAAAATTTCAAAAAAATATAGAATATCAGGAACAGATCAAAGCTAAATCCCAATTAATTGTTGACCCATTTTTACTAAGTTTTTACAAGTTATAAAAAAAATTTAAAAACTGGTCCAATATAGGCAACCTTACCCTATATACAGAAGGTCTCAATGGTGTTATATATGAGCGGAAGATCCATTAGCGCACGGATGCGATAGCTCACATTCCCGATAGCACACGACAAATTTAACATTATTCCCGATAGCCCACATACCTATAGAAGGGAGCGGTGCATTTGCACACAGTACAATTGGACACGATACTTTGCACACGGTTCAATTGGATACTTTTTTGCACATCGTTCTTTTGCGCATCGTTCTTTTACATACTGTTCAATTGCACACCATTCGTTTGGACACCGTTTTATTGTACACCGTTCATTTGCTTACCATTGAATTACATACTGTTCTCAATTATTGACCTTGTTAATGGCTAAAAACACCGGTCAATATGTGTAGAAAACCCATGTGGAATAAGGTAAAATAGATTTTGATAATTGAACGGTGTGTAATTGAGCAGTGCTCAAAGGAACAGTGTGCAAAAGACGGTATTTAATTGAATCGTGTGCAAAATATCGTGTCCATTTGCAACGTGTCCACTTGTAATGTGTCTAATTGTACTGTGTCCAAATGAAGACTACTCCCTATAATACACATCCCGATAACATATCAAGTAAATCGCACACTATCCCAATGGCGCACCAAATTGTACGCACATTATCCCAATAGCATACAAGAAAATAACATAGTGCTGATAGCGTACGAAATGTGGAAGCATTATCTCAATAGCGCACATTATATATTTTATTGTATCCATCACTTCGTTTAGAAACGTTGTGGAGATAATTTTCTCGAAGTTTATTTGGGGAGACTGGATGTGACTGACCGCGCACAAACACTTACTAATTTACCATTATTGATATAAATGTATAATTTAATTTTTTAGTGTTATTTGTGAGGCATATGGTCGAATATTACCAATATTACATCTATTCGATTTAATAATTTGAATTTTTTTCGAAATTTTTTAAACCAACGTTGCACTGTACGTTCATTAATAATTTCTTTGCCAAATATGTCGTTGATATTATGAGTTGTTTTTGCTGCTTTATGGCTTAATTTACATTCATACAAAAAATTACTCAAATTTACCCGTTTTTTTCACTTCTGTTTCAGTAATTTAAACTAGCTACAAATTGACATCAATAATGAAATCAATGTTATAAAAAAATAGAGCAAAGTTTGTGCTTTAACATAGTGTATAATATGAACATGGTTGAATAAAACTCTGACAAAATAAAGCGCTAAAATTTAAAATTATTACAAATCACAAAAACCGAAATTAAATTTGCACCAACCTACTATATCAATACACTAAATTTATATATTTTGTATTACGATTTCTAGCAATTGCAAACGACTATCTTTCATTGCTAATTAAAAAATCATATGACATCAAAAGATGTAAAAATCTCTGAAGTCACCAGATGATAATTAAAAATGGTAGTAATTTAATCAACCAACTCTGGCTATTTAATAATCTTTATTTAACGTGATGAGAAAGAATGGTATTCTATTAACTAATTGGTTTATGAAACCCACTTGTTCGGGTAGATATATCAATTATTATTCAAACCATCCCTTTAAATACAAAAAGAATACCATTTTTAGTCTGGTCGATCATGCGATTTTACTATCGGACGACAGTTTTCATCCAGCAAACATCGCTAAGGTTAAATCGATACTGATAAACAATGGTTTTCCGTCGAATGTGATTAATAAGTTTGTAAAAAATAGGCTAAAATTACTTGAGACACGAAAAAACGACGATCGCAATGTTGACAATGATAATTTAGTCAGTGAAAAATTTGACCGCATCATAAAATTACCGTACGTCAAAGAACTAAGTGAAGACGTTTCGAGATTATTGCAATCTACGGGCATGCAATGCGTTTATTGTATACCGAAAAAATTGAATACACTAATCAAACGTGTCAAAGATCCTTTGCCTTTAAAAGAAAAAACAGGAGTTGTATACAAAATTAACTGCGCAAATTGTTCCTCATCATACGTCGGTCAGACTAAACGACAATTAGGCACACGCATAAAAGAACATTTTAATAACATTAAGGTACACAATAGTAATTATTCAGTCATTAGTAATCATAAATTCGATAATGGTCATGATTTTGATTGGTCCGCTCCTGAAATTTTACATCATGAGAAATATGTACAAAAAAGAGAAATCGCGGAGATGTTTTTTATCAAAAAATTTGACAACACAATCAATTTACAAAAAGACACGGATAATCTAAATATTGTTTATGATAAACTAATAAAGGTCGTTTAGTTTGATCGAAGTAATGAGTATATAAAGAGCTTGAAACCAACACAATAATATAGTTAATTGTTTCACATTATATCATGTCACATTTTAAGATCAGAAATTAAGTTTCTATATAGAAAGTTGTGTTTTAGGTAGGATACATATTAATGTGTGGAAATATTTATTGTTACTCAGTTACTTTTTAATTAATTTTTTAATTTTCTAATAATTGTCATTATTATAATTTGTAGCACTTGATAAGGGCCGAAACCCATGGCCGAAACGTCGTGAATATTAAATAAAGATTATCATATGACATCGTTTTCCACCAACTGATTTCTGTTGCAAGCTTTTCATCGCGTTTGCACGATGTTCTCGCTAACTGCTCGATACGTATTAACGATCTTCTCCCGGAAATTGCAATCTCTCCGCTCTTTCCCTTCCATGTCTCTTGGTACGTCTGTCGAAATGTACTCATATCAATCGTTTGCACTTTTTAAGATTAGTGTCAGCGAATTGCTCTTGTACGTCAATCTTGCAATTGGAATTTTTTTTTGATCCTTTTGATCATATCTTTGTCAGAGTTTTCATAACGTAGATATACTTAGAAAATCTTTTTCTATACAAATTATTTGATATACTTATATATATTGGTTGTTTACATCAAGGAGGAAATCTTTCTGATAAATTGTTATCAAGGAGTTACAATGGAGGAATGACAATACAATGGAGTGGAATAAATTTAAATAAATTTGTATATCAAAGGTGAAAAAATAGATTTAACAATGCATTATAAAGAAATATAATATGTACTTGCTTTCAACTTTCAACACAATTTTTAGAAGTGCTTTTAAGGCGGAAAGAATTTTATGAGTATTTTTACGGCAGGGACCAATTTTTTTCGTGTAATATCTGCGCTTGTATGTCGATGAATATTGAAACGTGGACGTTAACGCTTCGGCTCAGGATAGTTTTGATGATCTCTGGGGATCTGATGAGCAAAACAAATTGATATTTAGTATTTCAATGGCAGAAGTGATATCTTCTGGGAACATGTAAATTAATACATATAATCTATTGCGCTGATAATTCATCGAATATATGACAATGAAATAGCAGATATTACGTTGTTTAGAGCAGGGAAACGCAACTAGATTTTTTGGCGGACCAATATATAAAATTTTAAATTATACTGCGGGCCACAACAGATAAATTTATATTTTTTGTCTTCTTTGCATTACCTAGGAATTATCACATGAAGATGAGGCAAAGACGAATCTCTTTTTTTTTTAGAAAGAGAGAGGATGGCAAAAAGGTAAAAAAGTTCGGTATTATGCGTTCATAATTCAGTTTAATTTTTATTTTTTCTGCAAGTCAAACATGGACATCGTGGGCCAGATTGGAAAACCTCACAAACTGGATCTGGCCCGCGGGCCGTCAGTTGCGTATCCCTGGCTTAGAGAAATCAAAATTTTTTATATCTTTTTATGATCTTTATTTTTTTAAATGTATTTGTATAATGCAAAGTAAAATAAAAATCACCATTAAATATGTGAAATATTCGTCTATATTTGTATATGTATTTGTATGTGTATATATACCACGGTCTATTCAAAAAGTTTGGGGACTAATTTTTTCCAGCAATATTAATGGCATTATCTGTTTGCTAATACAGGAAGTAGTTAATAGGAAGTCTTCTGAATCGGCCATATTTTTTTGTCGCAATCGAATCAGTAGCTTGCGTGCAGCACATATTTAAAATTTGTCAGATTTTTGACATTGTCATGATTTTTGAAATGGAGCAAAAAGCCTTGATTAAGTTTTGCTATAAATGGTAAAACTATTATAGAAACATACACAATGATGCAAATTACATGAAAAAGATTGTATAGCTCGTAACAAAGTTTTCCAAATGAAGATAATTGCTTTTTTTGAATCGTGAAAAATCATTTATTGAGAATTTGTCCTGTCAGGCCAGACTGTTAATGAACAGTTCTATTGTAACGTAATACCCCCATCTTTTAAAGTGAATTTGTCGAGACAGACAAGATTTGTACTAATCGGGAAACTGATTTCTGTTACACTGCTCCGGCGCATTCCTCACTAATTGTAATTAGATTTTTTACTCAAAAATGTTTGTCGTGATTACACATCTATCGTACTCGCCGAATCTGATTCTGGCTGACATTTTCCTATTCTTTAAGCTCTCAAGAAAACCCGTTTTGAGAATGTGGAGATGATTCAAAGTACAGTAACAATGATCCTAAACATAATTCTGAAAGATTTTTCTAGAGCTTACCAACGGCTGTGCCAAATTTGTATAGAGAAACGAGGATTGTATATTAAAAGTTAAAAAATAAAATAAAAGTGCATGTGTTTGTATGTGTCAACCTTTTATCTGACAATTTCTCGGATTATTTTAATGTATATATATTAAAAATGACACATGTATATAGTGTATATGTAGTACAATATAATATGAGAAAGCGTCGTGCATAACAGAAATCAATTTATTTGCCGATTGATTTATTATTTCGGATATTTATTCGCGCCAATCATGTCAAAATTAATAAAAGTGCACACACACATTAAATTTGTGCGCAGAAAATTTAAAATAAATGACGTAATTCCGTATCAATATGCAGCATTATTTTATTACACGAAACATATCTTTATGAATATTTATATTTGTTGACAATTGTAAATATTATGTAATTAATGTAAATATGATAATGCATACCTAATAAGTCTATTTTGAAAATCAAAGAATGTTGGATAAAATATGCATGAGTACTTTCTAGCAACGCAACACAGCCATACATATATGTATACTGTACAATACAATATTACACAGTGTCGACGTAGCTGAAACGCAGCCTTTTTACTTTACCGTCGAGTATAGCTTTTTTAAAATTTTAAGTTTTGTTTTTTTTTAATTTTTGTAAAAGTTTTTATTTATGAAGTGATACAAAACAATGGCATAGTCAAACACAACATTTTAGTTGCGCATAGTTGTGTCGACTTGTATCATAGTTGGAAAGTTCTGGATCATACATTATGTATGTTGGCAATTGGAAGGCATCCTATCACACTCTTGCATACAGGTCCTGAAACTCTAGTGGTATGAGAGAGGTTCTTTTTTAAATCAAAATATAAGTTTGCTTTAGTCGCTATAGTCGATTAGTGTACATATTGTATCGGACAAGGACGGAAATAGATTAGCTTTAATTTAACCATCATAGTTCATTTTATTATCAAAATGTTTTCGTACGATACTAACAGTGCTAAAAATCCATTTAAGGACATTCATTTGGCATCATTTACAGTATTTCTACAAAAATTCATGACAACCAGGTGTGGGTCGTTTTCAGAAGTTTATCTCCTATAAAATGCATTTTTTTATTTCGATATCTTACTTTTTAGTTATATTATGAAAAATTAAAGCTGGGAACTATTTCTCGTATAGGAAACCTACCACCCGTCCTTATAATACTCTAATCTAAATCTATTTCTAATTTTAAATTAAAAGTATATTAAATGGGGATTCGTTAGTAATGGAAGAAGACTGAATATATGAATGAGAATAAATCGATTTCGTAGTTTGAGCAATATCAACCTTATTTAATTACAACATTCGAAAATCGAAATAACTCGCATTAGAGTAAGATTTGTTTGGGTTTTTTTAGGTTTGTGTTTGTTTGGCTTTTTTTGTTTCAATTTTGAAAATTATATAGTACTGTAATTTTTCCAAAAATTTACTTATGCGAATTTGCTTTTTGAATATTGCAATAAAAGAAGATTGAAAAGAAAATATATCTCCAAAACTACGAATGATCGCGACTTTTACCATTCTTGAACTTTTGTTCCAAATGATCCATTTATCAAGAATTCATAGTCAAATGTGCGCGCCACGGAAAAAATTGTAGTATCCTCTAAAATTAATCGATAAAAATCTGATAATTCAAATTAAAAATTGCACATGTTTTGTTATAAGATTGGATTATGATAAACATATGATTGTTGATCAATTTCATTTCATTCTTTGAGTTATATTTTTTTATTTCTTTTATTTCTTTACTATGATATTGATATATTAGAACAATATATTTTTCTCGACGATTCTTATACACGATAACAAAATTCATATTGAGGTTTTTGATTATAATACCTTTATTTATAGACTGTATAGAACAAAAATATAACGACAATTTTATTTTAAAACGAATACTAATTATCGATCCCCCATTAAGAGCACGGTCCAGTCATTTCTAAGATCTGATAATGTAAGTATAACATTCTCAAATGTGTGTATAAATATACTGTCCGTCTTATTGGTTGCTGCACGCGATTTTATACGAGATATTATCGTGTTTTTTGATTCATTAGAATCATTTAGCATCATTACTCACTTGCCTGAATAGCGCGCTATCGAAAATTTAGCAGACTTTCTGAATAATTAAGATTTGTTTAAACTGGACAATTTAGATTTGTTAGTGATAGATTGTTTATCGACTCTTATAGGGGATATTTTGACAATCGTCAACATATCCAGATTAAGATCTTAATTATCCAGATCTTGATTATCCAAAAGATCGTTTTTTATGTGGATTGTTCAGTGATATATAATTTTGCTGTTGCAATAATGAATATGGTTATTGTAGAGTATGTATAATATTGTAATATATATTTATATAGTGCAGTATGTTTGTTACTAAATGGTTTAGTTTATTAGAAGACTAAACAAGTGGTTCGAAAAAAGAACTTGAAAAAGAAGTGTTAATGTGTAACACAACCTAATTTAATAGTTCAGGACTCAGGTTTCGTGCCTCATATTCGGTCTATATGTATTATGTCTATGTTTTTTATGATCATTTTTGTTTGCCTGCGTGCTATAAAATAATGTTATAAAATAACATTTTTGTTAATGTAAAAATAAATTCCATTTTCTCTCTTTTTAATTTGGAATATCCTGTGCTAATATATAAGTTCTGATTCCCATTCCTTTCTATCTTAAAGTAAATTAATTTTTTTGGCGCCTGTTTTAAAACAGGATATTATAAAAATAAATAGGAAAGAAGCACTGACGAGGTATCTCGTCGGTGAAAGAAGCATACCAAATTGGGAAAATTTTGTGGTACAAAACCAATCGTTACGAAACGTGACATAGACATAGTATGAGGTAAAATAAAAAGAAATCTAACCGAAATGGAATGGTTAAATGGACATTGACAATGACGAGAGAGACAGAAATGGATAAAACCCTACCAGTTACTAAGCATTCATTTTATAAAATTTTATAAATTTAATAGACACACTCCCTATTAATTAGTCAGCAAAGCTGCAGTGTTTGTGAGGGACCATTCACGTTATTCTATTGCCAAAGTAAGATTGTATGAATTATAAATAGGCACTGCCGCTACATGACACATCGGACCCATTTTCTGATTTTTTTACTAAGATCCACTCATTTAGCTATTCGATTTTGGTTAGATTTTTTCATATATTTCACCTCATGTCTGTGTAATGATTCATGACAATTGGTTTTGTACTACCAAATTTTCCCAATTTGGTATACTTTTCTAAAAATGAAAATACAGGAAATTTTCAGTGTGTGGAATAGCGGGAATGATGGTATTTAAACGCGTTGTGTTATTTATTATAACTTGAAGTGCGTTGTGCGTGCGCGATAAGAGTCAGGAATGTGGTAAGTGATGTTCGTGTCGTAACGTTAATTAGCGCGTGTAATCGTGTAATTGATCGCGTTTTCCTGATTGATTTGTAGTCCGTGCGTGCGTGAAAAACGGGGAAGTTGAATAGATTGTGGTAGATAGTAACAGCGGTGATGACAGTTGGTGAATAGAAATAGTTAATATCAGCTTGAATTAATTGTGCATTTATTTCATTCATAATGAACATGAGTCCGCGCAAAGAATGAATAACATAAGTATGTTTTCAATGATTTTTCAAAACTCTTTCAAAATGTTTCTTTTTTGAGATAATAATAAATTCAATTCAAATCAGTTTCACATTTGGTGAGTAAGACAAAGTAGGCTCGCAGATAACCTAAAAATAGTCTAAAAAAAGAAGGTCGAGCTCTAGGTTGTAGCATATTAAAGTTTTTAAGTGACAATAGTTTTCTATTAAAATTTGGACTCGATCGGTATCTGTATTTTAATTTTTTGTTAGAGCCTCGAGAGAAGCGGACCTTTGACAACAATAAATCACATTACACAGAATATAACGATATATTAGTACTAAATGTTGAAATGTGAATCGACATATGTATATTAATACTAAATATCAGGGGATTGGCTTCGCGGAGTTTTTTCCGCATTTACTTGTTCTAAGTGTGAAGATGAAAGTGATAAAATGCATCTTTTCGACAGTATTGTGCAAGAGAAAAATATCGTTGTAGAGGATTAAGTTTATCAACGGTTTTAGCTCAAAGATAGCAAGCGATAAATAATTTCAAACTTTTTGTCTAGTAATCCACTCGACTCTCTCTCTCTCTCTTTCTCTCGGAACTGCCTCTCTCTCTATGCTTTGTACCTCAATTTCGCGCACACTTATCAATATAGGTTTTTTCTCATTCCTTTTGTGTGACGGAGAGTCGCGAAGGTATACAGTATAGCGACCAACGCGGCTGAGTTGTGTCGGGAGTTAGAAGGAAGCAGTTTTGCTGGGAAGGGATGACGAGAAGGCAGGCAGGGAGCGTAAGAGGGAGTTAGTCGACAGACCGGCAGGTAACCGGAGGGTAGAGGGCAAAATGTGGGCGGCTGGCGCGCGCTAGGTCGGAGAAAGTAAGGTGGGGTTGGTTAAGGGGTGGAGAAGAGGGAGGGGGGCCGCACAGGAGGTGGCAGGCTCTACTGGTGCGTCAGAGCCTGCAGTGAGCCCGGCAGTGAGGCGAAACGTTGGGCTCCGCGCGGGAGTTTCGTGGCCGCCCGCCGTTTCTCTCGAGAGAGTCGGGGTGCCTTTTTCCCACGAACCATAATCTACACCACCGCGTCACTCCCTCCCTCTTTCCTTCGTCATCATCCCCCTCATCCAGTCCCTCCGTCGGCTCGTCGTTCTGCGGGACTTTTCTTGTGTGCACGCACTTTTACGGTCGTTTGTGAAGTAGCGCGCTCTCCGGTACGCACGCATATGACTGTCGGTAGGCAGATTCTTTTAAGTAGTTTTGGGTAGAGAGAGAGAGAGAGAGTTAGAAAAAGAGAGAGAGAGAGAGAGAGAGAGAGAGAGAGAGAGAGAGAGAGAGAGAGAGAGAGAGAGATGAGAGAAAGTGGGATCCCGCGGAGAGACGCAGCGCACGTTGATCACCGCGGATGCTAGGAAACCGGCCGGAAGATTTCAACGCTCTGATCGCGGGCATCGAACGATGCCGAGGTCATGAATGATTACGAATGACTCTCTTCGTTTGAAATATTGGGATATCGTTTGATTTGCGGATCCCGAGCAACGGGGAAGTGCAATTTCGCGTGATCAAATTTTTCATATTTTTGTGCGACAAGTGCTTAGAGCTGTTTTGTTGGTCATACCACAATTATTGTTGTTTAAAATATTGTTTCACATCGCGTTTAAAAAAAAAAATTCTATTGATTTTGAAACTTACGTGGATATATAACTTGTGGATCGACAACTGAGAAAGAGAGATTGTGTTATTAAGCGTAGTTAAATATTTTTCTCAAATCCATCAGATTGGATGATGTTGCTGGCTAGCTGAATAAGATACGTTTTAATGAATTTTTCAGTAGTCTATATGAAAATCTCGGTATATGTGAGAGACGAATAATTAAAAATTTTTATCGCTAGCATAAAGATATTTAATATCACATGTTGATACTTTTTGAGGAGAAACTTGCTCTCCACGAGAGGAGGTAGCCTTCGAGGTCGAAAGTTCACGAGGACTTCGATTGCGGCTGTTCGCGTACGCGTGACTGATTCTGATGACCTTTGACGTTGACGATCTATTTAGTCTTAATTACTAAACTATATTTAATTTCAAAAATGTATTTATAGATGAAATCACCAATTTTTACTTTTACGCGAAATTAAAATGACCTAATTCCTTTTCATTATATCGGGTGTTTAAATTTGATCACGTGGGTATTGCATTCCACTTTGATATAAAATTCAATTACGTTGCGTTGTTTTTTTTTATAGAACAAAATTGTAAAATTTATTGAGAAACTTCATCTACATTTGATTATCATTCCTGGTGTTAGTTGTGAACAGAGATCACAATATATGCATATCAGAGATTAATCGATCTATGACAAACAATTCGTCAAGTACTTTTAAATTCACCTAATACCTTTAAATTTGTTTAATTTAATCACTCCAATGTTGTTGTTGTGATATTTGAAGTTTTTTCCTACGAACTTCACTAGATAAAATTTTAAACCGATCAGATTTATCTAACAATAGGTCTAAGTTAAGCCGAATGTTACAAGTGTTCGTGATATATAGCTCGTATTTCATTTCAAATTGAAATTCATGAAATTTGCATTCGATTTTACGGTAAAGTGGATTAATTGTGATCATATATACCAATTCGGTTCCAATTCATCTATTTAATCGCGTCTAGGTTAACGCGTCTCAGCAAGGAGATCAATCGATCACGACAGGTCAAATTCGCCGTGGCACCTCATGGGATAACGTGCGGCTCGATGCGAAAGCGGGGATATGCCGCGTGTGTTTCCCCTGTCCGCGAGCTCTCTCACGCACCGCCAATGCGGCTGAGATCGTGCGATTCCATTGGCTGCTCCCGCGCCGTGGTGTCGGCGATGGGTACGTCCAGGTTCGACGCTTGTGCCCGACCGCGGAGTGCGCGTGTGGATTTCTCGCTTTTCCCTGTGAGGAGCGTTCAACCAGTTTGGGCAGGCAGATGATCGCGCGAGGAGAGGAAGCGTAGAATATATCCCCGACGCGCTTATCGGGAATCAGCAGCCCAGCTGCGAGTGAGAGACTATCTGGTCTTTCAAATTATCGCGGGGTCGCGGTGTCGATGGTGTTGAGACGGCTCGTTGAGATTCTCGAGATTCGCGTGTGGTTTGTATTTTTTATTTCGCGTGCGAATGCGCAAATATATATAGTGTGTAGTTTGGTGCTTTTAGCGAAATCAGAATAAAACCTTCGCGGAGATTTTAAAATTTATAAAGAGAAAGAGAGAGAGATTAAGAACCGTGAAAAAGAGGAACCCAAATTCATTGTGAGATTGTAGAATCTAAAAACTCGAGAGCTCTCTTATAGGATTCGTTTTGAAATCTTTTGATTCACTATGATGAATTCATACTGGTGAAAAATTCTGTAAATAATTATCGAATATCTATATAACATATATTTAGATCTTTTGATTCACTATGATGAATTCATACTGGTGAAAAATTCTGTAAATAATTATTGAATATCTATATAACATATATTTAGATCTTTTTGAACTTATAAATATTAACGCAAAATTTAATGAATCTTGAAATTACTTGGACAATCGTTGCAAAGAGATATGATAATTAGCATTGTAAATGCCATTACATATTAGTGTCCTAAACCAATCTATTCATCAACTATACGTATACACACAAGGCCATTTTCCTTTCGAGATTGATACTATATTTCAAAGTCATGCCGGTCTCGTGCTGCGTCTGGCTTTGAGCCAATAAATGTGCGAAATTGTGAAGAGCAGGGAAAAGACAGAGATAGATCGGAAGGAGGGAATGGTGTGTCCCGTCAATGAGAGAACGCGGATCCGGGATAAATAATATTCGTGCGAGACGTGATTCTTTTCGCGACTGTGTGTACAACAAATAACAACGCGACATTATCGCATCATCGTCATCACGCTGGTTGAAAGAGATAGTATCCCTCGACCGCGAAGGGGATCTAATGTTAAGCGAGGGCGGATGGGTTTTGTGCGAAATGAGCGAAAGTGCAATGTTTGCGATATTTTTCGGTCCGCGAACGCCGTCGTCGGCTACACCTGCAGGAGTGCATTGATCCGGCGGTGAGGTGAGAAAAGGGGAGGCGAAGGAGAAGGAGAGCGATCGTGTCGCGACGGTATTCTGGAATTTGCGCAGGACAATCGCGTGAAATGCGCATTGTGTCAAATTTATCATGCGATCAGGATTTAGGATTGGCTCTCTCGTTCAAGATCTGTTCTATTACTTCATTGTTTTTGATATATGATAGTATAACATAGCGTTCGCGATTATAATGGAAATATTATCGCGATTTTGGCGGGTTGTGACATTTCGTGACAGGAATATTTATACAATTTTTTAAATGGAGAGAAAATGTTAATTTGATTAAAATGGATCTAGAATTTTTTTAGTTGAAATATTTAAGTATTTCAGTTAAATATTTCGTAAAATATTGGACTTAAATACTAAAGTCAAATACTTGAGTTAATACACGAATATTTTAATACTAGACTTAAGTATATATATTTACTTAAATATAGATACTTTGACTTCAATATTTAAGTAAAATACTTAAGTCAATACTTAAATACTTTACTTGATTTGAATATTTACTTATACTATATATATATATATATATATATATATATATATATATATATATATATATAGTATATTGACATTTTGAATTTAGACTTAAGTATTTAAGTCAAATATTTTGTTGCAATATTTTATTTAAATATTCAACTATTTCAATTAAAAAAAAAATAATTAAACGTATTTAATTTAACTTGATAAAATAACTAAAAAGTTAATTTTTATTATGATTGGTCAAAATCGCGTCGATTGTAAATTCAAAATATAATTTACTTTAATCACTATTTATTCGTGGATCTTCGCAACAAGTAAGATAAACTTTTACTCTTTCAATAATCGAATACATTTTACTTCTTCATATTATATCTTAATATTTTAATATAATATAATATTAATATATTCTCCTATATTTTCTCTCACCTCTCTCTCTCTCTCTCTCTCTCTCTTTCTGTTTGTATATGTAGTTGGCTTCGTCCTTTCTTTGTAAAAAGAATCTCACCACCTCAGACGCGAAAGTTTGCCACAGTCGCGTCGTTGATTGGCGCGAGAAATATGTCCAACAAAAGACGTTTATACATCGGCGCACGACTTATCTGGCGAGAGAAAGAGAGAGAAAGAGAGAGAGAGAGGGACTCTCGGCCATTACCACGCCAATTTGCAGATATTTTTAAGGGGATCGATAGTCGACTGTTTGCGGTTCTTATGCATCTGGCTCACGCGCGCATCGACCAGAGCATGCAAGCGCCACGGGCATTTTTTAAAATCCTTTTGCTCTCTTTGAAGCGTTCGACCCTTTGAAGTACGCCTCTTTAACTCCTTAGAGCCTATGAAAAATACCGGCACTATCATGCATTAGTGATCGCGCCGGTGTGCGTTGCGTATGTGAACTTTCAACAAGTTGATTAGCCATAAATTCCCTCCTTATGTGTTCAGAATGTGAATTAAATTTTGAAAATCTTTTCAAAAAATTATTTGGGTGGATTTTTTTGTAGATATATATATATATATATATATATATATATATATATATATATATATGGATTAATTTTTTCACGCCTCTGTTAAGAGATCTATCCAATGTTCGCGTTCTAATGATACTTGCATAATTAGCTTTAAATGTCCTTTACCGATGAAACATTGACATTTCGTCGCCATTACGGGGTAATATAATCATATCTTGAATAATGCAATTGCGTATACAAGCAATTTGTTAAGTAATCTCGGAGATCGTTTTGCGAATCTTCTTTGCATGGGACGGCTGGCGTGTGACGTTTCTCGAGAGGTGGAAGTAATTTCATTTTTCTCCTCATTGCGACCGTTTTTTTTTGTTCCGGCTTAGCTTCGTTCTTCCGTGATAGTACCCTTATTAATAGCACGTCGTAACAGGAATTAAGTCTCCCTTCCTCCCTTGCAGAGTAAATATTTATTTTTTGTACTTTTCCTGCGCCCTTTTAGCAAGCGGTTAATAAGCTTGTTAGGTTAAATTATTTTGAAAAAGTTGGCTTGCAGATATATATCTTCATGCGGTCAGATCTTGTAAAAATGTGTGACGATATATCTGATTAAATATTCTAAATTATGGCTCCTGAATATAATATGTATTTGCTAAATTATAAAATGATTTCTTTGATCATCTAAATCGAAGAAAAAAATTATTTAATTAGAGTGCTGTGAAAAAATATATATTAGATTGATTTGTCTTAGAACGTAGTGCAGCAAAATATATTTGTTAAGAAATATGTACAACATTGCAAGATCTCACTTGAAAAGTAATATTCCGATCTACTTTTACATTCGAATGGTGAAACAAAGATCCCACGAGTAAAAAGATAATTGGATTTTTATTCGAATAGTTTCTTTTGTGAGATTGTCTCACACTATTTTATATGTTCTAATTTAATTTTTAGAGATTATTTAGATATACAAATAAATCATTATTATAGGTTGAATTATTATGTTGAGTAAAAATTTAGTATCCAGAGGGAAGACATAATTACTTTTGCGCGCGCGCACGTTTGTAAATGTGATCGATAATTTTTTACCGTTACTATATAATTGAAACTAGTTTGTCGTAGTTTGATTAATCTTATTAGCAATACAATGAGTTTTAGTTCAAAATACAACTATGTACAGCGCGATGACGCGAATAATATTGGTCAACACTGTGATTTTATTGTCAATTATATTAGATCAATTTTAGAGTAACTTTGTCATTGATTCTGAATATGATATTGATTTTCCTAGATTGGTTCTAATTTTTGAGATAATGGATGTTTCATAAAAAATAAAAAACGCAAAAAATGTAACGGTCAGGCATAGCCTATTGTCAAATCATACGGAAACTATCTCAAATCATACAAAAGTTGTATGTATGAAATACCTAATGTTGTATTCAGTAAAGCAACATTACAACAAAGTAAGCTGATTCAGATAATCAATTAATGCATAGAAAAATGCTATTTATACGTTGAAGATAAAAACAATGTTAATGAATAAAAAGATCAGACTAAAATACTGCATATGTCAGTCTACAGGTCGTATTTGAGGTAAAATTGTAATTTGAGTCTCCATTATCTCAAGAAATAGTCAATTTAGCAAAACTGTTGTCATTTGGATTTAGAATCTCCAAAATACCTCAAATTCGTTCAAACATCCTTGGCAACTAAACAAAAGTTTTGTTTTGTTAACTAGTGTAATCATCACTATCTAGAAATATGTCTAGAAAATTGTTCGAACGAGTATTTATCGTTGGTAATTTTATGATTGGTTATTTTATAGCAGCCGCACGAGATGCATTATTCTGTAGCATTCGACCAATCAGACGCTCTCTCCGAGAGAGAATCAATCCAACATTTCATCAGTGCACGAAAGATTGCGATCTCCTCCTTAAGAAAATTCGACAAACCTCGATCTATCCCTGTTTCACTAACTTCGCCGATCTCTTTCGTTCAGCCAATGGTTTGACGTTCGTCGGAAAGCAAGACGGCACCGGGGAAAAAAGTGACGGGAAGATCCGAAGACGTCGTCGGACGACGTCGCCGCGAGATCGGCCGTTAGGGAGCGCGAGTGCAAGTGCACACAACAAACGGGCTACAGTGGTGTCCGGGCGGGAGCAAAAGGGGGTGCGGGGCCGGCAAAGCCTTGTGACGAAACGAAGGATTAGATGGTGGAGGTGCTCGGAGGCCGGGCTAGGGAGCCTACGGGGCCTACGCGCAGGGCACCTCGCACCTACCCAGGGCCAGCGGAGCTGCAGGTGCGCTGTGTAGGCCCCCGCGGGGACTTAGAGGTCGTCTCAGGGGTGAACAGGCCTCAGCTCGAGGCGGACTCGAAGGCTCGCGGTATCGAGTCGCGCGTCCCGTTCAGAACACAGCGTCCTAAAAGGAGCCAAGGACGTTCCAAGCTCGTCGCACGAAGCGTGACGCAGAGCGAGGAACTTCTGTCGGAGGAGGTTAATCCGACGGGACAGAAGAAGACGGAGAAGGACGTTAGTCCTTCACCGGAGGGGCAGCTCGCGGCTAGATTCGAAGACAAGTCGGAGCCCAAATCGGGCTCCCGCGTAAGGAGCGAGGCTGGCGAGCGCAATGTGGCAGAGCGGCGGCATGGGCACCCATGCGGCCAACAACCCATGGATGAAGCTTATGGGCATTGTCCACAAGGAACGGAGGCACCACGACTCGGGGTCCACCGCCGCCGCTGCCACTTCCGGGGTGCAGGGTTCAGCGACCACTGGCAGCAACGATCGAACGCTCAATCAGTAAGTTTTTTATTTCATTCCAATTATACAATTTCCTCTTTATACTTCTCTAATAGCACATCATATTTGAATGACATTCAGAGGATATTCGAACATCTACAGGATGTTCTCTGAACGTCTTCGGGATATGTGTGTTGTTAGGGTTTTGATAGAACGCTTAATCAGTGAATTTTATATTTCATTCCAATACAATTTCTTCTTTACGCTTGCCTAATAGCACACCATATCCGAAAGACATTCTGAGGATATCCAGAGGATATCCAGAAAACATTCGAATATTCTCAGAATGTTCTCTGAACGTCTTCGGGATATGTGTACTGTTAGAGTTTCAATAGAACGCTCAAGCAGTAAGTTTTTTATCTCATTCCAATTATACAATTTCCTCCTTATACTTCTCTAATAGCACATCATATTTGAATGACATTCAGAGGATATTCGAACATCTACAGGATGTTCTCTGAACGTCTTCGGGATATGTGTGTTGTTAGGGTTTTGATAGAACGCTCAATCAGTAAGTTTTATATTTCATTCCAATACAATTTCCTCTTTACGCTTGCCTAATAGCACACCATACCCGAAAGACATTCTGAGGATATCCAGAGGATATCCAGAAAACATTCGAATATTCTCAGAATGTTCTCTGAACGTCTTCGGGATATGTGTGTTGTTAGGGTTTCGATAGAACGCTCAACCATTAAATCTCATATTTCATTTCAATACAATTTCCTCCTTATACTTCTCTAATAGCACACCATATTTGAAAGACATTCTGAGGATTTCCAGAGGACATTCGAATATCCTCAGGATGTTCTCTGAACGTCTTCGGGATATGTGTACTGTTAGAGTTTCAATAGAACGCTCAAGCAGTAAGTTTTATATTTCATTCCAATACAATTTCTTCTTTACGCTTTCCTAATAGCACACTATATCTGAAAGACATTCTGAGGATATCCAGAGGATATCCAGAGGACATTCAAATATTCTCAGGATCTTCTCTGAACGTCTAATACTTAATCTTATACTTATATCTAACTGGGATATGTATGCTGTTAGGGTTACTTGTTATACATATGAAGTTTCTATAATATTTTATTCTATAATATACGTATACATATAAATTAATATCATGCTGTATATATCAGTGTCAGGCTGTTCCTCCTTAATGAAGTAAGCTGAACCGTTGGAATCAAACAAAAAGTTTATGTGGTTCAAACGCAAAAACCAATTCTAATATATAAATTACTATATAAATAGCTTGCAATTGAAAAAAAATAGCTCAAGTTTTTTCAATTCAATGTGAATAAAATGTTATCGCGTTTTTTCGAAAATTAACCGCGAGAAATATTGGAATGGTTTGTTCGTCGAAGGTTATCGATGATACTCGTTGGAGTAACAAAGCGAATGCAAGATGATTGAAATTCGATGGATTCGATTTACCCGTTGGAGGGCTGACGAGAGCAAACACGGCGTGTCGCGAGACGGAAAGAAAGGCAAAAGTAGTCGTCTCGTGTAGTTGTAGACATCGCCCTCCTTTGCTCGTTTCCTGTCATTCGCGATCGACTTGATTACCGCGTAAATTTTTCACAAGTGTTTTGGAAGTTCGGAGCATGAAAGGAGTGACTTTTAATTTGACAAGTCAGCTGCTCGATGTTGGATATTGATATTTGCTACGCATAGCAAAAAGTACCTCTCGAAGTATCTGTTTTTATACTGAGCAACAAAATTTTTGTAATACGGAAGAAGTTTTAATAAAAATATTGTTTATTTGATGAGTTTCAAGAGTTTATTTATTTATATTAAGAACTTTAAAAATTTCTTAATTAAACTATTTGTTTAAATATGTTTGAGAAATGTTGATGTACTATAAAACAAAGATATAACTCTGAGGAAAGAAATATATTCTTTGCAATAATATTTTAATAAATTTGTATGGGAATAATATTTGAATTATATACATAAATATTTTCTAAAGGAAAAAATATGAAGAGAAAAAGCAAAAAGAATATATGTATAAAATTAGGAATAATAAAATAACAATTTTAAAAAAGAAAATTATTTTAATATTTATTTAAAATTGAAAAATAATACTTGAGAGAAAATGCTTTTATTTTATTTAGAGATGAAATCATATATAACTAATCAAATATATGGTCAGATAAAATTTAGCGCAATATAACTTTATAATTAGATATGATTGCATCATTGCTATATTAATAGTCATTTGCTTCTCAAATAAGCAGCCAAAGCAACATTTTAGATTTATCTAATTGTTTTTAATAAATTAAGTACTTTAATATTATAAATTTCCTGTAGAAATTGTATTGAAAATTAAACTGATACTATACTTTTTTAATCTTAGTAATCGCGCTTTATAAGTTTTATATTCATTTATAGTAAAACCGTGGAATATGAGAAAGATATTTTACCTACATATAGCGAAACTGATTATACTTCGGTAAAAGATAAACAATAAATAACACCTGGTTTTTGTAACTGTAAAGAAACTTATAATTTAATCAGATCATAAATGTATATAACCAAATAGTAATTTTTATAAAGTATTACACATATAAAGGGCTAATAAGAGCAGAAGTAATATTGCGGTTATAAAAACTAATTTATTACATTTAATCAGTTTGTACTGATAGAAACAATAAAGTTTAAATTAATCTAAAATTATAAAAATAAAATCGAAAGTTAAAACAAATGAGAAAGCGAACGTTTCGATCCAATTTTTCGGATCTTCTTCAGCGCAGTACAAAAAGCAAATTAAAATCACCAAAGTCTAAATGTTTTTAACGTATAAATGTCTAATAAACATATTTAGACGCGGTTACATCAGTAAACGAAATAAAACGTCGTAAGATTAATATGACTCTTATTAAGCCATCACATTTACGTTACTGTGGGAAGCGATCCTCTCTAGTTTTTTGACTATGAGGTTGGCAGGTGTTAAAATATAAAATATTAATTGCATCCTATAAATTAAAATAATTTTCTCATTACACCTCACTTAATATAAGATCCACAATCAAGTGCATTATGAAACAATAATCTAACAATTGGTATAAAAAAAAAATGCTAATAAAAACTTACATATATTTATGATGTAACAATATTTTAGTTGTAACAGTAGCAAAAGTGACGCTAGTGTAATCCTCATGTCAGTAGAACGGCTCAGAGGAAACTGAAGCTCAGTTGGAAATGTAAGGTGACAAACAATTATAATCATTTTGTATTTGTTATTTAACCTTAAAGTTTAGGTAGTCTTAGAGAGTAGGTAGGTTTATAGCTTCGATATAAATATCAGATAGATTTTCAGTATCAGTCTGTAGATTGAGACTATTATTTTGTCTTTTTATGTATATCATTTCTGATACTGATCTTTTCCCGTAATATATTTCTTTATCTAAAATATTAATGTTCTCCCAATCAAATTCATGGTTAAAATTGACGCGGTGGTCTGTTATTACTGATTTAGTATTAGTATTTCTAACTATGTGTTTCTTATGTTCAGTCTTCTACTAGTCTGGCCCACGTAAGAAGCGTCGCAGTTTGAACAATTAATTTTGTAAACAACGTTGGTATTATTCATTTTAGAAATAGTATCTTTATGTACTTTTATATATTTATTTAATTTATTAAAACTAAAAAAGGATAATTTAATATTCATGTTCCTAATAATATTTCTAAATTGTTCCGTCAACCCGGGTAAAAATGGTATAGTGAAAAAAACGTTTTTTTACTATTATTATTATTATTATTATTGTTACCGTTAATTGTGGTATTTTTTAATTTTTTGAATAAAATTACTAAACGTTGGTTAATAGTATTAAAGATCAAGTCAAGCGGATAACAGTTTTCTAAAAGTATGTTGACAACGGTAACGAGATTTTTATAATGAAATCGTGGATGTGACAATAAAATTGTTCTATCCACTAAACCGTATATAGTTCCCCGCTTTTGACAAAATGGATGTTGAGACAAGAAATGTAAATATCTCCCCGAGAATGTCGGCTTGTGATACCAATCAGTAATTATTTTGTTGTTTTCTAAAATTAATGTCAAATCTAAAAAGTTTATTTTATTATTATAGTAATTTTTATAAAATATATATAAAATATATATAAAAATATTTTTTAAATTCTGAAATAATTATATTAATTTTAGTATATAAGATAAATTTATTTAATAATTCCTTTTTCATTAAGTATCATAGAAAAAAAATTGTTCAAAACTTTTCGATTTATTTTTCATAAAAAAACATCACTATGTACTTAATGAACGCGAATAATATCTTGTGCATGTATTTAATTTATTTTAAAATTACATTTTGAATTATTAATTTTTTTAAAAAATGATATTAAATAGAGAAAATAATTTTTTTGAAGCATATTTTTCCTTGTATGTTCACTAATTTAGAAAATATTTACAAAACATAATTTTTAATAAAATATTTTTGTATGTTAGTTTTATAAAATATTTACTGAAATACATATTACTAAATGTCTTTCTTAACTATTTTTCTAAAATTCCTAATTATATTTATTTTGTTAAATAAACTTTTTTCAGTACATATCTGCTTTGTTTTACGCATCAAACTCTTCGATCTTCTAATCTTTTCTGTATCTTTCACAATTCCATAAATTCTCTAACATATATAGCTTTTCATATTATTCTTATAATTATATATTTGTATAATTATGTTAAATTATTATAAGAAAGAGAGAGAGAGAGAGAGAGAGTTACAAAAACCAGGTGTTATTAATTGTTTATCTTTTACCGAAGTATAATCAGCACGAACTTTGCATGATGACGTCGGTAGGGTGAAACAAACAACTATGATGTCGACAAGAGAAACAGTCCTCATTCCATTGTTGTTTCCGTTGTTCTTCCATTGTCGCTTTAGTTGTTCTAGACAACTCTGTCTGTTGTTCACCTCACATTTCCCGTCTATTTTCGCGATTCGCGAGTTTCGCGAGTTCTCACTTAGCTTTCCCTGCCTCTTCTTCAAGTAGACTCGTTAGTCTAAGCACGTCGGTCGATTTCGCTTCTCGAATCACGACGACTCCAAATTGTACGATTCAGATAGTCGTTAAAAGCGTCTTTTATTATACATTTTCTTACGTGTTTAATTAGACTTCTGATCTCCGCTTAGAATACAATAATATATAGATTGATTATTAATTGCTATTAATAAGATTATTAATTTTATATTAATAATAAAATAATTATATCAATTTATTATTTAATCATTACAAAATAATTATTTCTGAATCCATACACAAAAAACAAGAAAATAGGTTAAATATAAATGGAAGATAGTGATTTTCTGGACGAGTCATATTTTTCGTTATTATAGAAGCTTTAAAAAATAAATAACAATTTTATAAGGATGTTTATTGTCTATTTGTCTTTTCCTAGATAGGTATAGAAAAACGTGTTTTAAGAGATGACAGATCATACTGTTTCATCGTCTGACAAGTACAACACACAAACATAAATAAATATTATGTGAAAATAATAGTTAATTTTTTAAAAATTTGACTTAAATTAGTAATGATTTTTTTACAACTTTATGAACTTTATGAATTACAACATTATGATAAATTTATAATTATTTTATATTTGTAACACAAAAATAAAATCCTATTTATCATTAAAGATACGGATGTGTAATCCCTCGTAGCATACTAAAAGAATGTGATAACACCTTCACAATACAGCGATTTTTCTAATTTATTATGTAATAGCGGCTGACGAGATGCAAGTGAGCATCGAAACGTTCTGCGTAAATTTTGTAAATTTATTGTAAATCTATTTAATAATAACATCAATTTAACAATAAATTCATAAGTTAATCAATTTGCTTTATTAGATGCCTTTCTTTACAATTATGGTTCACACTTCGAGCTGAATTATTGTTAATATTTTATATATCAATTTACTTCATAAAATGTTTTTTAAGATAACAATATTAGCAGCATTTATTAATAATATTAATTAATTATTAATAGCATTAGTTAATAATATTAATTGTTATTTTTTATTATTTTTATTATTATTAATTAATATTATTAACTAATGCTATTATTAATTAATTAATATTATTAAATATTATTAAAAAAATTAATATTATTATTAATATTATTAAAATGTTTTTTAAGATAACAATATTAGCAGCATTTATTAATAATATTAATTAATTAATAATAGCATTAGTTAATAATATTAATTTTAATTAATTAATATTATTAATAAATGCTGCTAATATTGTTATCTTAAAAACATTTTAATAATATTAATTTTTTTAATAATATTGAATAATATTAATTAATTAATAATAGCATTAGTTAATAATATTAATTAATAATAATAGAAATAATTAAAAATAACAATTTTAAAGTTCATCCATATTTTCGATTCTAATAAATTTCTATATAATATAAAAATTCTTTATTGCATACGTATATTGTTTTCATGGGCGTCTACAGGATTTTTCCAGGGTGAAAGTATGATTACAATTATTTTGTTTCTTATTTTTTGTTCTTTTTCTTAATTTTTTAAATTAAATTTTGTTGTTATTTTGTTATCTTTGTTTTTTATATTAAATATGCAAATAAATTCCAGCATTTATTCGAAAGGAGAGCAAATGCTTAATTTTACTGATTCCAAGGGAAAAGGGTAAATGCCCTCTCTTGACCTCCCTGCGAACACCCATAATTGTTTTTCATTTTCGGTTTATGAATTCTTTAATTCGTGAACGCTATAATGAATACTGATATTTATGTGATACTTCTGAAATCTTTATTTCTACCTTCAAACACAGTTTAAAGAAGAGAGTGACAATAAGTTCATGGTTTATTTCAAACTAAATGTATGATAAAGAAACAAGGATTGTTTCTTCATCTAAAAAATTGCTTTTGATGTTGACAAATTGCGTTAGAGCTTTGATGAGCGATTTTCTGCTGCATGGAATTTCAATGATGACGCAAGAGAACATTGAGTAAATGTGCTTGTGCTTGAAGATTCTCGAGAATATACACAGTCATGTTTCAAGCAGTATTTGATTGCAAACTACGAAGACAATATGGCGAATAGAATTAGTTTGGGATACCGTGCACACATTTTCATATACATGTCGAAAGATATTAGATGATTAGATGATTTCGATTGTTAAATGTTCGTGGCGATGATAATGTGATATATATTTGTCACTTTTGTATCCGAATAGCAGAAAAGGCACAAAATGTTCCGAAAGAGCACGGATTCAACAGGTTAGGTATGCTTTATGGAAAATCAGAAATTATTTATTTCGAATTATTGCACGTAAAATTTAATTAGCCAAAAGAAGATTTTTGTGAAAATTTGATTTTTTAAAGAGTAACTTAATCGAAATATATTTAAACTGTGAAAATTGATTTTATTTTAATAGCGATCAGCTGATACTACGTTATGTAAGCTTCGTTTCCTCGTGTCTTTGATGATTCAAACGTTTGCGTGGGTGGACTCCCGTTACAGCGAAAAAAGCAAAAATGATCGTAAAAGGAGGATGTCTGCTTCTTTTTTTATCATTTTACATGAAAAACAACATTTTGCAATCTCACTTTTATGAACTTCTTCACATATGAGCTTTTCCTATCCGGAATATATATTATATTATATATGGAAATATTTTGACATTTTTTAAAATCAAGAGAGAAAGATATATATATATATATATATATATATACACACAGGGTGTTCAAAAATTAATGATAAACCTGTTAATGGCAGATTCGTGGAATTATTTGGAGACGATTTTTCCTCAGCGAAATGTCGAGAAAGACCATCATTTTTTGGATGTTTCCACGTATCTTTGTAATTAAGTCTTAAATTAAAATTCTATTAAAGTAAACTTTATATGGAATTAATAAAAGAATGTGATTTTGTTAATATTTTATTTTTACAAGGCTTAGTTTGCGAAAAACTCCTAATTTTCAATCGCTTATAACTAGAAAATTATTGATGTTTTGACATTTTCGTTAAGGAAAAATTATCTCTAAATAATCCTAGGAATCTGTCATTAAAAACTTTCCCGTCAGTTCTGAAACACCCTATATATGACGTAAAAATTGTAGAACGACCATTAGTTGTCACAGATTAGTGTATATGATAGGTGCCAAGATAGATTCGTCGAAAATGTTTAGCGGCCGATGAATTTATCCTGTTTCGCGGCCGGAAATTGAGGACTGGGAAAATCGCATTTACCCATCTACCGACGAAAATGGAACGTTTGCAGCCTTCCGTTATGCATTTGTCTCTCATTTGAGCTTGGTGAAAATCTATGCATCTGTCCATCTCCTGGGTTTCGCCGCAGTCTATTATTTCCCCACAAACAGTTCCACGCGCGTTGTAAAGTTTGCTTCTCGCTCCAACGTCCATTCATTCATATGCGATCGATAACGATACTCGCGATATTAATGGAAAACGAGTGTATTGGATAGAATCAAGGGTATGTTAAAATATTATATCGCCGACTTGTGAAAGGGTTGCTTCGCATATTGATATAGCGTATCTCCTATTAGAATCGTCGAATCTATGTATAATCACACACAATTCTGTTTGTCAAATATATACATAGATATATCGAGAAAATATATATCAAATATATATATATATATATATATATATATATATATATATCGAGATATAAATAAGAGTCACATGCACATATTGATCAGAGATTTGCCGAAGCCAAGATTGTAGATTTCGATGAATTCAAATATCTGATTTAAAAGTTAGAATTTTAAATTTTTATGCGCGAATATCATGATCGAATATCGATTCTAGAATTCATGAAAAAATTCGTCTTCGATTATTTACTACAATTTTTGTAATAAATAAATTCTGCTCGATTTTATTGCAAAGAATAACTCTCTCCCTTTGCTGCGATGTTTTTCAAGACTCGTCGCTCGTACAAAAGTCCCTTATGGAGGAATTTGTCTTCCCTCCGTGTGCTCTTGACATTATTCGTGCGGATTTTCTCAAGCGTTTTCTTTTCAACCGAATCGCTTCATATACCCGGTGATCAAATAAAGGAGGATCATCATGAATTTTTAAATATTGTACATTAATGTTTGTATATTATTGCTTTCCAAAACTGATAAGATTCGCTCGAAGTACCCGATATATACGCGGCCAGAATAAAATCACAAGTGGGACGTTCAATTGATTAATAATAGCGAGGAATGAGCGAGTTATTTGCACAGCCGCGTTTTGTTACTAGTAATCTCTATTATTACGATATTGATACATTACGAGAAGATATAATAAAAATTATACATAGATTGATGCTATGATTGTCATGAATTGTCATAGCATACAACAAAATTAAGATAATTGAAACAAGTAAGAAATAAGAGAGAGAGAGAGAGAGAGAGAGAGAGAGAGAGAGAGAGAGAGAGGAGTGGAAGAAAGCTATATCTTTTGAGTCTTTCTTAGAAAATTACCGAAAATTGATGTAACATAATTGATACGTGCTTTATTTTATAGTGCTCTATATATACAGGATATATACCAAGAATTAGCATCTTAATAATATTATATCTTCAATATTATAGGTGTTAGAGAACTTAGAAACTTATAAATTTGCATTTATAAAAGACAATCATGAATATTAAATACTGCAATACTGTAACTATTGTACTTTATTTGTCACAAAAGCTTACAATATTGTAACTTTCCCAACTAACTATACCGATTATTGAAATACAATAATGTTTGTTATTGAATATCATACATACAGATGTCGTGATGAATAGTAAACATTGTTTTAAAGACAAGCTTACATAACAAGGTAAATACGATAAGATTAGTATGAATGAATCGATCGATCACGCATCCACTTAAAATCGATATGATACTCATTTATTAGAAGGATGTCAATGAACTTTAATGGGAGCTGAAGCTTTGTATCTCGAACGATATTTTTATCTCTTTTTCTTCGTATCAAACACTTTAAAATGGGCAATAAGTTGAAAACAAAAAACGGAAATTCGACTATTCACGCACAAAAGTGATCAAAGCGAGTTGGAAGCGCGAGAGCAAGTAATGAAGGAAATGAAATCTATGTTCTTGCAATTGTGGTTGAAAATCCATGAAATTGCATCAAATTGCACGTGAATGTGGCATTAATCAGAACTAGCGTACTCTACATCCTTCATCGCCATAAATTTTATTCGTACATCCTCTCATGTCAATCTCTACCGAGAAGTAAATGGTACAGATTTGGTACCAATCGAGTTGAATTTTATCGAATTGAACTTAACGTCAATTTCAAAATAACAATTTATTTTGTCATTCAATATTATTTTCCGATGAAGCAACATTTACAAACTATGGAAACGTTTAATTGACATAATACATGTATTTTTTGGTGTATGGAAAATTTACATTGGTTCTGACAGGTTTAATACTGAAGGCAACGATCTGTGAATGTTATAGTGTGAAATTATTAGCAATAAAATTATTGATTCTTATTTTTTTTATTAGGGAAAATATTCTAAATGATAATATACACAATAGAGGGATTTATTCGAGAAATATTATTTCCGTTGCTGCAAGATGTACTTTTAAATATATAATATAAATAACATGATATATGTATACAGATGCTCATAGTTTTCACTTTTCACAGTAATTAGAAATAACGAAAGAGTCCAAATCGCATACACGCTCATTCTTATTAGTTCATTCTGTATAATAAGTTTACATTTTTCGCATTGAATTAATATATGTTTGATGATATATAGATTAGGTTATAGCAAGAATAAGTAAAGACAAACGACCGTGTGTAAAGTACATGATATTAATTTATTTTTACGGACCGTTAATTTTACATATAATCTTGATGTTCGAAATATTCATTTACCTTGCGATACCTTATATCTGTTTATTCGCGCGCCTTATCACATATGTGGACATAATCACCTCTGCAAGCGCAAACTCGTTCAGATCGGTCTGCAGGATAAGAGGTACATAGTTATACCGATATCTTAAACACCTTTCGGTCTTTATACTTATTATCAGCGGCGTAAAAAAATTATGCCTGTTATCGCATAACTAATATACTATATATTCATCAGATAAAGTATCATACTTTCATCATGGCTATGTTTTTTTATCTGTCGCGCATAAACCTTTCTTCTCATGCAGATGTGATTATTATGAAAGTACATTTTTCGAGCGACCACTCGTAATTGTGACAACAGTGTCAACAACTGTATCTCTTACCCTATTTACGTGTTTGCGAAAGCTTATCGTGCAGTGTTTCGCGGCAGTGGCTTCTGTCATCCGTTCTTATTCAGAGATGACATGAGACTGTACAGTGCAATTTTCTCTAGCGCGTTGAGATATAACTCATCCCGATGTATGCACCGAAAAATTGTATTTTCGAAGTAAGAAAACTATATGTATATTATAAAATTCCTATTTACAGATATTTCTAACAATAAGTGTCTTTCAAACACTCTCTAAAATTAAAAATATATTCTTTGTTAATAACAAAAGGTCATGTTTTTAAGCTCCGTTTATTTGGCATTATGGTTATGTTGTTACAGCAATGAATCTGGTTATATAAGGTGTTTACAAAATATTTGAACAAACTTCTAGGGAATATTCCTCTTGATACAGATATCAGATCGTTCCTTTTTGGTAAAGTGAGTTGAAATGTTCGCGAAACATTATATAGAATTAAATAAAAAGTTTATGCGATTTAAACTGGAAAATCAATTCTAATTCGTATATACCGCAAAAACCTAAAATATATCATCTGATACTAATCTTTAGATTTTAGATGATTCCTATATCTAAGGTTAAAAGGATCCTTCCACCTATTTTAAAACAGGGTACTCTAAAAATAAATGAGAATATAAATTTTTCCAGTAGTGGTGCTAAGGAAATGCACTAGGGAAACGCAGCTCAAAAGAGAGCACTGATCCGCTTACTGACGTAAGAAGATGGCTGTCGTGAATTTTCCTTACGTCCATCAGCGTAGGTGAAAGGGTTATGACCGGGGCTGGCGCGATGAAGCTTTTCAGAATCTGACCTCACACTGGTATCTTGTGTAACAATATCTAAGCACCTGTTGCGACTTGTACTTAAGAGAACGGGATTTCTGACATCGTTCTGTCTTAACCTCTTCATCTCTGAATACATATGTGTTCTAGCGCATATCCTTATACATATTTAAGACTAACTGCGGATGTGCAACTCTTGCTTTGTATACCAATTCATGTTCACATGATATTTGCATTAGAAAATGTACAACATCAATATAAAATTTGAGCGAAAACAAGCGTCAATAATTGTAATTTACTTCTCTGGATTTAATGTGATAAACTTCAATGCGAATTGAATGCGATACGTTTGGTGTATTTAAATGATGTGTTCTTGCATACATTTCCCGGTATAATAGCGCGTGCGTGCAAGAATTTCTATAAATAGGTGCAAAATGTATATACACGAGTGTAACAGGAAATTTAAATCACATTCCATAATACTTCGATAATCGACACGATGAAAAAAAAAACAATGCTGACGAGCATCGCCATGTAATTGTAAAGCAATTTTTCAAAAGCGTGTTCTTTTGCATTGAAGAAAATGCGGTGCAAAACAGAAATATCTTTTAGAAAAACTGAAGAAACTTTACTATGAAAATTCACTATATTTCTTGTTCTTTTTATTAGAATAATACTTTATCGTATCGTCGTTATATAAATTATAATAAATCCACAAATAAAGTCGCGCTTATAAAGTTTCCGGAAAAGAAAAAAGTATGAGAATAGATACGGGTTAATACAATCGAGGTTGAATTGGTAATGTAAAGGGTAAAATACTGAAAGAGACATGAGGTGCATAGACACGGTGGACACGCATAAATTTGATTGCAGCCGTTATAATGACGTTAAGAATAACGAACGAGGCCGAGGGCAAGAGCGAGGCTACGACTCGACACTGACTCGCAGCAGAGCTTTGTTATTATCATTATGCACCTATACAGTGTATCCGATATAGTGTCTGTACGTAGAATCTTTCTCTCTCTGTCTCTCTCTTGCTCTCTTTCTCTCTTTCTGCACGGTCGTTTGTGCTTCAGTGGTTCTCAAGAAATAGTATATAGTTTGTTTTACCTGCTAACTTTGGTGCGATTGTTCAATCTCAAATCATTTCTATACTCCGTTCAACGAGAGAACGTGCATTGGACTGAACGAAAATTCGACCATTTCAAGCAGGCTTTCGCCCATGATCTCCCTCTTTACTGCTGATTTAACTTGTCAGTGTCTACAATAAATGGCATTGGATTTCCGAAGCATTAAACCACCAGTATTTCTCCTTATTTTGCCCATCTATGCGCAGATCGATACACATTCTCTCGTTGAATGGAGTATATATTAGATATAAAGAAAAAAGTGAGGATTAAGGGGATGCTGCCTGTTTCATCGACAAATATTATTTTCATTTAACTTTTTATTGGCTATATAGAATGAACAATTCTTTCCTAAAATTCAAGTATTCATAATAACAAACCTGGACTACTATGTGTGTATATAAAAAGAAATCAAGAAAGTTAAATAGTTACACATTTTTTTATCGTTTAGTTTAGGTTGACCGAATGCAAAAGAGCGACAAAAAACTGTAATTAACTTTCTTGTTTTTTATATACGTATGTGTAGTAGCTTAGATTTGTTATTATAAATACTTCAACTTTAGTAAAGAATTTTTCATTCTGCATAGCTAATATATAGTTAAATGAAAATAATATTTATCGATTAAACAGACACAGTCAGCATCCCCTTAATTGTAAAAACAATTTTACAATTAAGAGAAAATTAGTGGGACCATTTTTAAATCAATTTGTTAGTATTTTGTTTAAAATGAAATTTTTAAATGATCATAAATAAAATAAAATAATTAAATACAAGGATCACGTGAGACGCCAACGAATGTACGTCATTAATTGATGGGTTTTCTTGGTCGATTGAACGCGCGGTATATATGCGATAATGAGAATTAGGAGGAGAAATGTGTGTTTGGGGGTTGAATTCCTGGAGAACCCCTGGTGCAGGGAGAGACCGGGCATGGCGCGCAGCAAACCTCTAACACTACCTTGCGCCGATTCACGGCAATGCGGTACTTCTATCTATGTTTAATAGACTGCATAGGCGGCGGTTGTGCTGCGTGTCTTCCGTAAACTCTGGGTGCAGCAAGGTGAGAAAAAAAAGTGCAGTTCCGTATACTTGCCAGAATGTATCGAGTTTTATACATCATATTTGCAACATTTCGTTATTGAATCAATCTAAGTGAATGTGAAGCGCGCGATATTTTTTCAACGATAAAACAGTCCATTTTTATTAAAAAAATTATCGAGAAAAAATTACATGAAAAAATTATGATGAGAGGTACTCTCGTCTGGGGTTAAAAGAAAAAATCCAAGTGGAGTTTCTATTTCATTCTGCATTCTCTTGAATTTCTCGAGATAATTACAGAGAATGTGAAATTGAAATTACAAAGACCTCTTTAAGTTTTACAAATAATTAAGATTTCTTAATTTTTTAAAGAAATTCTTTTATTACGCCAAGTACCTTTTGTTTTAGAAATCTCTATTAAATCTTTTCATTCGTAGACTGTTAAAGTTTATTAATTGAAATATAATACTAAATGTGCGCATTTCTCAGATGGATTAGTTATTCGATTTCTTGTTTTTATTTGTGCAATATTTTTGCATAATTTTAATTAGATATTTATGTATCACAAATTATTTACAATTTATTGTTTACTCTTCAATGGTTTCAATAATTTATTTATTGAAATTTTTCGATAGCATTCATTCTAGAGATTTATTTGATTAGTCACTAAAAAAATAGATCTGCTAAGCAAGACAGATTGAAATATACAATATAATAATATATATATATACATCTCTCTCTTTCTCTTTCTCATTATTATTTATTGTTACTTGTACCGTTAAATTTTTTTTACCATATTTCAATGTCTCAATCATCTTTTAACTGCGCTTTTGGTAAAACACGAGAGACGCTATCGTTGCATTTATTGCATTTATTGCGACATATGCGCGATCACGTGTATAGGAATCTATTTTTTACCTGTCACGTTCTTTTTCCTTCTTTTTCTCGCTCGAGTTGTAACAATGTCATCGATATTTGCGCGAGTGTTTTTCTGCTCAATCGACTGTCCGAAACGTAGATTTATTCACATAGGATATTTCGCGAGAGGCTATAACTCTATCGATCCTGTCTACGTATGATATAAAATAGTATATCTTATCACAAACACGCAACAAGCTGTCATACTGTATTCCGCTAACAATAAGTTATTCGCTAAACATGAATAGATCCACGTAATAGTTTCTATATGTTTTTCACATGTATATGTATACATATTATATGTATATACATATAACTAATAATTTTCTACACGATTATAGTTTTGTTTGTAAAATATTAGAATTTATTTGAAATAAAATAAGTTCTATTTGAAACATTTTTTCGAACAACATGCAATTCGGAAGATAATTTCGTGAAAAGATTATAATGAGACATCTTGTATATGTAATACATATAGATATATACATATGTATGTATACATATAATATAAGTTTATTAGTAAAATTATTAAAGTATAAAGTTCAAAGTTTATACATTTGTAGTTCTTTTTGGATAAAACATCGCAAACTATTTAAAACCTTTAAGTATTCAAGACATGTTTCTGCTATTTTTAATTATCTACTATGTTCTCTCCGTCTTCTTTGCTCGCGCAGAAAATACGTGCACGTTTTAAATATTAAGTTTTACAAGCCTTCTCGGCATAGGTCAAGAATGCTTGGACAAATTCCTCGACTGTTCCTTTCGTGTTCTTCTCGCATTCGTTTCTAATTTAAAGTTTCGTGGATTTTTATGTTCCACATATATAGTCAGCTGGTATATATGATGGTTTATATTATTTGACAAATGAAATAATTTCTTTAAATTTGAAAAATATAAAAAATTATGACAATATGATGGTATACATTAATTTCTCTTTTGAAATAACATTTTCTATAAGTGAAATATCAGTTGTCTGAAAAAAGATATTAATTTCATAATGATATTTTAAGAAAAGCTTTTTACCTTAATTTTGTTTACGTATTTTAATTTTGAAGGAATATATGAGACAAAATATATAATATAAGAAAAACACATCGTATATATATATATATATATATATATATATATATATATATATATATATATATACACATGTGTGTGTGTAAAGAAATATTATTTTAAGAATGTTGAATGTAGGTATTATTCATTAAGTTTTCACTAAAAACAAGTGTTTTATAAATAGAATAACTATCTTCTACAGTTTGCGAGCGTGCATATATGTATAGGCGGTATGGATGTCTATCTTTTCCTGTAATATAAAGAGGAGGGTTGAAGATACGTTTCAAGGATCGATAGTCTTTTTCAACAACCTTTTTGACAGAATTGCCGAATTATGACACTTGGAAAAATGTCTGAAGAGCTATGAAACGTCCTATCAATTGCTTTCCTGAAAACTGATATATATAAAATCTTTTTTCGAAAATTGTATTGTAAAACAATTCTCGGCGTGAAATATTGAGTTAAAGAGCGACTTTTCCGATTAGTTTGTTTGAAAATAAAAACGTTTAGAAACTGTGGTTCAATATTAATTTAAAATTTTCGTTGGATTTATAATTTTTCTATGTGATATTGATATTTTTCGCAAACATTTCATATGAATGCTGACTCTGTCTGCTTTATCGACAAATATTATTGTTATTTAACTATTTCTTGGCTATATAGAATGAAGAAACTTTTACTAGAATTAAAATATTCATAATATCAAATCTGGGTTACTATAAATGTATATAAAAAAACAAGAAAGCTAAATAATTACAGTTTTCTTATCGCTCTTTTGCATTTTTACCTAACCTAATTTAACTGATAAGAAAACTAATTATTTAACTTTCTTGGTTGTTTTTAATATACATATATGTATAACATCCCAGATTTGTTAGTATGAATTTTTTAATTCTAGTAAAGGAATTTTTTATTCTGTACAGCAAATAAATAGTTAAATAAAAATAATATTTGTTTAAAAAACAGATGTAGTCAGCATCCCCTTAAGGCCCTTGTACAATGCCAGACAACAGGCAATAGGAAGAGGAAATAAATACAGGGAATAGAAACACACCAGAAATTCCAACATACCAGAAATCGTGTATCGACGGAAAATGGACTGTCGTACAGGCAATAGACACAAAATTTCCATCACGTTGCCAACTTTGTGTCTATTGCCGTCTGTTGCCAAACAATCACAGTTCGGATTTTTTTAAATTATATTTACGAATGTCTGACGCATATATGTATGCATACATACATGTTGGATATGTTTTGCAACTAGATTTGCAACTTGCAATATGTTTATCTTGATTTTATTTGAGTTGTCTCGAGGAAGAAAAAAAAAGTGAAAGAAGAAGAATATACAACACAAAATTATATATAACTGAGTACTATATATTTACTCTAATTATTTGCATTGATATCGTGTAACCAAGATAAATATTCTTACATATTTAGCCATTATCGATATATAAATGGATAAATAAATATCGTATAAATTAAATAAATTTAAAAATATTGTTTAATTAAAAAATGTATTAGTTCCATAAAAACAGATAAAGGACTATGCCCAGTTTGGGCCTCCGAGTGAACAGTTATGAATCATATATTAATAATCGATAGGAGGCATTTACAAAATACGAAACAGAAGGTTTTTATTTAAGTTACAGTTTCAGTCCCCTCAGAGGCATCGCCGTCACAAGAACAAAATCCTAGTTTCTCTGACATGACGGCATAAATCGTGTCCAGGGACTTAGTCGGATTAATGAACTGTCCCAAATACATTCTAGACATTATTTCTATGTCTTTGGTACAATCTGATGCAGAGAACTCGGATAAGACCTCGGACAAGATAGTGGTACATGTGGGTACAGGGCCATAATAGCGAACTTTAGATAGCTCCTAGCACTCAGGGGAATCATTACAAGCTTCTGCCCATGGAACTTTTTAATCTTTTTTTAATCTTCTTTTGATGCTCTACAATTCTAGCCATGTTTCATTGCTATTCACTGGGGTCTAATTCTTATAAAACTGGGCATATTCCTTTCTTCAGCTTGTCGAAACATTCTCGATACTTGAATACTACATTATTTAACAATAATGTCCTGTTCAATTGATATAAAACAATTGCATAAAATAATCTATATATCTATATCTATAACAAAAGGTTTAAAACATATTAATATTTAATTTGCAGCAAAAATCCAAAATACAAAAGAATTCAGAAATATATATATATTACTTTGACATTTTAGAGTTTATATTTGCTTAAATCTCTATGTACATTAGAAAGCAGCTGATAAAATTTGAAAATTCTGATTGGCCGCGTTCAGCAGAACAAACCACTTAGTAGCAATTGAACGTGATTGGCTCTTACTTTTAGAAGCAACAAATCAACGTAGAGTGTTGATAAGACGACAACTTAGCAGTTGTCTTCTGTTGAACGCGGTCGTTGATATTGGTTCTTGTCGCTATCTCGTCATCGTGCATCCATGCGAGAGAGGTAATTTTTTATTCCTTATTTCTGTTGTTATTGTGCTTTAGCCTTTAAAGCAGCCTAATCCGTACTGAATGGTGTATTGCGTGATGCAATTACTTACTCGCAAAACAAGAAATAATATATATATATATAAAACGATAAATACGCATTATGCGAACGTACATACACATACCACCTCATGATAAATACGGATATAACGTGTGTGTGACGTAGTAAAGTCTAGCGTATACAGTGGACACTCAATAGCCTTTATTTTTTCCCGCGGGAAGTAGGCTGTGCACAAAGCGATGTCGTGGCAAACTAATATTGACGCATCGTCACGGATCGTATAACATAATCTACCTTGGTTTCAGCGGCTTGAGAATCTCAGCGCATACATAATCGAAGCTATTGTTTTCTCGTTAATAGTAGCGATGAAAAAGATGGAGAGTAGCGGACGTCAACATTCTTTGAAAAAATTGTGTTTAATAAATAATCGAGAAGGATTATTAAAATAACGAGATAATTATTTTAAATATGAATAATACATGCAAATAATTATGGGAATTTTGATTCGGAATCATATGTTAGTTTCAAATAGGAACATTATATTTTCTTTGGAACGCACATTATTTTTGTCCCCTCTTGAATCTTGAAAGTGCTCGAAAGGGTTATCTACAAAATCCTTATGGTATAAGAAGCTAAGGTTTTGATTATCTTGATCCACAGATCCTGAAACAGAAATCTCTGACATTTCCGATGACATTGCAGTCACTTAAGTTTCTCATTATTAAAATAGCAAAATAATTATTTTAAATATGAATAATACAAGCAAATTATGGAAATTATGATGATTCAGAATTGTGCTAGTTCCAGTTAGAAACACTAGATTTTCTTTGGAACGTACATCATTTTTGTCCTGTGTCTTGACTCTTGAAAGTGCTCGAAAGTGTTATCTACAAACTCCTTATGGCATAAGAAGTTAAGGTTTTTGATTAACCTGATCCACAGACCCTGGAACAGAAATCTCCGCTGACATTTCCGAATGCGGTCACTAAGTTTCTCAGTCACGAGACTTAGAGAGGTCGGGAAAGAACTAGGCGAGGTTAATCCAATTACGTCTCTCGCCCATTCTTCGGTTTTCCACCCCCGCGGGTATCAGGAAGCAGCTTGCCAAATCGGTCGACTCTAAAGAGACGCGAGTGTTATAACGTGCCACGTGTTGCATCATACTCGCGTGTAACGTTATTACGGATTTTCCGGGGCGCGATTATGCACCATAATTAAGAAAAATGGAAGCTGCGTACATACCGTTAATGAATCGCTCCGTGAATAATCCACTGCGTGTAAATCGCCTAATTAATACCGAATGGCGACTGCGCAGAATTGGATCGTTAGACGTGCAAATCGTTAGCTTTCCGCTGGAAGATGGAATGGAAACGACAATTTGTAATATTTGAAATAATACGTATATGTTTAATTTTTTAAAAGGGAACAATACGGTATCTCTTACGCTGAAAAGAATGGCTACAACAGCAATCTTGCAGTCTTCATCCATCACCTTGCATCTGTAATTAAAGTTAGAAGTTGAAACGCCAGAGTGAATATATTGTAATAAATTCTTGGTGATTTAACACACTCTCTCTTTTCCTGTCTCTCTCTCTCTCTCTTAGTGTAAATTATTGTTACAAAATTTTTGATGCAATTAAGGATGGCACTAAAAAAAATTAATATGAAGAAAAGAGAAAAGGAACCTCGAGATGCGAACGTATTAATCATTTCTGAAGAATTAATTACCGTTTTTCTATCTATAAGATATCTTTTATGTTGGAAATATCTCTTACAGATTTTTTATTCATTTGTAGTAGATCTCTTTCAGCAAAAATGTGATGAGCGAGGTCATCTTGTTTCAAGTTTAATTATATATTGAAGATGAAATTTTGTTAATGAGAATTATTTTATTATTGATATTAATAATATAAATAGATTCTATATACGTATAATATTTATGCTACGTATTTTAGCCATTGAAATGCTCACTTCGGTTACGTTAATATTTAGAATGCACATTTTATAATTAAATAAAGAAGAAAGAAATGTTTAACGAGGGATGTAACAGAACTTATTAAAGACAATGCGCGGAAGCACGAAAATGTTTTATTAGTTCCTTTGCCTGTCTCAAAACGGCAATTGTCACCGGATCTGTGTGTTTTATTATACGGGCGCTCGTTAATCTCTTCCGCCGGATAACCGTTGGAATGACTGAAAGCATCCGTTTATATTTTTTTACTTTTGTCCAACTAGAGCCGAGTTTCACGTTCTGGAAAGTGTTCGAGTTTGAAACATTGCAATATTTCAAACCTGATCGATGTATAGGAAATTGTTGAAAAGTACGTGCGTATGCGTGTATATATATATATATATATATATATATATATATATATATATATATATAAAGTATGTCTCTCTCAGGATCATTATGTTGCTTGTCAGTGGCAAAAAATCCAAATAACTTGTTAAATTTATGTCTTGTTTGAATTTCTTTTTTGAATTGAAAAAATCTCAAGGTTAAATCTGAACTTTTTATGAAAATGATTTAAAAAGAATACTTTCATCTCAAATGTTTTTTTTGGATTTTCCAAATGGTAGTAATAATTTTTTGAAATTGGTCTTTTTCAAACTTTGATCCTAAATAACTACTGAACGGGTCAATGTATCAACTTGAGATTTATGTAAAAAATTCTTTCTTGTCTTTTCAAACGATGCAGTATAATATATAGGAGATTCTTTTTAAAGTGTTTGACTTAGTCTTCCTGGGAAACTTACTTGAGGTCAATTCCCTTAAAGAGTAGCCCCTCGAAATGATCAAACGTGTATTTCACAATTTTGAGCCATTTTCGAAATATAGGAGACAGACTTTATGGACATTCTGTATATATATAAATTTTTTTAGTCATTTATTAAGTCTGTGCATAAGTTTCTAGATTTTTTACATTGGTTATGAGTATTAATGAAACAATACAGACCCTTTTCGATTCAGCTATTTTTCCTTACTTACTATAATTTTAGACCATTCTTCAAACAAATAGATTTCTCGATTAAAGAATGATTTCTCGATAAATACGATAAATTTGTCAACCCATTTTCGTACCTCGGCCTCATTTCTAAATCGCTCAACGGAAAGATGATTCTGCATTGACCGAAATAGGTGAAAATCGAAAGGGATCAGATCTGGACTATATGTGATAGGGCTTCTCGTTTAAGCTCTAGTAGGACGTTTTTTGTCGTGGAAGATGACTTTTCGATTTTTTTTTCATTTCATAGCCTTTTTTATGGATGTCTTTATACTCAAACCATACAATTGACTTTTCGATTTTTTTTCATTTTATGGCCTTTTTTATGAATGTCTTTACTTAAACGATACGATTGCAATGTTCTTAAATAATTTCGGAATAGTTTTCCTCGATTTGAGCTCATAGAGCACGTTTTTCTGGTTGTACCAAATGCAGAGAAGAATCTTGATTGTCTTGAATTTAATTATTCTCTTTTTGCACTTGGGATCATCGTAATCCGTTTCTTTAATCTAATTACTATTTTCTATAAAAAAACTTTTTATTTTTGTTTAGCAAGCAATAAGATATAGATTTTGAGTCAGTTGTTAATAACACATAGATAGTTAATGTGAGACCCATATTAACTTTTCTTCCTTCTGAATTTATGTTTCCTAATATTATGTAAGTGTAGCGAATTGTTTCGTCATAGACGATTAGGTTGCATTTTAGTTTCCAATTTTTGTCTTTTACCTCCTGAGTCCACAGCGTGATTTGTGATTAACATTGAAATTTTTGAATTTTGAAATCTTTAGAACTGGAATTATGCTTTCAGATACAATATGCTCATCATAGGTATTGTGAATAATTCTGTTTATTTTATCAGTACTTCTTCCGAGATAAAAATAAACATACAGTGTCGGACATGCACTTTTGTGATGTCCATTTTCAATTAAATTAAAAATGTGTTTAACTCAAATGCGATCTGTACTTATATGCAAGATCGAGTGCAGATTAACTAACAACACTAACGTAAAAATAGAACTAATTAAAAAAATTACACATTTAAATTTTAATTTAAACTTGTACTGCGCAATTTTAACTTGATCCTAGGAATTTATCCACAGACTAATATATAAAAGCATTAAGATAGAATCATAAAAAGATAATTTGCAAAATATCTCATATTTTATTTTGATATATTACGACATAAAATAAAATATTATGTAAAGTACTAATTTTTTAATGAAATACTTGTTACATTTTTACTAATAAATTAAATTGATTAATAATTTTATCCTTGTTTGTACATATATATAAGTGCAACATTGCATTTACAAGGTGCAGGATAATACGTATCTTTTTTTAAAGGCAATTACATGTTAATTGTTTTATGAATTAATTAATCTTGTTATTTTTTATATACAGGCATTAAACTCATCAAAAAGTAAATATAAGACATTAAATATGTAAACAATTACACAGGCACAGACACATACGTGGATATATACATATATACTATGTACAGAAACAACAATAAATTACACTGATCGACAAAAAATGACTTTTTTTAGGTTCGGAGATTTCTAAAGCGTATTCTTGTAGATTTTTTCATGCTGATTACGAATCCGGTCGCGAAAATTGCGAATTGCATCAGGTTTTTTAAATATCTTGGTTTAAAGATGCGAAAAAAGGCACTTCCGTAAAATATAGTTTTTAATTGGGACATGATAAAAAATGCTACGACGGCTCAAAATAAAGACTTAAAACTTGTAGTTTATGTAAAAAATATAAAAAAGGTCGAATCTATAAAGAGTTTATTGAAAAAACTGAATTAAAAAATTGAAAATATCATTTTTCACACTTTTTATTATATACCAATACAAAGTCTTTAGAGACTTCGGTAGAATGGTTCACTTTAAATCTTTATAGATTTGACGTTTTTTATATTTTTTTTATAAACTACAAGTCTTAAGCTTTATTTTGAGTTGTCGTAACACTTTTTATTACGTCCCAATTAAAAGCTATATTTTACGGAAAAATATCTAAAATGTCCTTTTTCGTATCTTTAGATCAAGATATCTAAAAAACCTGACCTGATACGCAATTTTCGCGGCCGGATTTGTAATCAGCATGAAAAAAATTTACAATACGCTTTAAAAATTTCTGAACCTTTTTGTGTGTCGAACAGTGTTATTTACTTTTAATGAAAATTAGAATTAGTCGCGAAATATATGCTATCGTAATCTATAATTTATATACATATCAAGCACATAAAAAGATGTAGTTTAATAGATAGATTTAATTATAAGAGAATAGAATATATCTAACAATTCTTTCTATATATTTGCATATTTAAGTACATATATAAAAATATTATATACTTATATTTTTTATTCCATATATAATAAAGCTTATGAACATCAAATGTATATTTAATGTGAAGAGAAAGAAAGAGAGAAAAGTGAAAAAGGGAAAGTACGCGGAAAGAGTTATATCTTGTTCCTGTTAGACTGAATACGGAATTTTTTCACATATAGCGGATACAATTTACTGCTGGTAAAGTTTCGCCACTCGATGAATGAATAGAAAGTTCATGAAAAGTTAGAGACAGAGTGGACGATGTGACGCGACAAAATGAAGTTAGAGAGAGCGATGAAAAAGTTGTCTTGCGGCTTAGTCGTCTATATTTGTCGTTTTATAGATCGATCGAATTTGGCCATTTGTCTTACCAATTGAAATTGGCACCGTTTCAATATTATTATTTCTCATCATTTCTCAATGTGCTCATGTTAGATATGCGATTTATCTGATTAATGTTGGCATACGTTCTACTTTTGTAATTGTATAAATAAATTTAAATTTTAACGGGCTGGAAAGAATCAGACGCAGATATATAATAGTGCATTTTAGTTTAGACGAAGATTAATTTTTCATTGAAACTGATTAATTATGCACAAATCATAATTTTCTTCTATTCGAATATTGTGATCGTTTTAGCCCGTCAAAATTTAAGTTTATATTTCACATTACGAGCCTTACTAAAATTCTTAATATATAAATAAATTAAAGAAATGTAAATATAACAAATGTGTGTGCGTGTGCGTGTGTGTGTGTGTGTGTGCAGTGTATGCACGTGTAAAGAAATTTTATAGTACAAATTAGATGAAAACATATTTTCTTTTATAGCATTTATTATAAGACTGGAATATGACGATATTAGAATATTTATTACAATAAATTGTAAATTTACCGGTTGCACATTTATTTCGTGCATTAAAATAATTGAATAGTTATAATATAGTTCATTATAAAATATAAAATTATTAAGTCAGAATATTGTAATTTTCCTTATGTTAATATATTCCACGATTATAAAAGTTATATTCTAATTATATTTTAATTTTAACTATAATATATTATTTCCGTGTTATAGAATATTATAACTATATATTATAACAATATATTATAACACAATAATGAACTAATAGTTTATGAAAGGATTAATATAAAATAGCAGTGAGTGAAACATGTAAGGAGAATTATCTGATCGAGTGATAAGATCTCTTAATTATACTAGATTGTTATTAATTAACCCATTTTTTAGTCGTTGCGTTTGCTGTGATGGATATCGCATCTATCAATAATTATTTATTGTATTTAATGAATCATCGAATCAGAAGAACAGATAAAGTGCCATTATTTATTTCTCTATTAGACGTCGCATATGAAATTTTTTTTGCAGCAAATTGATTACAATTATTAAAATTACGAAAATTCCGATGAATAATGGTAACATTAGATAAAGAAAGAAATAAAAGAGAAATAACATATTTTTTAAAAATATTTTATTTCTTGAATATTAGAATTAGAGAATTCTTTCAAAGAAATATATAATAACATAATGCGTATATTTACGTGTATATATGTAATGATTATATTTAAAATGAGAGAAAGACGTCATTTGATGCGAATGTGATTATAATGCAGATTCCTTGAAATTTCGAGGTTTTTTTTAATCAGAAAGTTTGCGAAGTTTCCGCAGGCTAGTCGATACGTGATCGCGTGTACGAAATTTCCGACGGAGATCGAGCTCGAATGATCGACATAGCACGCTCGCAATCAACGTCATGATGATTTGCATGATACACGACATGATAATAACTTCGATCTTTTAGAACGTATTTCTCCATAACACATTACATATTTTTTATAAGTTATAAAAATTATATTAAGTTATTTTGCTTTTTGAAATAACATAAGAATCAATTATTAAAAATAATATTAAATATAAATAATCTAATCTAATGTATATTAAAACAGATTTATTGAAAACTTAAAAAATTTTTGAATTTTCAATTATTTTTATTGTAAAAATAAATTTGCAAGGATAAATTGTAGAGATTAAATTCATTAGTCATTAGAAGAGTTAGTAAATCGCACTTTGATTGTTATTGAACTTTGTAGCACCACTCGGGTATTATCATCTCATTGTCTCCATCATCGTCGACGTCGTTTTCGCTATCGTTGCAAGTAGTCCCCGAGGGAAGTTCCCTCCTGCTAACTCGATTTTGTCGTGAACGCAGCATGCGATATATAACTGCGTCGAGCCTGCTAATGAATAGCTATAGGTGCCTACCTGTAATTTTCGAATAAATTGAATGTAGCTGAATCAGGTACTCTCTTTCGAAAGCAACAACAATAGCATTTTTAAGGAATAATAATCAATGTTAGTTTCAGCAAACTAGATAGATGATAGATGTCGATCTGTTGAACGATTGACAATGAGTGACAGCTAACACGTAACAATTTTTCTCTTTCTCTCTCACTCTTTCTCTGTTAAGAGAGTATTTTTATCTTTAATGAAAAACGATATTTATCGATTATCGTGGAAATCGAGACAAGTCTTCTTTTTGTAAATAAATTTCGTATTTCAGACTTCGTCTCACGTATCTCATATTCATATTTCGCGCTCATTGTCAGATAAATGTTTAACCATCCACGAATAATTTAGACAGCACTATGTCCAAAATTCATAATCTTAATGATAAGATATCATTAAGATGTTTTTAAAATGTCTTTTGGATATCATATATCACGAGATTTCTTAAAGATGTCTTCGAGATTTCTTAATGATGCCGCCAATTTTGGATTGGTGCTGTCTGGGAATTAATTCTTTGCCGTTTATTATTTGTGCAATACCATATGGAACATTTTACTCCTTTATGTATTGTTATGTGCCGTAACTCACGTCATTAGTTTATCTTACATCTGGAGCAAAAGTATTCAAAGCAAAAACTACAATAAGTAGTTTAGCCCGACTAGTCGTCTAAAACCCTATTTACCGTTATGAATATTTTCCTTGAACCTTTCAATCCACTTGCGATCATAAAAGTAAAACTCATAAAGTGAAACTCTATCTTAAAGGTTTATTGCTTCCAATCCTGTTTTCCTATCCATTTTTTATTTTACTTACTTTTTATTTTTTATCTCATAACCCTACTATCTGATTATTTTACTTAAAACCGCTCTAATCCCGATTTTCGATATTAAAACAAGTAGTATCATTGGACTATGATCTTTCTTGAAATGTAGCTTTAAATTCAGTCATTTCTTGGTCGTCTTTCAAAGTGCGAACCCTAATAGCACAACATATCCGAAAGAAATATTCAGCGGATATCCATTCGAAGAGGACATTCGAACATCTTCAGGATGTTCTCTGAACGTTTTCTTGTGTGCTGTTAGGAAACATCTTCTACCTTAAGCAGTTAAATAAAGTCTTCATATTAGACAATTGCCTGATTTTTACTTTATTCAAATATTACGCGGCTTCTTGCCCGTAACAGCATAAGAAAGCTTGACAAGTATTTGGACATCGAAGAGATTATTACGTTTATTCATGATTTTCGTGATGAATCGATAAAGGTATGTGTGCTATAAACGGCAAGGTTCCACGCGCGCGCGCTTACTTACACACTGTAAAGCCAACACGCATATGCGTGCAGTGGTGCACCACAAAAGGGTGTAAAGGTTATTGCTCTTGAGCCGCCGTATGGATACAGGGTCGATCGCCTTTCGACGTCGTTGTTTCCAATATAAATTCCTCGAAGTATCCCAGATGTTTCTTCGAAATTTTTGAAGAATATACCACATGATCGATTACAAATCGATAAGAACTACTTTGCGGTATAAGAAACGAGAGAAGCAGTTTCAATTTATTAATTATTCACAAGTTGCACATATAGAAACCTATCAATTAAATATAAAATTAAATTTCATCAAAATTTTTTATCGTTGTTGATTTCATCGAACGTTAAATTAAAAAACTTTCGGCATTTTAGACAAATATTGAAATTTTTTGCACATTAATAATAGAACCACTGATCACAAAAGTGCACGTGTTGCACCCCTGCTGCGAGACATGGGTGGAGCCATCTACTCGTTTCTGCGCGAAACAGCTCTTTATATTTGGTACAGTATATTTATAATTTTTTGCCAATTTACGTTATCCATGTTATAATGACATATTTATATTAACAATATATTGTGTTAACAAATATTACATAAAAGGTTACGCATAAATAGAGAAAATTTCAATTTATGTAGAGCTTATATATTTTCTAAGATTCGTGAAATGGAATTTTGTTTCGAATATATTGTTAAGTAAAAGAGAGATAGTCGAATAGATATATGTATGTAGAATCTGGAAGTCAATTGCAAGACTCATTGCAACGATGACATTCGTGAAATGCACGCCATGGCAACAAAACTATAGTAATTAATCATGCATTGTTTTCGCGCATTATTGTACATCGTCGGTTTAGTGGAAAACCAAGTTGTCGTTTGTGGTGAACAAAGAAGACGAGACCAAAATAGCGTCTTACGACGACTCTTAACCTTCTCTCTTTTGAATTCTCGTTAAGCATCGGCATTCACAAAAGTTTCCAAACGAGCAGGATCGTCGATCTTTCCCAAGGTTTGCATGCTATTATCATCGCGAACTTTGCGGTCGTAATTTCATAGGATAACGTCTTGGATGCTCCTCGATCTATAGGGCGATAATAATTCATTCTGTCCACTTTTTCTTTCACGATCTTCTTGCGAGGCAGGTATTCGCCGATTTTCGGCGAATATTAAAATAGCGACGAGACTAATGAAGTATGTGTTAAATTAATCGATCGAGAATTTCTCGCAAGAATTCTCGGTTGTAGCCTTCTAGTAATTCATCATAAAAGGTGATATCAGCAGTGAAAAAAGAGATTCAATTTTTATTTAAGCATAAATTAAAAGGAAACTGAAAATATATTTTATTTTTTTCAAATAAATATTTATGACTTGTAAATTTCTGAACGTAAACGTATTTTATTTATTTCGTCTGTTGTAAATTTACTTCCATAAACTGTTTCTCTACTATGTTGAAAAGTTTCTCCACCATTTGACAAACAAAATAAAAAATTATGAATATTTAAAATAATTATATTGTTGTAGATATGAGGTGTATATCATCTGTCAAATTCAGTTATTACTTATTATTATTCAACTATCAAACTATCAAACTATTCAATTATCTCGATTTGACTGCGCGTGTCTTCCGGCGATAGGGTTGAATTACCAATGTTGGGTGCATGCTTACAGTGCGCTTTGTTGCGACAGCCGACAGATGGCTGGTCACAGTAGCTCGTTGGCAATATGCACGTGCATCCGCACGCCTCTCGTGGACTCCCACTCTCCGTCTACCAACCCCCGAAACCCACCAGCGGCGTCGGTGACGTCAAGACGCATTGCGACATATCGCGCTACCCCGCTTCGCATCCCCTTTCGTCTCTGTCCACATTGAAGGCGCGCTTTTTAGCTCGTGCCTGAACTCGCTCTTGCACCCGTTTGAAAGATCATGCAATGAATGGACACGCATGGTTGTATTATATATATATGTATATACCGATCGTCTTAGCATCAGCTTTGGTTGGTTATTTGAATTGTGGTACTAACAATAAATCATTTTTACTGAGAAAAAATATGCTGACTTTATTTAACCATTAATAAAGATACATATATATATATATATATATATATATATATATATATATATGTATATAAAAAATCAATATCTGACGAAATATAAACACTTAAAATATAAGAAGCATATACATTTTTTTAAGCTAATGTACTTTTATTTCTTTGTTACAGGTAAGTGAAGCTACTAAATTTTATTCGTACGTCGAGACACACTAGGGTGAGTCGTATACATTTCTTGCATAATTTTTAAGGATGTATAGGAGAAATCCAAAATTTATAAAAATTATATATAGATTGTCTGCGGTTTTAAATATTAAAACTGCTGTCCAAATTTGGATTTAATGTATTAACTCATTTAAAAGTTATTGCAATTTAAATTCCTGTTAGTTTTATACATAATTTTATAAATTTTATACATAATTAATAGCTTGTACTATGTTAAAAATATCAAGCAAATAATACCATATATTTAAATTTTTTTACATGTATAACTGGAACTTTTGAGAACAATGTCGTAAAATTACTTTAATATTCATTAAACCTTTTAGAAGAAAGTAATAATATAAGTAGTACTAATATAAGTAGTAATAATATAAGAAAGTAATAATAATTGATTGAACTCTGGCTCTCTCCGAATTATCAAGCATTCGGTTATGTCAACACTAGAAACAGCTGAGAATTAGGAAATAAAATTATAGCGGTTTTCTAAGATGTATATGTGTGAATTGCTAGCTTTTGTTTTTGTATGTATCTCTAGAACATCATTAAATAATTCTCACATAGAAATCATAATTTGACAATAAAGGTTCAAAAGATCAAGTGTTTGGATTTTGATTTGAAATCTGAAACAGTCACATTTTACGGATTAAATATGATGAGAAAGTATCGGCAGGACACGCGCAGGGGTAGAAGTTTTTGCATTGCGATCGATCGCGCGCCGACTGCATCCGGCTAACGTCATTGTCGTGCAAACGTGACCAAATTCTGAGTTTCCTGCTCCTGGTGGAAATTGCAGCGGCAATTTCATACTTACGCGTGCGTATACCGCTCAGTTGCCTCCCGTTGCAGTCTGCATTGCGCCAGTGCGTAAAGTGGACGACCGATCCTGATTATCGAGACACAGCATCTCTATTGATCTTTTGAAATTAATCTTTTTCTTTAATTCAGCTTCTACAAATTGGGCGAGTCGATTAATCTTACCAAATTAACGATTAGAAAAAAAAATATCGTGTATTTCAATTTTTTCTATATGTATAATTGGAATTTTAGAGGATAATATTGCAATAATAAGAAAGAAAAGTTCGCCCATTTTTATAGGTGTTTCTGGGTCCTCCGGTCTCAGAGATGAGACTATGCCAAATTGTAGGACATCATGAGAGGATTGGAAATTTATAGATGCTAATATCCAAAACACTCATCGGTCAATGTTATGACGTGTTCAATATTGGTGTATAAAGTGCATTCATTTTTGTGTCTATGTTTACACGATGCTTTCTCGCTTGCAATAAACTAATGATTTTTTCATTTTATAGTTGAACATGACTTTTACAGAATTCTTGTTTTTGTATTTATCCTTTTCTAAAAATTTTTTCTACATCCAAGATATTTATCTCGTGGAGGTGTCTTGGATGTAAAAATGGTGCTCGTGCCGTAGATTGTTGTTTCTATATTATTTGTTATCTAGAATATGTTAAATATCTTTCAGAAGATATATAGATACTTTCTAAGCACAGTAATGACGTATTTGGACAGCTCTGATAGTGAGCCACCAAACGCATAAATGATATATTTAGGAGGTCAAAATTACTTCGGGGTTTAAAGATCCAAAACTATTTTTTTAATATTATCATTATTATTTACAAAATTATATATGTAATAATTGGGCCAAAATGGGAGAACTTCTTTGTCGTTAAAATTCAACTTTTGAATAATTATCTCATACCATTTTGCTGAAAATAGATATAAATATAATTTTAACTCTCTTTACACCTCGTATTCTCAATATGAATTATGGCCAAGAGTTTTTGTGAAAAGAGAATTTCTATAAAAGATTTCGACAATACATAAAGAATTGAGTGAAAAAAATTATACAAATTAAAGTTGTTTAAATTGAGATATTTGAAAATTGACTTAAAAGAACTATATTTATGCTTCAATTATTTGTACTTCAATCATCTAAATAATTCATGTAAATAATGCGTATTCCAAGAGGCCGCATATATATCTGCACAATTAAATTTCCAATTATTCATGCCACGAAGAAACAGGATGTAAAATAATATGCGCGCTAATTACGTTCGGCATAGGTACTTTATTACTTATGAATAGGACATGAAAATTTTGCAGACATATTGCGGAAAACATTCATCCTCTTGGAAATATTTTATAGATGTTCATAAAAGCCACAAGTATATAGATATGTATAAATTTTACGATATGGCATCGTAAGCTGAGATATTTATAGCGAAAAGATGATGTCGCGCGAATACTTTCTTAATTTACTGCAATTCTTGGCGAACAGCCCTGACGTTGTGTGTTTAGCCGTTTGCAGACGAGACATTACCTTCGTTTCCAAAATACACTGTCATACCGCCTGCCATAACGTGGGGCGCATTCTAAGGAACTATATTGATTTATTATTTGCTTATGATTCAATCAGACATTAGATTTTTCGAATTGCTTTTGACGTGTACAATTGACTATGTTTAACATTTGTTAGCACTTTGCCAATTGAATTGAAAGATTTCCTTGTAGAATACATCACAGTAGATATTCTGTGAAAGAGAAAAGAGAAAACAAAGGACGTCGTACAATTAATCCTAGCCAAAAATTAAGGCATCATATGTTTATTCATAAAATCGATATAATTCAGTGAAAGTTATAATATCACAGAGCAATTACTATGCGATATTTTCGCAAAAAAGACCAATATTTCTCAAGTGGTCAGTAACTAAGCATTCCAATTCGTCTCGGTTCGTTGCAATATCGAGTTTCCAACATCTTGTCTCTCGCAATTGATCACTCTCTTCCTCCTCTGTGGTAAATTAAATTAATTAAACCTCATCATGGTCTGAGATGTGCGAAGGTGCTACGGCCGATTTCTGTAATTTGAAAGATCCCATTTGGTGGTCTTGTCCAGTGTCACTCGAAGTAAATTAAGGGCAGAGGATATAGATAGAAATAGAAATACGTGGGTGGGGAAAACGAGAGCAAAATATGAATGACAAATGGCAAATTTCAAATAAATTAAATAAGTCTGAATTACAGGTAATTGATCGATCTCAGGAAAAGGTATTACATATGACATTACTTCTTTTTTACTAGTTAAGCTATTTAGATTTATGTATTAATAATTGAAATACCATTTTTCTGTGCATATTTTAAGCGGATGTCGAACAATCTCATACAATGTTAATTAAAATCATTTCCTCTTCGAATAATTAATTTCCGTTCTATTAATAATTATCAGCTATCGATAGGCAATACATATTCAATTTTAACTCTGGCGAGTCGGCGATTCGGAAACGTACGTAAAGCTCGCGGTGTATTTTTAACATCGAGATGCTCTCGTCTGTGAAAGTGTCTCCTCTGGTAGACTACATTTTGGAGAGCATAATCGCGTTTAGTATTGTCGCTCGATGGCGAAAGCTCGATCTACATACATGACAAGGTGATCGATTAAAATTCGTTCTACGCGAAAGAAATCGATCTACCGATGTGATTTGATCAATAATAAATGCTCAATGTGTTTAGGTGCGAATAAGTTCGTGAAATTTACATTATGATTTGTGAGAGTTCGATCTGGGCGTATGCGGAACGGAAAGATTTTCGATTTTCGATCGATCGATGTAATTTATTGATACGATGACACTTCGATCTGCATGAAATCTTCCGATTGTAACAATTTTTTTTTCAAATTTACATATGTGATTTGAGGTGATGACAAAGATTTAAAGTGTGCTTAAAAAGCGTGACAATTCATGCCAAGTATTGGTGATTTATCTCATACGGATTTCATACAATCCAAAGAATTAATGATTAGAGATTCACACAATGCATGCTGGTATCAGGAGCACGTTTCTCGGGATGAGGATATTTCCGCGCCGGAGACGAAAATCGCCCGACCATGGGAGAAGGTAATCATTGTCTGATGCGACTACTAATTATCTCCGTTCGGGTTGTGGAACATTTGCTTAATTGACAAATTAGATCGTATTCTGTGAAAGAGAAGTTGTTAGACAAATAAAGAGTATTACTGCTGATTGATTTCTATTCACGAAACGCTACTTAATGTACATTATAGGAGATCTAATTTGATTTTTTAATCAATAATAAATATATGATAGACTTTGTGCCTATATGTGTATTTTTCGTATAAGTTATCTGAAAATGCTTGTAAAGCGAAAACATTTTGTATTATTCTATAAATGTTTTTTGCGAAGATTGGATGATTCAATCTGTCATTAAATATCAATTATATTTTTTTAATTTAATATACATTAAATATTATTGGACACATAAATAGATGATAGTACAAGTTATTAGGCTATGTGCGATAAACTCGCTTCTGACAAACTCGTGCCATCTGACGCAAGCTCGTGGAAGTTGATGAGTAAGCAGTCGGAAACTTTGTCTCTGGGGTGTTTCGAGATAGTATCAAAATATTAAAAGTTTTTTTCGATACCGCAGGATTATTTTTTCGTATTGATACTGCTGATGCATTTTAGGAATAGTAGATTTTAAGTAGTGCTGAATAATTCCGATGTATTGACACACACAATATTAAACTCTGAACAAATGAAAGATATCGAAAGATAATGAAAGATTTCTTTTTGATATAGCTTTTGTTTCTTTGCACATTCTGTTTTTTTTTTTTCGTTTTTGTGTTAAAGCTTCACATTGATATTCTTATGCGATATAATAATTTGAAAATATTAGGTATGTATCTTATTTATAGGAATTTATTTGTATATTTTGCTGGCGATGTTTCTTTCTATTGACATATTCTATTTAAACACTGTACGAGTAAATTATGTCAAATTAGAAGGGCTTTATTCATAGATGAAGATGTATTTGCGTACGTTAGACATCGCGTTAAAATAGATGAGCAAAGTATATTTAGATAGGTCATCGCGTGAATTTATTTAATATTTTGACGAGTTGATTTAATAATTTGACAAGCATTTGGTTGACGATAAAATGAATTAATTCGATCCTTTAAATACTTCTAGTTTTGAGACTTTAATATATTTGAGACCCATAATATATATAAGGACCACAACCCAAGAAAGCTCAATATCGGAGTTCTCAGTCCTGAAGATGCAAACTGCAACGTTTGCGAAACGTCGGCATTACGCTGTTAAATCACGCGGCATCCATTCGGAAACCTTTTGCATTGACCTTTAGATACTTCTTCATTAATAGGTATTTTTTCATTAATAATCAATTACAAGAATAATCAGAAAAAATTTAAAATTAATTTTTTTAGATTAGTAAAAAGTTTATTGAGATTATATTGAATAGCGGAAAGATAAATAAACAAGATTTTGCATAATAGATTTTGATTGCAATTTCAATTTCTCGTCATGCGTCAATATTCTATATTACTGACTGTAAGTCTACATTTTTTTTAGTTAATCCTTAACTCGTTCGTAATCGATCAATAATATCGCATGTATATTGAACAGAAACTTTAAAATAAGAGCCACCTTGAGAAAAGGGGGCAACTGAACTCCACAATATTGACCGAAGTTGTGAATTGCTTGCAGGTAATCGAGATGATTCTCCCCGCTCTTGTCCGCTTTTTTCCTGAACAAGCGTTTGCTTATTTACATATATTGCATTGTTTTTTTGCAGTCTATACGTCCATTTTAAAAATCTATAATTTTTATATCTACAATTATGTCAAATTAGCGAACAATTAAAATAGAGAAAAAAGAGAAATTATTAGAAAACGAGGAGCTTCACTGCTGATGGTGGTAAAACATATTGTCAGTATTCACGTAAATTAAAAAAAATATTATACATGGACTTCAGGTGATGTTCCATATAAATCTGATGTTGACACCGATATACATACACATGTGTATCTCGTGCGCGTCACCTGCGTCACTGTCGATGCATAGCATATCGTGCATATCCGACTAGTAGTGGAATACTAGGACAGGCCAGATCTAGGGTCGCCGACTTGGTCGCGAAGTGTGCGAGTCGCGGCATACCGCTGTCCTATAAACGGTCAACCCTCCGAGAGGTTCTGAAGTTTTCTATTACACGCCGGCTGGCTTATAATGTGCCAATCAGTCGAGCATCCTTTTTTTCCCTCTCTTTCTGTCCCTCGCGAGTAGATATTTAACCATTATTCTTAATCATCGTCGTAGATTCAAGAAACCATCACCCTTCTAGATTTAGATCTACACAAAATACTTGAAGATGCGGCGATTTTTTTTCTTTCTCTCTCTCTTAAGTATTCTTTGAAATGCTTTTAATATATTGAATCAAAGTTTCGAAGGCAACGTAAAAAAATACAAGTAAGTTAATCACATTCTGATGCTGATTTAATGTAATAAAAGAAAAAAGTTCTTTGAGACTTTTCCATCGACCTTTAGCCAAACCGATTCGATTATGTGGCACATCGAACTATCATAAATCAAAGGCGAATGCATTATCTCATAGGCGGTACCGGCGCGTTCCATTTCCTAAACCTACGCCGGCATTGACGAGCGTCGTTTACGATACGACACGACACGGATACACACGCGAGACCGCGGCAGCAAGTCAGAAAGAAAGGAAGTGAACGCGGCCGACCAGCTGACCAACCACGGATACGCCTTCGGGTGGTTGCCATAAGTTGTGCAGGTCATGCACGACGGGTCAGGAGAGAGAAGTCAGTTATACCAACGCCGTGCTACTATTCGCGTCAGTGATTGGTCGAGTCTGCGGGAAACTTCGTTTTCAAGAAATATCAAACTCGAATTGCTCGCCGCGTGAATTTAACGTGTGCGCGAAGAAGCTGACCTAGACGAAGGGCCGGAAACTCACGAGAAAGCTCTGTGCATACGTATTATCTTCGGATAGCTTTTTCCGTCACGTCACGACGGGTGGGTAGATCAAATAATCGGTACGAGAGTAAGAAACTGTCTGAGATAGATATTTTTGGTTAGACGAATAGTCGGTTTGATTGCTTGATGTGTATGTGATGATTGTCTTCAGATGGTACGAGCGAATGTTATGATGTAGAAGTGAAAAAAGCGAAAATATATCAGAAGAGAGCATAAAGAAAAAAATAGTTTCAAGAACGTGTATAAAAAAAGAGGATTATTTAAAGAGGATTAGATTAAAATTTCGTTAGTCTTAATAACAAAAAATCACATGGGTAATGATAAGATGGCGAAATTTATTTTTATCACATAGGAATTCATTTCTCACTTCATTGAGCAGCTAATAGTACTCCGAAACTATTAAGAGACTCTCCTGATTGATTATTTGCTTCTGTTTGAGCTTGCGGTAGTCAGGCTTGTTGTAATACATCAAAGAGTCCTTGTGGAGTTCATCTCTCTCGCTTTGAGTACACTTTGGATGAAAGTATTTTCTTCTTTCATCGACCGCTTATATTCTAAATAGGGGTAGGTCTCGATTCTCAACAAATCACAAACAATTCGCGGGAAAATTAGTGTTATAAAATCGCAAAATTAACGATATCGAAAAGTATAAAAATTGGTAACAACAGTGTTATCTTTATAAAATATATAATATATATATGTATATATATATATATATATATATATATATAATATTAATGTAATATAAAAATATAATATATATACATATATATATATATATATATATATATATATATATATAAAATATATATAAAAATAATATAAAACATATATAAGAGAGAGAGATATATATATACATATTTAATATATCTATACATACATTTGTATATTTTTAAATAACATATAATAGTAATAATGATATATATATATATATATATATATATATATATATATATATAATATACATATAATATGTATAAATTGATTAGCGAGTTTCACTTACAAAGTAGATAAATTAACGTGAATAGCTTTATATGTTTCTAAGAACTATACTTATACTTTATACATATATTTATTTTTTTAAAATAATAAAAAAAAATTCTTGTTTAAGAGTTTAGTTTATTTTTGCTTTGCAAATTTTATATACATATAAGTATATTGCATATATACAGGTATTGCATTGTGCACATGTATTTTTGAAATTTAATTTATCAGTTTAATTATATAGGTAAAATCTTACAGAAATTACAGAACTACAGAATTACATGTATTATTATTATAATTCTAATTAGAGTTCTTAATTAAGTTGTTATTTCAGTTATATGTAGATTATATTCGTACAGTACATTTTTTATCATCATATGATTAAATTATAGCCAATTGCTAACCATTTTTTAAAACCAATCAAAAATTTTATACATTTTCAGTCTCATATTAACTTATTTCTTTTGCTTGTTTAGATCCAGAGATTAATTAGTATTATTATGTTACTGAAGTATATTATAATACGTATGTTTTTTTTTTTTTAACTAAATAAGAATTGTATATAATATTATTACAGTTACAGTTTTTCTTCAAAGTAATATTGTTTTATTGTTGAACATTTTTTTGTATAGCACGACGCATGATTACGTAGAATATGTCGCGTTTGAATCGGGGTTAGCGTGCCAAGTGAACCTCATTTTCTGGTATTGACCAGGTAGTCATGGTGCCTCGTTACACCGCCATCTTGCAATTGTCGATGGAAGCGTTTCGGCGCGATTCTTTTTCTCGCAATAAATCAGAGAAAATTAGTTAAAAAAATATAATTGTTTGTTTTTACAATTTTTATCACATTGTTAAATGGGAATGAATAGGAATAGCATGAATAGGAATGCATATTTCTGTATGAATGCTGACATGGCTTTCGTTACGTGTCTAACGAAAGGGAAATTTGAAAGATATTATGCTTTTTCAAAGCTCAATAGCTAACGCGAAGGTCTCGTGCAATTCTGTAGATTAATCGCGTTTATCTTCCGTGTAATCGAATGCAATGGTTGCGAGCAAACTTGGGCCGAATAAATTGGCCGACTGCCAACTAGATTAGCAAACTAAGTCCACGTGTTTCACGTCGTCGTAAAACTCACCAGCCATCGGCTGTTTCATTTTGCCGGCAGCTTTTTCTTTCACTTTAAAAGAAATCAATCTCACAATTGAGCATTTAATTTTCATTGTTGTCTTTATGTGCGTATCCGGCTAGCGTTATGCTGCCACCCAGCGACTCGCCCTTGAACTAGAATATTTTGGGGTTGATAGCAGGCATGAATAAATTGCCCATTATCAGTCGGCATCAATGCAATTACAATAAACAATTGTTCGATACATTATCTTTTGTTTCAATCATGTATTTATTTTTATTTGTTTTCTTTTATTTTATAAGAGAAAAAGAAAGGTAGATTTTTCAATGTTATCACATATCATCTATATAACTGTTGTTTCAACAAGGTTTTGAGGATATCGATCAGACGTCCAAACTTATTTCCTCCGACTTAAAAAAAAAACTTTTGCATAATTTAATTCCAATGTCTCTTTTTATTGGAACTGAAAAATAAATAGAAGATTGATGAAAAGATATCTTGCAATTTCTTTTAAATTTTTTTCTTTTTCAAAGGAAGATATTTTTTATTGGGTATCTCAGTAATTCGAAATTTAGATTAATCAGAAGTTAATGTAATTAAACGTTTAACTTATTGTTAGTACTTGGAACAAAATGACCAATTAAAATTTTTTTAATCTACGTTTTGCCTAAATGATTATTTATATTACGCTTATTATTAGTTCTAAAGTAATATGTGAGTGAGGAAAACATATGAGAAAAAAATGAAAACGAAAGATAAAGAGTTGTTTACGAATCACACAACGCAGGAAAGGTTAATTATCTAGAACAGCATGTCGGTCTGTTCACGCAACCTTCTACAGAATCGAGGTTATCCTACTGCCCCTGTTTACTCTGAATGTTACATCCCCGCGACTCGCCTTGACTGTCCATCGACAATCCGACACTTCACTAGCGTCGCGTGGTCTGCGGTGCTGCCACCAAGCTTTCTTCGAAACTTAGGAACATGGTGCGCGGGTGTAAAGGGGGTAGTAGTACGTAAGAAGCGAGGGCAGCGTATTCACGCGAAGGAATTATATCAATCAGAACATTGTGGCATCCGGACTTTTTATTGGTCTCTCCCCGCTAATTTTTATTCTTATTATGAATCTTATTATCTTAACTACGCCATTCAACGATCATTCATCAGATCGATTTATGACAACGGTGGACTTATTCACCAACAATCGAGTGTGTTTTTATTTGCACAATATATGTGAAGTCGTGGTTACGGCTTGGTGTTAACAGGATTTCCTTCCTTTTAATTGAATTCTAGTGATACTCCCCTGTGCGTCTCCTCCAGTCTCGATTCGCTTATCACATTAATCAGTTTCCGTTCTTTTCACTCGATATGCCGTAAACGTGTCGTCACACTCGTCACCACCCAACCCAACCCAACCCAACCCTTTCCCAATTTCTGTACCTCGTTGCATCGCACCTTGTATACGTACCGCGGTGCTGCCATCGCACGGCGTAATAGAAGCGTATCACTAGAACAGTGGGACGCGGAGGGTGTTGCATCGCGTCTTGTCGAGTGAGTCGACACGATTGCGAGACAGAAGTAGGATCTCCAGCATCTCAGCATCAGTGTTGTCGTCGTGCACGTTGTCGTGCGCGTTTTCCTCTTGAGAGCCACTCCTTGTCGTTTTCTTGGTGCGTCCTCTTCCCTAATTTTTGTCCTCGGCCGCGCGACACAATCCTTCCCGGAAATCAGATGAGTGGCGTGTGCGAGTCAGGGTAAAAGGGATAGACAAATTGGTCAGTAGTGGCGTGTGCATGAGGCCGGGCAAGCCGGCGTACCGGGTTCCGTCCCGGCTACGCGGCGGTAAGTTCTCGGACCCTTCGTCGCAGTCATTTTCGTCGCGTTCGCAGAGCGCGCCGCGAACCGGTGATCATAACGCCGAGCGGAAGAAAAGCCGTCAGTCGGTGTTAACTGAGGGCAAGCAAAAGGTGCGCGGGATTGTCGGCAGGGGCAGCCACGGAGGTCGGAGAAGTGGAGTCATCGCGGGTGGCGATTATCGCGGGTTTGAATGGGTGGGCCGGGCGCCGGTAGGGTTACCAGGCACGAGCTGAACGCGGTGCCCCAGAGCCACGTCGGTCACGGGGAACGTGCCCTTGGCGAGCCACCAGCATCAGGCTGCCGCTGTCACCCTCCGGAGCGAGTGTCATCTGACAGTGCCGTCCGTTCCTCCGCTCAGTTACCACCCTCGCCGCCACCGCTTACCTCTTTACATATCGACAACAACAACGGCACTGTGTGCGCTGTCATCAGCGCCAACAACAACAACATCAACACTAAAAATCCGAGTGATCGCAAAGCTAAGAAGGCGGCCGCCATGTCTTCACCGCCGAAACATCGCAGGGGCTTCGACCCCAATGATCCAGCGCTGGAATATCACCGCTATCGTCGAGTTAAGACGAAGCAGCGGTGAGTGCATTCACCTGTGATACCGATTGTTTTCTCTCTCGATCCACTGGAAGGCTGACATTGACAATCGGCTGATTATATCATGCCTAATCCATTCCCTTTTCATATTTTTGTCGTTATGTACATTTTCCTAATCTCTTCCCTATCACTTCTCGATCGCAGGTGGAATTTATTAGCTTTGAGGTTCTTATTTCTTCTTTTTGATATATATATTTTTTTCTTTTTGATATATGTATATATATATATATATATTTTACAAGAGTCAATTAAAGAAATCTTTAGAGTTATATTTAGAGTCTATGTATCTTTACAAACCTATGATTTTATATTTTATTCAACATTTTGTTTTATTTATTTAATATCGAGTTGTGTGAATATATAATTTTTTTTATGAATGTTAATTGTTGTTAAATTTTATCTTTAGTTTAGAGATTAATGAATAATTTATATAATTGTTGACTTAAAACTAAATGACATGCAAGATTAGATTCCATCTGCGAACAGTATTCACACGTGCCGATTCGACCGGGAAATTGTACCTGTGACGTGGAACGATCGAGTCGATGTCCTTTCCCTTTTTCCGCGCGATCCATCGCGTATTAAAAATTTTATAGTGACATGACAACACAAGGGAAAATACGATGATGCGCGTTCGTTGTTTGATTCAATATCTCACGTGCTTTGATTCAATATCTTTCATCGATCGATATTTATATGCAATGCATTAGTCTTCTGTCTTACAACTAGAGAATTCGCTTAACAAAATAATCCTAATTAATTATAACAGGCGGAAAATTAGGAAAACACGATAGATCGCGAAGAAGCATGATTAACTGAATGATTAGATAAATTTTTAAATTATTCCCGAATTTTCCCCTCCTTCCTTTCATTTCGTGGCATTTTCTCATCGCCCTTGTCACGCAGCTTCCATTGATGCCGAATGCACAATGTTCACAGAGGCTTTGTATGTCCCACATCGTGTGACCTTCGGCGCCGGACACAAACCTCCCCGAGAATCCCCGACACATCCACCAGCACAAGGCATTATAAAACACACACAAGCTTGCGATGTTCGATGTTGGACTGCTTACTGGTTGTACCCCCGCCGCTATAATGCGACGAAAGTACGATCGTTGTGAGAATAAAAAAAAGATATATATTTATATAGATATATATTATTACCTGAAAATATATCAAGCGTCCTTCCTCATAGTACCTCTCGTAATATTAGCATGATAATGTCCAATTAAGCGATATATAATATAGTTTATCAATTCAGCATATAAAATGTAGTATGAATACATAAAATAAGTGAGAAGAAACCCATGTGTACATGTGTATATTATAGAAGTGATATAGACAAGAAAAAAAGATAAGATAATGATCATATATACATATAAGATATATATAGATATATTAAATAATGAAAAAAAAAAACGATTTATATACAAAGTTGTAAGAGATAAGGTTGGGTGTTTCTGATTTACATTGTTCCTTTTCATTCGCACATCAGATGCGATTAGAAGAGAAGGAATGGAGTTAGGCGTGGTCCGTTCGCATAAAATACCGAGACGATATGGAATTATTCGGCGATTAAAATTAAAAAAATTGTGTTTCCTGATCTGAGCTTGGAATGCGCTGCCATGGAATGGAATGGGGATGCTTGCACCTTGGGCGAAAAAGGCTTTCACGCACTGCCGAGTTATCGATGTTTGGTGAGATGCTGCGCAGTGTACGCAGCGAACGACCCACACGGAACGCTTTTGCTCAGTGTGTCTCGACTCCGAAAGAGATTGGCTTCTGCTTGGAAGATTTACAAGGGAGAATAACGAAAAAGTAAAATGAGTACCTTAATTTTCTTTCATCGATTTCCATCGTCCTCTTTCCCTTTACATTTTTTTAATTGTTCGTTTGCGGAAGCATTCCGCCTTCCTTTAGTGAGTTTGATGTTTTGGCTCTTTTTTTCTTCAGCGTATTTCGAAACGCTGGTAATAATATTAATTTATGAATTGAAAAGCCAAGTGTATATAAAGGAGCAACTATACTATATTTCATATAAAGTATCGTAATTTTTTGTACTCTTGATTATTTAAGGGATTCGAAGTAAGATTTATATTATCTATGTAAAGACGACTCTTTATACAGACTTGCTCCTTCAATTATTTTGTCAATTTAAAGGTGTCAGTGGTGCATTATTCGTTTCATACGTTTGCACTGCGAGAAATGCGCATGCATGATTCCATATCGAAGGTTTGCACGTAAGATGTAACAGACCGATGTTCATATGAATATTGTAATTCATTACTTGCGCAAGTGTGCGGATTGTTTCAAAGTTAGATATTAATGATGCGTTGTCATAAGATGTTAATATAAAATTGAAAAAAGATATTGACATAATATTAAAGACTGATATACAATAATATTATAATTGTCTCTATTACATGGCTTGAAAGTTATCGACTTAATATGTAAGAAATCCTGCGTTGATGAGCAAACATTGCCTCAAGATACGCAGTTTTCGAATATATAGACTATAGACCAATCGTAAAAAAAAACGAATTATTACACGTACACAATTCATTCGTTTATTCATTGGATAATAAAGAGGATTTTTAAAAAAAGAGTGCAAAGAGGAATATCCGATTGTGCACGACCAATCAAGCAATCAACTAAGACTTGGATAATTAGATCTTTAGACTGATTGATAAATATGAATGAAGATCATTGTTAGAGTATTTTGTCAAGTTTTACTATCTTATTTATAGTTTTAGAAAATAGTTTGTCGAAAAATTTGCAAATCAAACCTTTTTAATTTTTTATAAATATATATATTATCTCTTTATTTATAAATACTATATACATTTTTTTATATGGACATAATGTAAACGGCAATGTAAAACGAGAAAATATATAAACTATTCAGTAAAACTTTTGTAAGGTTCTCAATGTGAAATATTCAACGGGCTAGTTAAAACTAAATGCGGATGGTATTGTGTCAGTTTCATAGGAAATTAATTTCTCATTGAAACTATATAATTAGTTAATTAATTGTGCACAAGGCACAGATTTTCCTTCGTGTGATGCTAATTAATTAAATAAATCTCAATTTGAGATTTTTATTTTAATATCCCTTTCTCTTTATCTCTCCTAAATATGTCCTGTGTACCCTAGCTAATTAATTTCCATGAAAAATATTAATTTATCTTGATATTTTTTATTAAATTCACTTCTTGCTTGGATTTCCTTTTCGAACTAAAAAATAATCTCAAGGTTATATTTGAATTTTTCATGAAAGACTTTTAAAAAGACGAACACTTTTACATCTCGAACGTTTTTTTAAAATTTTTAAATGGTAATAACGATTTTTTAAAATTGGCCTTTGTTGAACTTTGACCCTAAATAACTTGAACGGATCAATGCATCAACCTTTTGGTTTACACCAAAAAATTTTTTGTCCTTTTAAACGATATACAATATAAGAGGTTTCATTTGACATTTTTGAGTTGGAAATCCCTCTGGGGCATTCTCTTGGAATAGCAACCCTCTCAATCCTCTTAAAAGAGTAAAAATAATCCTCCCTTGAAATGATCAAACAATCATGTATCTCATGATTTTTCATAATTTTAAACCGTTTCTGAAATGCGGAGGGGGGGGGGAGGGGGACAGACTTTATACACATACATACATACATATATATATATATATATATATATATATATATATATATATATAAATTAATTTTTGTAAATAATAATTAAAAATTAATTTTCAATTATTATTTACACACATTTATTTATTATTTATTTTTTTACTATGATAACACATATAATTATTTTTTGTAATGTCAGTCACGAAAGTGTCGAATTTCGATTGCTGTTTAGTGTGCGAAAGGTGGCTTATTTCTCAACGATTCAATGTATGCCTTAATTTACCGCACAAGTGCGAGAAAAACATCTTTATGACTTACATTACTGCACAGTTTATAAAGTAATTAATTATTATATAATATTATCGTTCAATAAATAAAATTATTATCTTCAATAAATAATATTTATCTTATTATATGCAATTTCGTCTTTTCGCTATAACTTTAAAACAATCGAACTTTAGAGCATACGTGTATTAAGACTTTTTGATTTAGAATGATTCCATGAGTACAAAGTTTCAGTGGACATTACGTTGCAAGATACCCTGTATACACACACACATACATACACACACATATTTATATATATACATATATAGTAATTATTGCGAAAAGATTCCTTCATCAGTCTCTTTAATTTTTTTCACGTATGTTGTAATGAATATAGTCCTAAACCATGTTGTAGACTCTTCTAGTTTTTGAGATACGATGCTTTATACTTTATTATAGTATTGTTTTTTTATATATTGTGTGTGTGTGTGTGTGTGTTGCTTAATTAATAATTATATTTAGTTTTTCGTATTGTGTGTTATATCTCTTTATTGACATTTTTTTATGTACGTTATCTTTTTTTCTTTAGTATGATTGTTACATTATTGTCAACAGATTGCATTTATTTCTGCCAATTTTTAAATAACTTTTGAAATGCAACTATATAGGTTTTTAAATCAAAGAAAAATATATATTTTATTATTGTAGGCAGACGATTAATTTCAGTTTTTTAAATTAAAATTATATTTAGCAATGACTTATAATATCATTTTATTTTACAATTGTATTAGTAAGAAAAACTGTCAATAAGATTGAATATTACAATAATAGAAAAAATAAAATCTACACTTTATAAGAAAACAACAACGAAAGAAAATAAGTTTGCTATCATACACGTGTTCGATGAAGTTATTCTGAAGCCTCATGAGTTTTCCTAATGATGGAGTTGTTCTTTCCAAGATTATTACACTTGCAAGTTATTGAAGTTTACATACAAAAGATATAAGATCAATGGCATGAGGATAAAGTCTAATACTTAATCTCAGAAATAAATATTTTTATCGGCTCTCAATATAAAGAATATAAGTATGCTGCCTTCTAAGCCGGGCAATAGAGCCAAGGAAACGAAACGAAAAATTAATTAAACGGAACTGTATCTCAATTTGAGATCCCAAAGTTCCACATATAAATTAATTTCGAAACTTACATATGGAGAAATAAGCGAGAAAAATATAGGTCCGAAAAGTCGCTGAAGCGGGAATCGAACCCGCGTCTTTCACTTTCCGGGCGACTGCTTTTACCAACCTCGTTTCGTTTCCTTGGCTCTATTGCCCGGCTTAGAAGGCAGCATACTTATATTCTTTATATTGAGAGCCGATAAAAATATTTATTTCTGAGTTTATTCACGCCTGGGCTAATCACGGCGGTATTTACTAACATCTACTTAAAAGGCAAATGAAAAATATGGGATCGAAAGGGTCTGAATAGCTTAGTTGGTAAGAGCAGTCGCCCGGAAAGTGAAAGACGCGGGTTCGATTCCCGCTTCAGCGACTTTTCGGATCTATATTTTTCTCGCTTATTTCTCCATATGTAAGTTTCGAAATTAATTTATATGTGGAACTTTGGGATCTCAAATTGAGATACAGTTCCGTTTAATTAATTTTTCGTTTCGTTTCCTTGGCTCTATTGCCCGGCTTAGAAGGCAGCATTCTAATACTTAATGTTTGAATCTAACACGATGATGTCCATGAACGTTTATATTTAATAAAATTAATAAAATATATATTTAAAATTAATAAAATATGTATTTTGACATTTTTCATACGCAGCAAAATATTTTTTTATTTGAATTAAAAGAATAAATATCTAATTTTTCTACATATATGTTATCTATTTACTTTATTAAGTTGAATTAATTATCCAATTAATATTTAAGTTTTCAAGTCCCTCCTTGTAGCATTATGATTATTCCACTGAATGAATTTTATTTCTAGTCTCTTTTAATTGTATCGCTCAATCGATTCTATTTTATTTTTTCTTCTTTTACATTATTCTGCTTTTCGAGGTGATCTTCACTTAATTTGTGACGTCGGGAGTTAAATCTTATGCGAGAGCTTCGCGATTTGAATTTCGAAAGAAATGTGATTACGATTTTTTTCACGATACATTATATCGCTTCCAATTTTATCTTTAGGTTTATTATTATTAGATTTATTGTTTCTAATTTATGTTTTTATATTAATTTTTTTTATTAATTTATTTATGTAATTAATTTTATTATTTATTTAAATAAATAAATAAAATTTTAATTTTAAGTGTTTTATGAATGACTTATTATACATATATTTTATGAGAAAATTATTTCTTCTGAGATAATATTATAATACACAATAATTTACAAATATGTCAACATTTACATTATTGAGACAATATCATCAATTATTTAAAGCTTATGTAACATGAGATTTATGCGAAAATCCTGATAGTTTGAATAATATTCCGAATAGCAGTATCCATATCATAATCAGTAAATGAGCTTGTTATAGAACAGAATATCAAAATGTTGGTACGACACTATTGTTATAAATAATTAATCACGAAAGCTATTAATACAGTACATATAAATATATATATATATATATATATGTATATATGTATATATGTATATGTAGCGAGATATTCAGCAAATAGTTGACATGTAACAATTCCTATCAATGATATTATAATTAGATTGTAATATGTAAAAATCAATATTGAAGATATATTTTTCGATAAATTTAAAATTGACTTTATAGAATAATTCTAGTAAAGAATTGAAGATAATATACGGCTTCTGCTTAAATATATGAATGTTTTATAATGCGAAATTTCAGCGTTTATACAAAGTGATCTGAACTGTCGCTTATTTTAAAATAAGCTTTTACATAAGCATATGTGTTCTATTTATATACAAGATATTTAGCGTAACGATCCGCATGATTTTTGAGACGTTTCGGACAGTTTAAAAAAAGCTTATATGGTGAAAATTAATCTATTTTACGCAATCTGTCACATATAATAAAAAATTTGAAAAGAAAATGTTTTAAATAAAAATATCAATGTTATTTTAAATGTTTTAAATAAAACCACATTTTTTAAATATATAAATTGATTCCTCATAATATTTTGCACAAAAAGTTATGAGAGTAGGATGGTCAAAAAGTGAATAGTTTACGAAATATTTTATACTTTAATTTAACATAATCTTACATAAATTATAAAATATATATATATCGTAAAATATTCATTTTTCAATAATCTTGCCTTAATATTTTTATGTACAAAATAATGAAAGGAATCATTGGTGCAAAGAAAATACATAGTATAAATTGATCGCATCCGGTAATATCACTTTTTAATGAATTATTGATGATTATCGTATGTGTAACTAGGGGAATCAATGCGGTTTAAAATTATTATTAATTCTTCGATAATCAACTATAATTCTTCAATTATTGAAAAATTTATTAATGTATAATATGTAGTATCAGTATTCTTTTAGCTTAAGATTTCGTATAGGAATCTATGAAATCAAATTACCTTTAACCTAGAATTTTATATTGTTTTGGAACTACTATAAACACAGTTAGAAGTCAAATCTAATTCTGTGGAAAGTTTCTCTACTTTTATCGTCACGTTTTCTTTGTCAATATACTATTGATATAATTATAATTACGATGGTTTTCTTTGGGTTAACTAGTTTAGCAGTTCCTTTTGTATCACAATCAAACAATCATTTTCTTTGTCAATTCGTAACATGATAATTATTGTGATCTTTCGATAAAACAGGATATACTATTATACAGGGTTTAATCGATTACTTGTACATTTTTTTTGTTTTTGATTGTACAACGAGCAAAAGTTTCAGACAAAAGTTGTTTCATTTAAAAAGGGAATATAAGATGGTGCTATTGATTTTTTAAAAGACTGCTGTTATTTGAAGGTTATTTATATAGTTGTTTTTCTAACAATAAGTGAAACAATTATATTGTTTATATAAATTGATTCTTCGTAATTTTCAACATAAAAAGTTATTAATGAGGATAAGATGACCAAAAAATAATAGTTTACAAGATATTTGATACTTTATGATAATTTTATGTAATTTTACATAAATTATTATGAAATATTTCGTAAAATATTCATTTTTCGACGATCTCATTTCAATACTTTTATACATAAAATAATGAAAATAATTAATTGAGATGTAAAAGAACACATAATTGTTATTAAGAAGTATGTAGTTATTAATTGCAATTTAACATATTTCTTCTTAACAATTATTTTTCTTTACACCAACTGATCTCTCTCTCTCTCTCTCTCTCTCTCTCTCTCTCTCTCTCTCTCTATAACTATAAATTGCATAATAAATTAAATACTTAAACGATAATTAGATATACTCTCGATTGACACGAATACAAATCTTGGTGACTTGTTTTATGTCTTTGCGTTGTCGAGTTGGTAACACAGTTTTCAACTCCGATGATACGGAAGGCCATCGCAAGCTTTAAAGTTGTTCTAGATTACTATGCGAAACTTAGTTTTGAACGCTTTCCACTGGATGGCGTACTATGTTTCCGTTTTATCCGTTTCAGTCTTATCATTCTTATATCGAAGACTGCAAAGTCTCCGATATTTCTAACAAAACTCGAAAGTTCTTTCTCTTGCAAAATATTTAATTCAATCGTTTATATTTTTATGTCTAATCAAATAATATAATTATATTTAATTTCATGAATATTGAAGATATAATTTTTAATGTAAAAAAATATTCAATGAAAAAATATCCCAAAATAAGACATATTGATATTACAGCATATACTTAATAGTAGTAATGTAATATGCATTTGCGAGAAAATATATATTGTCGTTTTGCGCATCTACATTACTCGATTTAGGCTTGGTCGACTGACTTATCTCTTAAGTTGCATTGGGAATTACTTCGTGTTATGCGAGGTCAGGTCAAGATATTCCCGTAACGAAGATATCCTTAGCAGGCATCGATACTATAAAATTATGGGAACTTGAGCCATTATGGCTATTAAATACCACATTGCGTCATAATGAATTGATGCTCGCAAATGTTGGTAAAATTAAATATTTAGTTAAGTCTTTTTCTTCTAAACATCATATTAATAAATTAAAGATTATTCAATTAAAGATATATCGGAAGTCTACGTTTATCCCAAGTGAAAAGACTCAGAGGTTAAACAGCTTTTTGCTTTCACGCCGTATTTGCTTTTATATTCGAAAAGATTTCATGAATTGGAAGCTCTTTGCGAAGAATCTTTTCCTGAGGATAGGTGATGGATTGCGGAAGTTGAATCCAAAAACTGGATTCATAAGCATCGCCGAAGATTGCATTGTTTTTATTCTTTTATTTATATTTACAATTATATTTTAATAATATGAATTTATCTTATCAAATTATATTTCTGAATTTGCAATTATTTATTTGTTAATTTCATTATAAATTATGAAAAACAATATTAAAGAAAGCTTTACGATATGAAATAAATCGAATACATTTTTGCAATTTGCGCACGAGTATAAATCTTTATATGTAATGTGTTCTGATCCTATTTACTTTTAATTCGAGTTACTCCTAATCTGAGTTACTTTTTGGTTTGTTTTTGGTAGTTAAATTTTAATTCCAAAATTAAAATTTCATACTTATTTTAGAAGCAAAATTAGTTAGGACAAAAACTTAGAATTTTTTGTGGTTATTATTTGTTTCGTATTAGGTAATGCTATATATATTAATAATAGCACGTTTATATTTAATAAGACTAAAATGATGATTGAAATTATTTGAATCAAAAGTATCGAATTCCAAAGAAGATATTTTTCTAGGTTAAGAATTGAATTTGGTTCTTGAAATAAAGTCCTTGCTATTTTCGTTCATAACGGCATGGTATATGAATAGCAGACTCTGTATTACTATTAACGTGGAACCATTTTGGATCTTTCCATATCATAAGGATTCCACTCGAAACCCTGAAAATTCCCAAAAATGAACGAGGGAATATATCTATGATAATAACCAGCAGGTTGGAGGGAAGGAGGACGACGATCGTCAAGTACAACAAAGGAGAATTGAATCGGCATAGAAGAGCGGGGCACCCCTGGGAATCCTCTAAAACGACTGACCGAGAAACGTTTGAGGATAATACGAGGAGCTACTGTTCGTGGCGAGGGTGGATATCGACTTCGATGGCCGCGAAAGCCCACGCACGAGCAGCAGCACGAACGGGTTGGGAAGGGGTGTGATGTGGGGTAGAAGGTGGATTTCATCCTCTCTCTCTCTCTCTCTCTCTTTCTCTTTCTCTCTCTCTTCCGTACCAATACATATATATTCGCATCCACACGAATATGTACAACACAGTCGAGGCACATTGCGTGTACGCGAGAGCATACACACATACATAGACACCCAAACAGGAGTGCACCGCGCGACCCTAGGGAGGAACGGGGGTTCGCAGCCACGGTGGCGCCTCCGCAGAACGTTGCGGCGGTTCCTGACGGTGATCCTCGGCCGGCGCCATCCACTGTACCTTCGCTATCCTGACCATCCCATCGGGGGTCGTTTCCGATCTCTCACCCTGCGTGTACCGTCGGTGAACGCGGAGACCACGCAGGATCCGTTCGTGGAGTTCGAGGCGAGAGTGTCTCCGTTGAAGCTCTCGAAGTTGCCGCCTAAACGCGCGTCGCTGCGTCTCTCCCTCTCTCTCTCTCTCTCTCTCCCTCCTCACTTCCATCATTTCTCCCGTTCCTAACTTCCCCGCCGCCACCCTACCCAGTCGCTTCTGGTATCTCGACACGCACCCACTCGGATTCAGAAACCCACTGGGTTCGCTGCCGAAACGTGCTCACTTCGTGGACCAGTCTACTCCGTCGCGTTTCCGGTAGTGACCTGTGACAGTGATCGCCCATTCTCCCTCCCTTCTCTTCTCGCGTGTTGGATCCGGACTCCCACCCGTCTACTTCTCTATCCGGTTCCCTTTTAAGCAGCCCCGTACTCTCCACTCCGGTAATTGACAAGGTTACGCAAGGCAGTAGCCAGAGCAACGTGGTCTTCGAGGTGGACCCGGCCGTGAACAACTGAACGACATAGCGTGTGTCGCTATTGGTGTGTCGAGTGATTCAATCTCATCCCGAACCCCAATTCTCCTATCCCGTTCTCAGATCTCGATCCACGGGAATCTATGAATCTGCTGATTTATTGTGATCCAGATCAAGTGATAAACACAATTTAACTAAACTCGTGGATAATGATTCGAATGGACTAACATTCGAATGGATAAACCTTCATCGTAATGGGCACGATGAGCAAACTTGCGTTATTACGTCATTCGTCGTTTCTCTTCGAATACGGTAATGTTTAACTATGATGCCAAGTTTGTCATTTGGGATGGCGAGTCAAAACTAATTGATTGCGAGACTTAATTCTTGATATTCTTGAAATTGGTCCCTTTGGTGAGCCTACTCAAGTATGTGTTTATTTGGGAGGCTTCTGATAGTCAGGATTGAGTGTACACTTTACATAGGATGATTATCGGAGATTACGTTTTATGAATCCTTTTCAATTCTTTCGATCCAAAAAATTTAAAGATTTAAGTTGTTTTCATAGATTAAACCGTAATTAGATTAACGATTAAAAAGATGCGGCGAATTTTTTTGATGGTTCCAACAAGAAATCCTATTTTTAGCTTGCATTTTAAAGTATTCGATTTTCAATTGTTAATTAAAAAATCTCCGTATTTAAAAGCCGAAATTCTTCAAAGTAATGTAAACAAGTCGAATGTTGCAGACCTATTTGCTATCAAAAAAATTGTAAGAGAGTTTTTATTTTTGTTTGTACGATCTTCTAGTCCTCGTATTTCTATTTAATATTTCCTCTTTCTTCTTTCATTATTTTTCCCATTCATGAATCTTGATATGAATAAATCAATCAAATATATTTGGCGGAGGAACGTGATTAAAGATGGATATATTTATAGCAACAAGATCAAACAGCTTTGCAATATCATTAATTGAGCAGCCGTGCAAATAAATTTTCTGGATCGTCTTCCTGTCAAACTTGCCAGTGATAAAAGAAGACTTAGGCGACTCAACACAACTTGACACAATAATTTTTATCTCAAATTATATGAAACCAAAAAGATCATCCTGACATCAACTCTTCTAAAATACATTTAAAAGAGCTAAAGAAAATTCATAGATCACAGGATCAAATAATCTTAAAAGCTCATACACATCGTGGACTCGTCTAAACTCACCCTGAAAAGGATTTCCGAGTGGTATTACGCATTACGTCACGGTCGTGTGACATCATCGAAGAGAAGCGCTTTCTCTCTCTCTTTTCCTCTCGCTTCCTTCCTCTCTCGCTCTCTCTCTTTCACACATCCATTCTCTTCCTCTAGATTTCCCATTCTCGAGCACCGCGAAAGAAGTAAAGATCAATTCGCTACACCGAATTGTTTTAATGACACTTGCGCAAAGTAATTTTCGTGCGACCGTCACGATGAAAAATGCTCAGTGTTTCGTTTCCGCGCTCGATCACTCTCCATCATCGGGCGGATTTCAAAATGCGGATTTGTCCCGGTAATATTTCCGGTAGCGATGTGAAAATGGAATACTCGGGAGGCGACGTCGCCGGCAATTCCGCTACCGTCATTGACAAATGTGCGACCGTTCCGTATTGTGACAGTGTGAACAGTACTGTATAAATAAGTGGATAAAACTCCCCTGCTAAAAGAGTCCTGCGACGTGTGCGTGTGGGCGGCAGCACACGGGCCTCGGTGGTGGTTAGACGCAACATGCGGGAAGGTACAATAGCGCGAGCCGCCACGGCGATCAGCTGGGCCATCGCCAGTTAGCCGCTGTACTTTTCTCTCCTTCTCTGTCTATCTATCTTATATGTTCTACGTATGTATATACAGAATATCCCAAAACTGTTGCATTTCTTCTCATTTAGCCCAAGATTCTCGGATGTGTTTTGAAGCTGATCTATTCTTTGCCAAGATTTTATTTCGAATCCTTTTATGCATTTTGTCCTGCGTATGTATGTGTGGGTGTGTGTGTGTAGGTGTAACAATTATACTTTTTGGAAAATTTTTAGTTCATTTTTAATCAGTTTTCTCGACATTATATAAATGTGATATCTAATTATAATAAAATTTTAATTAATTATTAGATTATAGACTAATGATACATATGTATGTATATATAATAATACCTAATAATTGAATTTAAATTGGAAACTTTTGTGTTTGTAATTATGCTTCTTTCTTTCAAAGTTCTTGTTAAGGAAAAAGTCAACTTTAATCAAAGAATCTACGGCCAAAAGAAAATGCGATAGCTCTGAGACATGCTGTATACAAAATGTCCTGTAACAGGAGGAAAATATAAAAGATAATGGTGTTTTCGCAGAATTCTCTATTTTAGTCCGCGAGGTGTTCTCTATAAACTCTATAATCTCTATAAACATATATGTTCTAAAGTATAAATTGTTTCAGAATAAAGTAACTTCTTAGTTCTTTACGAAATGTGTTTATTGTTCTTGGGCTGTTACTAAAAGTGCCCCTCGCTTCTTTTAATGTTCTCTCAATAACACATAATGAGAATAGATAGATAGAGGAAAAAAATTATATAATTAAAAAAAATAATTATCAGACAATATTACAGTAATGTAAAAATACTATTATTTTTGTAATTATATGATTCATACGGAAATAGAATTATTTACAACTATCTACAAATAATTATGTAATAATTAGATTTTATGATTTTTAAAGTAGCTATATTTTACATTTGTACAAAGCTTTGGTACTGAAATGAGTTGAAAAACTTATAAAGTTGAAATCCTGTTACAGGTCATTCAATATATAGGAAAATTTGGAGATACCAGCAAAATTTTTTATGTTAAAAATCGAAATTACGTTAGAAAATAATTAAAATGATAATAATAAATAAAAAAATATAAAATCTATTGTTTCGCGAAAAAAAATTATTAGAAATATGTTGCAACTCTTTTTTTATTTTCTATTAAATAAATAATAAATTATAAATTTTTCTTAAACATCCTAATTGAATTTCAATTCAAAGTTGAATCAAAATAGAACTTATTGCAAAGCAACTGCAAAGTAAATGTTTTCTGATATGAAATTTTATTCGCCTTTTGAATATATTGTCTTGTTAATCTTAAAGATATTTTACAATATATATATATATATATATATATATATATATATATATACATATATAAATTGATTAAATATCGATTGACATAAAAACCGAAATTGAACTTTTATTATTTATTTAAGTAAAATAAAACTCAAATTGATTTTCTTTATTTTAATCAGTCATTTCTTTTAATTCTATATAATATAAAATTTTAAGTGGTAATTCCGAATTATTCTATTTATACAAATATATATGTATATATATATATATATATATATATATATATATATATATACACATATATGTATATATATATATTTGTACATATAAAAAACTTCTCTCTATTTATTTCTCTCTCATTACTACTCTTACTATTTGACTTACTATTTAACCTTTACATTTTTTCCTCTGTTATTGCGCTAGTCCATTCTAGAGAGTATTTTTAAACTTCTCACTATTCTCACTATTCATCTTTCTCTTCGGCTCTGTTCGAAATAGTTAAAAATTAATATCGACACTAGAATAAAATTAGCAAAACCTTTATATTTAAATTTATTAAGTAATTATTTAGATAAATTTAGATTAAAAAGAGTTTTTACACACATATATATGTATGCATTGTATATGTGTGTATATAAAATAACAGTATTTATTATTATTAGTAATAAACAAAAATAAATATAAAATAAAAAATATTTATTGTTAGTAATAAATTATTAGTAATAAATATTTGCAATTTTTTATTATATTAGATTTTATTATTTTTATTATGTAATCACATTTTACTATTAATTTTGTATTATTTTAAAAGTTAGTGCTTGGAATGAAAATCTTTTCTTATTTAATTGTTCAAAAAAACTGCTATAATATTTTCATCGCAAATTTTGGGACACCCTGTATATATATAAAAAAAATAGTATTATGTGAAAATGAGTAAATCTCGGTGTCGAAAAGTCTATCGAATCTGTCCGTGATTCTAAACTTCGAGCAGGGTCGCGACCTTCTTGTCCTTCTTTCTTATCTCTTTAGTTATTCTATAGCTCTATTCTGTCACCGCATGCCAAACTAGAGGACTCACCGCTCCGGACTGCTCCCTCTGCGAAAAAGCGACAAAGAGGCCGCCTCCATGCAACATGCAGATGATCCTGGTTGCTGGCGGGTGAGTCCATCATAGTATCCCGCAGCTACACATGTACACATATACACGATATAGTTCACACGTGTAAGTAGTCTGATTTTCCATTATACTATATTTCCACTTCCCACAGAATTTCATTCTTCTTCGTCCATTTCTTCTTTCCTTTTTTATCCGTATTTTCGACACATGTTTAATATTAAATGCGGTTTTCCGGAGTCCAAGAACCTTTGCCGAATTTTAATTGAAGCTTAATGAAAATATCTTATCCTGATGATATATATTCCTTTCTTAAGAAACTTGCAAGCTCGTTGATTATAGCATTTCCATGATGAATGATTCTTTAAATAATTTTGCGATTTCCTGCTTTTAATGAAACATGTTTGGAACATGTTTTTAACAAAGGTGGCGTATGTCGACGAGTAGGGCAACACCCTTTTGGGATTCGTTCTGTTTATGGCATTGTGTACGATGCAAGATGTAAAAGAGAGGATAATAAGCTCACATGTGATAAAATTTTCTAGTTATCATCACGCAATTTTTGTGATGAAATTAACATCCAGTTTTTTTTTATTTTGAAAGCACAGAACTGAGAATCAGTTCTTGAATAGTGCGACGAAAGTTAACAACAAACAAGATTGTGGAAGGATAATATAATTATATTTGTGTTGAAAAATTTATATTCTTTTTATAGTCAATAAACACAAAGATTTCAATTTTTTAATACTTATTGTTGGCTTTTTGGAATAAAAAAAATTAAGTTTTAATTCATATATAGATATTCTATCTTTATATTTTAGGATCTTATATTTATGTGTTCTAATTTTAAATCCTTGGGTTGTGATATCCCTGAATTAATTTTTGGATTTTTTTTTACATTCTTGGATTTTATAATTTTGATAATTATTCTTTAATTTTTTGGATTTGAAATCGACATATAAGCTTTCACTTTCAGAATTAATAATCCACACAAATTGCATTGAATTATGATTATCTTAGACAATATGATGATATTTCTGAATAAATTGAATTAATCTCACTCGCCAAATCGCTCGTACAAGATGATCCGTCTATCATGCATATTCAATACATAGTACGCTTAATATACCTTAAACAAGAGAGCAATTAAGGATCGATATTGCAATACGCTGAGTGCACAGCGATAAATTAAAATTTGGCAAAAAAATACGTTGTTTCAAAAAGAATCTATTGTACCTTTAACGCCAAATTTAAAAATGTTCAGTATTTGTTTTTAAATAAGATAAAAGAGAGGTAGAAGAGGAAGACGTTAATGGTTGTTTGTCTATTTTTGTCTTTTCTATTTCTTATCAATGGCGATAAAGATCTATTTACACGTATCCGTGACGTATCAGTGTCGTATCCGTTCAGTTCCGTGATTTTTCGTCAGTATCAGTGAAAAAAAATATTGAACAAAGGAACGATATTTTTTTACTGATACTGACGGAAAATCACGGAACTGATCGGATACGGCACTGATACGTCACGGATATGTGTAAATAGACCTTAATAATAACCAGATGCATTTGAATGTACAATTTATGTATTTTTCTTCACTTATGTGTATTTAAACCACGGTCTTACATACAGGTCTGGAAATTCTCGTGGTGGGAGTGTTGCAGTTATTGTGACCGTTGTCACAGTAAACAACACTTTTTGATTATGATGAGCTCTATCGGTCGATAAAACAACTACGAAACGTCACGCGATATACATAAGTTATTAATAAATATAAATTAAATATAAATAAATAAAAATATATATAAATTATATTAAATTTTTATAAATATTAAAATGCCGAATTTATCCTTAATAGCACAACATATTCGAAAGATATTCAAAGAATATTCAGAGGATATTCAGAGGATATTCGAATATCCTCAGGATGTTCTCTGAACGTCTTTGGAATATGTGTGCTGTTAGGGATGTATCGTTCCAAAGTGCAAAACAGGCTATAAACAATGTAAAGATAAATTATCAGTGTTATTTAAAGTGCCAAATGACGAAATAATTCGCAAAAAATGGGAAGATGCTATTCCTGGAATAAATAAAATAAAATATATACAATAAGATATATATATATATATATATATATATATATATAATATATATATATATATATATATATATAAGATAAAATATATACAAATAAATACATTTGAATAGCAAAAAATTAAAATATTGATTTATAATATTATATTTCATATTATTTATAATATTATTTTTAATATTATTTATAATATTACTTATAATATTATTTTTAATATTATTTTTGAATAAATAAACATTTATTTATAATGTGTAAACATTTAATTTTATTGTTATTCGATACATCTGATATTAGTATATTATCATTATATCTGAGTGTGAAAAACATTTTGTTCTATACACCCTATAGATAACACTTTTCGATTTTAGCGCCCCAAGCGGTCGTGTCTCATTAAGAGACGCTACCCCCACCATTAAAAATTGAAGTAGTTTCCAGACCTGTATGTAAGACCGTGATTTCAACATATTTATCCAGAGTTGCCAATCAGTTGTTTGCCACGATTATGTAAATCATTGCATTTATATTTTGGCTGGCACTTATTTCAGTTTAGTTTCTTCGTCACGTAGGGAAGGGGGAGGGGGGAATCAAATGGGGAAATTTTAAAAAATATTATTAATCGCTATTGGCAGAAGTGCATCAATACGACATTCTTGTGCGTCTGAAGTTTCACATATTGTCCCTTATAATGAATAAAAACTTTCTGCTCTGAAACTTCATTGGTCTCAACTTTTAATTTCCTTAAACATTGAATCTACTTATTTATTTAAAAAAACATCTTTTGTTATAAACTTTTATCATAACTTAAATCATATTACTAAATTTTTTGTTAACAAAGATGCGTAATTGGATTATTACAGCTTTTTTTTAGTTTTGGAGTTTCTAACCTGTAAGCTCATATATGTATTTTATCATGTGAAAAATTGTCACCACTTTATACGACGCTGAATGAAACTCAATTTACACATCATTTCTTAAGAACGCATCAATCGCGAAAGAGGGGAGGGCCTCCCCCACGTAATTTCGAATACCCACGTGTCACTTTCTGAAGTGGGCCATCCTAATTATCGTAATGACGGATCGTCTGCCGAAGTTTCGAGGATTATTATAACTTCGCTTGCGCACCGTGTTAATTAAACTTTCTATAAAATAAACCGCGGTTCGCGCTTAAATTATGCTCGTTCGTTCGAGATATTGTTTTTCGTCGAAAATAATTTGGCGCGGCTCAAAATGATGTTCCACAATTAAATCAATTAACCTCACAAGTTTTGCCATCCGTGCGCGCGCGCGCGTGTGTATAGTTTTATATTATATCAATATATACATATATTTTCGTCCTCTTTTCCTTCCTATTTCCCTCCCTTTCTCCCACCCTTCCTTCCTGCTCTCTTTCTCTCTCTTCGTATGCATACAAAATAATAAAAAATTAATATATATACACACTTGCAAAAAAGAAATGGGCCATTTTTTAGCATAATTTTTTTGACATTTTTGAATTGCGATAATTTAGTAAAAAATCATCGTATTGAAATGAACCAAAACTTAAATTAAAGCTTGAACATTTCTCGTAATAACACAAAAGACCAAAATTGAATTATAAAAACTATTATACAAAATGGCGAACGTTGAAGATAGCCGTTGAAAAATGTTTATTTTAAATTTTTGCATAGCTTAGGGGAATCGGCTCCCAAGTATAAAAAATATGAGTTTTTTAAACTCATTATAATTTCCTAACTATAATCCATATTGTAATTTTTCTACAATTTTTTAAAATAAAGTTATTTTTGTGAAAAAAATTTTTCACAATAATTTGTTTCTAAATTGCAGATTTTTTACAAGAAAAGATATATTTTGAAGAATATGTTACAAAATACATCTTTTCTTGTAAGATTTATAAGTTAGAAACAAATTATCTTGAAAAATTTTTTCACAAAAAAGATATTGTAAATGTAAACTTTAAATCTTTAAAACCTTTTTGCTGATAAAAAACAAAAAATTTACCGTTAATAAAAAATTTTAACAAATGTTACGGCAAATTTCTAAAGCTAGAGCGTGTTCAATTGTAAGAACGAATACACATTAACTTAACAGAACTTAATTGAATCAAATTCTATGAAACAATTACAGTAAATTTTAAGTTTATTATAAAATTGAATAATTAATTATAATTAAATTATTATTATTATTAATTAATAATAAATAACAATTTTAATTTATTGATAATAATTTTGGCATGAGTGAATATTATAAGCATTTTAATTACATCAGAAATCAAAAATTTCAAACTAATACACGACCTATCAACAACTTAACCTAATGTTTACATTCGTAACCATCAAGGTAATAGGAAAATTTAATGTAGAGGAAAAAATGTAGAGGTTCCATAGAATTTGGGTTTACTAATTGTAAGTTAATAAATAAATGCTCGTTTTTTTAAGATTGAACACATTGTATTTTTATAACCAGAGGAGAATACATATTTATATAAGCATTTTTATTTAAAATAATGTGTACGTGTAATAATCATGTCTTAGAATAGTGATTATTCTTTCTGAAACACCTTGTATATAATATATTTGTGTGTATGTAATCAATATTCATAGATTTTAAGCTAGTTCAATTTCAATTTTATTTACCGTTTATGTATCTAATAGTTACATTGCCTCTCGAACTCTATCCATTTCTAATCGATCGATATTATAGTTGCAATGTTGATGCAAGCGGGGGGTTAAAGTGTTGAAGTGCATCGGGGTATCGGAGACAACTTCAACAGACTATGCTGTTAAAAGCAGGATACAGGTAGTAGTCGAAACGATATATTTAAGGGGATAACAACCTCGGTCAATGCGGTTTAGTCGATCGCTCGCAATAATCGATCCGGTACTCTTGGTGTCCCGAAGTCCTTGACGAACCGAAAGACCCCGAAGATCGACCATTACCGCTGAGAACGGCGAAACACGAACCTATTAAGCGTGCATGCAGTCACTTTGATGCAGTGTACATGTGCGCGTGCGCTGTTTCAGAACTTTTCTCAAATAATTTAAACAATAAAGAGACAGCAAAGTTTCGTTATATACTTTGATTACTTTTCAGATACAAAATATACTTCCGATATTCTCCGAAATTCTTCAGATATTCATATATTTTATACATATTCAGATTCATAAAATACTTGTTAATATTAATATTTATATTAAATTGCATACAAGATATGTATTTATAAAAAGATTTAAGATATTTTATAAATATATCTTGTCTAACAGAGTCTAAAAAAGCTGTTAGACAAACATATATTCGTTTCGACGTAAAACTTTTGAAATGCGCCATTTCATACGTTTCTCTTCTTCGATAACTTTTTTAATAACGTCTCAGATAATAAGATAAAATTCATGTAAAAGATAACAATTGCACGAATTTTAAGATGGTGGTGTTTATATTGACTCATTGAAGAGTACACGACGCCAAAAAGGCGCCACGAGTCGTTCTTCCGGAGAGATTTAAACAAGCGTCTTCGCCGAAAACGGCGCCGTTACAAGAGCTTCCTCGGGCTCGATTGGAAAATAGGTCACTGGGTGCCAAAATCGATAAGCGATCCGTGCACGTTGCATGGTAACTGCATTATCGACAATCCTCCGAAAGAAATCCTGATCTCTGCTTGGATGGCGCAACGTATCCTAATTAAAAAAAAGACGACGGCGAATATATATACATAGCTATACTTTATACGATATTGCAAATAAACTAAATGACTATTTATATTTTAGTATTTTGTTATTAAATTCTTTCTATAAGTAGAATTCTATTAATTAATTATAATTTTATCGAGTGCTAATTAATTATTTAAGTGCTACAATATTATATACTTTTCTCTTGGAGGTTAGATTTCTAAACGGTTTTTAAGAAGTTAGGTTTATTATATTCACGTTTGCAGAAATATTGTACAATATATAGTTTAGGAACGGACATATCTAGATTATTGCAAGCTTTCGGAAAGATTCCATGCAATATTTCAAGCTTGCAAAACAATATTCCATCAATGTATCGTGCTGTAGGAGTTACCCTATATATATTACTGCATATCGATCAACTTAGGATAGCAAAAAAGAAACATTTAGAAACATTCAGTGGATATTGTTGGGATCGAATTTTGTTATGTAATTATATCTTAATTATAAATAAATATATTATAATAATTTTTCCGTTTACGTCGATTATATAATGAGATCATTTTTAAAACTTGTTTTATTTTCGTGCAGAAGTATCTGTTTTGTTTGTCCACATGTGTATATATATACATCTACTTTGCCCGTCTTTTAATGGACACAGTCACTTTGTTTTCCTGCAAAGGTACCTATATCTATAGGTTATCTTCACATAAATGTGCATTCACTCCGTTTGTCTGCATCTGTGTATCCACTTACTGAGGTAACTATTCGTGAAATTGAATTTATGTTGGTTCCTACTTGTTGGTCACAGACTTGTTCCCCGCAGAAAACATAATTATTTAATACGAATGGGCGTTATCAAGTATCAAAGATTTATGGCTAGATGAATTCTAGCGATTAGATTTTTTTACTTGGTAAAAAAATGTCTGTCTGCAAAATATTCAAATTTAAATATATTTCGATACTGTCTCTGTAATTCTTGTCAGTTGGATTCGTGATAGTTTACCAGGATGTGATAACATCTATTCGGCCGTAAAAGCGAATTTAAGTACACATTTATTCCGCGTCCTAACATTTGCAATTGCTTCGTTTATCCTTTGAGCTTGCAGAGAGAAAGAGAAACAGAGAGAGAGAGAGAGAGAGAGAGAGAGAGAGAGAGAGAGAGAGAGAGAGAGAGAGAGAGAGAGAGGAGATGCGTCAAGCATCGCTTTGACTGTGCACAGATATAACTGCCTAAGCATGAAATCAAATTTACGTTTGTTTGCATCACATTTATTTTTTTAAACAAACCTAATTTACAAAATTTAAAGCAATCCGGCAACGTGTTTTCTCTCGACAATATATGGAGAAAGAAGTGTTGTGTAGTTGTATGACTTTTAAAAAATCAGAAAAACTATATTTTTATTTATATTTATATTATTTTACTTTACATATACTACCCTTTTTTATAATTTTCCACAAAAATCTGAGAGAAAGAGCGCTTGTCGAGAGATTTGTGTGCCATCGCCTTATTACTAAAATCTAATTAATGACGATTAATTTTATTGCTAATTGGACTTACCGAGTGGCGATTAACGCACACCTACGCACTCGCTCGGTCAAATTTACGTCATTCCGTTTATATTGATTTGATTAAGATAAAGACAGCCATGTGCCAAATGCATGTGTCGCATCTCTTGGAACGATTTTCTCTCTTTCGGTTAGAAACGATAATGTCTGACATTATGACTCAGCTCGGTTGCGATCAATTACCGGAGTTCGTGACGTGCCCGCTTCGATATTCTCGAGCACACGTGTAATTTGTGTATCACAAGCGACGACAGGAAAAAAATATATAGATATAAATTGATGCAGTTTTTACAGATAATTAAGAGCGCGATCTCGTAAGAATCGACATTTGCCGTGTCACGTCGGAAGTATAGAGTATCTAACCTTTGACCGTAACTCGCCCACGTTATATAGGTGCACTTTTATTTGCCCTTGGATTTTATATTAAACTATTATTATCAATAATAAGTGCTCAATGGGGTGAACGACGAGAGTTTCGAGATTATAAAGCCTATAATAAACATCAACTTTTCTACAATCTGCGGAAGGCGATCCTGACCTTTGTTAAAGTGCCGCAGAGAAATATACTTTATCAAGTCGTAAATACACAAAAATTTTCATTTTAAGATTATATATAAAATTATAATTCAATTTGGTACCTATGTATAATTGTTCTTCTATTTTTATATTTTATATTAAAATATTATAAAATGATTGATAAGGAAGAGAGTGAAAAGGGGAAGAGGTGGAATGCGTCAATAGTATCAATCTGTCTGAATCGAACTTGACGCATAGTATACGCATTAAGTATGTAATAACCAGACCTCGGTCTAAAGTTATAGCCGCGCCATCGATATCGTCCGATCTTAATAGACGATGGAAATACAGTCAGGACTAAATTTACTTGTATCAATAACACCAACCGAAAGCCCATAACTTCTTAGACCGTGATGGCAATCTGATACCACGACTTCTTATGGAGCAACGCTCCAATCACTTGTGTGAGTTAGACGTATTAATTTTCTTGTCATCGCGAATAGTTGAACTTCTCACGACCCAGCTATAAGATATAATAATAAATAGCGAAAAAGAGTTTATCCCTCTACAGTAGAGCGCGATAATCTCTTGAAAAAAAAAAAAATCAAAGCTATCATTGCAGAGAGGTCTAATTTAAAATTTGAAAAAAGTAGCGCATATAATCGACTCACGAGTATCCTAACTTCCGGTTGATGGCGCAAGCGTCCTCGTCTTCTCTTCTTGCTTTTTCTTCCGTCCTACAGTCTCTCGGGAAACCGGTGGATGTACTTGATCGTCTTCGATGCACGAATGCGGAAGGAATATCGAGTTGGCAACGCAAGGGGCGCCCCATAGGTCGCCTCCAAAGGGTGGAAGTGACGTTCGGGATGCGGGAGGGCATCGTTAGTGGGGGCAATTGTGTCGCGGTGGTGGAAGTTGTACAAGGGTGGACTTGGAAGGACGGCGTGGCACGCGCCTTGAGCAAACTAAGGCAGCTACACTGCCGGCCGGTCGTCTTCTCGCCACCCTCTGCGAGTATCGTCGCGATAGCCATCGGAGGTGCGCTCGCGATAAGGAGTAGCTCATTTGCTGTGCGATTAACTCGTTTTCTTCCTGTCCATTCCTCTGTAGGGGGATTCGTTGCTCTCGCTCATGCTCGTTCTTTTGGAATATAGTTGACAGTAGTAGACTTGCCCTTGTCAGGGATTAGCAGCAATCACGGTGATTTTAAGCGAATGAGAAAACAGATCAAATTGACGCATATGTATGAGTCTCACAGAGAAGAAAAAACTCACAAAAAAGATATTCTATTATTCAAAATTAATTTATACCAAATGCATGATGAAAAAAAAAATAAATGGATGAAAACGGGTTGATGTGCGCAAAATGAAACAAAAGCGCTCAAATTTCCTGTAAATGCACTAGATCGGGCTTGTATAGTAATTATTATAGCCATATGTGCATGTAATGGAAATCTCGTGAAAATGTTTCTCGATAATACACGATTCGCGTGAGTGAACCATTCGAAGGTTTCAAAATGTGTTGTGTTGACTTTGTGATAATTGTGATTGTGAGATTATCTTTGGTAAAGATTCTGGTTTGTTCAGTTTTTGAGATGTTGATTTTAAAATTGAAAACGGATATGAGAACTCGCGATTATGAAACTTCTTGAATTGTTGTTTAAAATAAATTAATATATTATAAATGATGGTTGCAAAAAATAACGGACCGAAGTATCCACTAGCAATTTTAATACAAGAGCTGTAGATATAATCATATATTATATACTTTAAGATCAGGAAAATTTACGAATCAGATGTGAGGAAATATAAGGTCTTCACCTCATTCAAAATATCATCATAAATTGTGAGACATTTGTCACCCGTGAAACGAAGATATTATCGCTTAGACGACTTTCATCGCTTGATGCTTGATACGGTTGCCGACTGACCGGCTAAAATAAGCACTTTGCGCACTAATTAAAATAGCAATGTCGAAATACATAGTTGCGGAATGAATGCGATTTTACGGGAGGTTTATCGGTTGATAAATCGTATCGCGCGGTCACGCGACTCTGCAGTTCTGAAATTTGGGCGGCCTCCTCACATTTCCCCTATCGAATACAATCTTACGAACCAACGTATTCGATATGTTATTATAGAAACAAAGTAGCTTGTCGCTTATATAATTACACGTTGATATAAAATCTTTTGCTACGCCGTATCCGCATAATTTTGTGCAGGAGATTTCATTAATCTATAAAGTACTATTGCATCTATCAACTGTACTATATATTGTATTTACTATTATATTATTACATCTACTATACTATATCACACTGCATTACACTATATCTACTATATTGTACTATACTACACTATATAACTATACTGTATTCTACCGCATTTAATAACTATACTGTATTCTACTATATTTTAAAATGTCTACTATATACTATATTACATATTTGCTATTTATTATACTACATATACTATATTTTACTATACTATTGTATCTAAACGCGTTTATAATTCTTTTTTAACGGGACAGTTTCCCTTACATTTGATTATCGCAAGAAACAAAACTTCCGCGCAGTCGATTATTATTAATTCTGTCGGAATCCACGGTCGATGGAAAACTCGTCATTGATCGACGCACAAATTATAACGTATTATGTTGTAATCGCAATATCCGTTTGCCGGAACGGAAAAAAACGAGAGCGACTATTATGCACATATTAGTGCAAATTTGCACGTGCGTGAGAGAAGTTGTAACGCGCATTGTTTAACTCATTGTTGTCACGCGAATTAGAACAACCAACATCGCGTAACTCAATGGCAACTGATCGCGAGATGCGGTTATATTCGCTTTGCCGCATTTCCAGGATTCACTCTTCCTGTGTAGAATGAATCCGAGAATAGGGTGACGTTTTCTTTTGTTTCTCGAGTCATATCGGCAGTTTCCGGATGATGGATCTTCCTATTCCCATTATATCGTTGAATTATGTCAAATAAACGTCAAAGAAAAGAAATCATTTAAAGTAACACTTTAATACAATCTTTACTTTAATACGATCTTTTTGTTTAACCTCGTCATACAATTAGAAAATGCATATTTTTCTTTTTAACATATACAGAGCTTCTTTGATGCAAACGAGCAATATCCTTCTCTCTTTATTTTTTCTCTTTGTATTTCTAGTATATTCGGATTCCTTTGAAGGATATCCGGTTTTATGGGATCGCGCATCTCCATCCGTCCATCGTGTGAAGTGCACTTTACGATTCAGTGACACGAATCAGCTAATTGCGTCTCGCGATCGAGCGCTCTGTGTGCGTGTTATAATTTGGTGCCAATAATAAACAATGCGCATCCGCTTATTTAATTTTTGTTCAAGATGACTTTTTTCTTTAAATAAGAATTGCGAACGATCTTTTTATTTTTATTCGTTTACAATTTGCAAGTTATTAATATTATAATAACACTTTCATTGATAAAAAGTAGCAAGAATTTACGGAACTCCTCAATTTGATAGGTTATTTTCATAGGATTTTTTTTATCAGAAAAAGAATGCCGCAAATCACAATGCGCGATCCATAGTTTTCAATTTTTGAAAGTCGTAATAACTTTTTTTTACAATTAATGATATTATATGTACATTTAAGAAAGAATATATTTGGTAGAATAATTATGCGCATGTATATATATGTGTGTGTGTGTGTGTGTATTGCATAGTGAAAGCGAGACAAAAGAGCTTTGCTACACTTCCATCTCGAAAAAATTCTAATCTGATTTAAACCTATTTCTAATTAAATTTAAATTTAGATTTGATAAAATTTAGATTAAATTCACATTTAGATTTGTTATCTTAAAAATTTTGATTAAAAAATATATAAAAATGACTTTTTGCCAAAAATGTTAAAATCTCACTATATTAAAAAAAAAGAAAATTTGAAACATCGATATCTTGAAAATTATCATAGTTTGCAATTCTTTTTCTGTTTTGGTGAAAAATCTATCAAACACATCATATCAAATTGAGGGATTTTAGAAATAACATTTGCTCTGAATATTTATGCTGGTACGAAGCTAAGAAGATGAGAGAGGACTGCGCTGAAGATGATATGAGGAAGCGCCGCGAGGAGTATAGAGTGATCGCACGCGTTCCTTGCTAATATAGGAACAAACTAACCGGGAAGTCGGTTTTCTTACAACTCCAAGGTCGCCGATTGCAATTTCGCCGTCAATCAGTCGCGACGTCGGCATCGCGACTCTACAATTTCCGCGAGTACGCGAGCGCGCGGCGGCTCGAAAACGTGTCACGGCCAATCGAACCACGTGTTATGCAGACGCACAATGGCATAACTTACGTGCCGTTGTACCTGCGATTAAAGTCGCGAAGTTTTAAATCGCAAATATGATCCCGATTAACGTTCACTTTATACGATTAATTTCGGTGGTTTTATTTTATTTTATTCTTTTTTTTTTTATTTTATCTGTAAGTTTAATCGAAATTCCGCTTAAAAATCAAATTGTTGAATAAATTGCGAATCCTCATGTTCTTACACGAGTGCGAATGACTTCATTGCAACGATCGATGATCGCGAAAAAAAACATTTTCCGTCCGACGACTGTGAAAACGTTTTCTATTCAGCCGGTAGAAAATTTAAGGGGCTTTTAGACGGGACGGTGAAATTGTGTTGCGATACTGTATCGAGTGTAGCCGCGTTTTCGTGACCGAAACTGATCGATGAAAGCTCGCCGCGGCAGAAGCAGCGAGCAGCATCGTAAAATCGCGTCGAGTAGTGTGTCCGAATCCATTTGATTTCATTGACAATGTATGTATACTTGCGATTGGTTTTCGAGGAAATGGAATAACGGATTGCAGAAAAATTATAGATAGTAGTGTTTCAACTATTTCACGTGGATTGATAGGGTTTTAAGGCTGAAATTATGATTTTCATTTCATAGTATTATTTTATAAGAAAGGAGAAACAACAATTCTCTCTTGTCTTTCATCTCAATTATTACTGCGATGATACAAAATATCATGTTTATTTGTATAAATGATCGAAAAAATATTTAGAGATATCCGTTCTTCTTGTTCCGCGTCTCTTTTTATCCTTGTTGCTATGGCACTTAAATTTGGATAAAAAGTTACAATTAAAATAAAGATTAAACTTTGCGATTTCACTTGTGTTTGACGCGTGTAAATCGATCTTGTGATTGCGTCGCCGACGTGTCGCCATGCCATTATTATGCTCGAGAAGAAAGCAATAATAAATTAGCGAATACACACACATATGATTTTGATTCCATCTATATTTTTATGGATTTCTCTTTACATTTCCTGAATCTCTGACGAAGGAAGAAATTTAGTTTGAAGAAAATTGCTCGTGGATTCCAAAACGGCAAATAAGGAATAACTGACCGTTTCGTTGTAATGCTCTTAAATTAGATGGAAACCTGAGGATTTCCATATTGAAATCATTTTCTCTTGACTTAAGCTCAATTAATGCGAATCTTTCAATTTGAAGAGGTAAAATTAAGAGAGGAAAAAGGTGGACTCGTCCGTTTATGGAAGCGCGCACATTGTTCATCGCATCGAAAGCGAGACGAACGAGTATTCGATTTTGGAAACTCGATTTTTTTTATGAAATAGAAACGTGTTTGATCAGGGTGTTTGGTGTACGATGATTATGCTGAATGAGAATACGTGGCGCTTGTAACAGCGTCCAGCAGGAGGATTATGAGCCTGATAAGGCTTTATAGATCGCCAGCGCATGTGGAGATTGAGGTATGGCCGCGGTAGCTGGTATCTATGGCATTTCAGAGGATCGACACGTCAGACACGTCGAGCATCGTGACCGTCAACGTGATCAGATGTGAGTTTTAAGAAAGTCATTAGGATTAGTGATGGAATTGAGTATCTTACAAAGATAGATTAAAATTTATTTGCATTGATTTCGATCTCTCTATGATTACTTTTAAAAAAGAAAACAGTACTTTCAAGTAAATTTGAACCAAGATGAGATAGATTCGAACTCAAAGGTTCGAATAGGTAAAAGTGCTTCGAAAAACAAGAACAGCACTTTCAAATATATTCAAATCTGGATCAAGTTCAATGTTCGAATCTTTTATGAATACTTAGAAAATGGGGTGGATAGTTGATAAGTAGATATTGAACTTGACTCCATCTCTAAATAGAATATTACGTAATTAGGATAAATATTGTTTTGTGAAAAGAAAAAAATGAATTTTAAGACACAAGTACGTTATCATTACGTAACGAATCGCGAAAAAATCAAGAATATAAGCAATTTTTTTAAAAGAACTAATAAGCTTTAGCAAAGAGAAATAATACGTAGTCCTATCAGTCACTTTAATATTCAGTTTCTATTTGATAGCATATTCTTATATAATATTGTAATAAATTCTCCTGTATTCTTTCTTTGTTTGCTAGAACACGGATGTCTAACAATAATACTGATTGAGGCGATTTAAAGAAATTTTGACGCGTTTAGAAATGCCGGTACGCGCGCGCGCGCGTGTATGTGATTGATTGATTGATCGATCTTTATTAGCTTTCTCAGCTATTTGTATACAAGTCTATAGTTTATATTAATAATAGCATACTCCTTTAACATTCTCTTAAACAACTCAATTTTTTCGCATCGTTTTATCTCAGCTAGCAAGGCATTAGGTATACATTTTTTCACTTTTTCATAAAACGTACTCTTCTGCGTACTTTGTAGTTCTACGAAATTGTATTATAATGTTCTCATCCTTGTCATGTTTCCTTTTTACTCACACATTTCCTATTAATTGTAACCTATTTCTTAAGTGTTCGTAACATTTTCTTTAAAATCTTAAAAATAAATGTGAGAGAGAGAGAGAGAACCCTTCTTCTCTTTTGATAAATAAAAGCTAGGGACTGGGAAAATTAACTTGTACGGGTGTATCCGAACGGGAACTTATAAATATAGGCATCTCTTTGGTGCATCCTCGCCTCACGCTACGTCAACGTATAACGGCAGGTGCCGCGTTTAAGAATTCATCTCGCGTCGGGAAGAAAACTTCTGCCGTTGTTGCACCGCACGGACGTCATTTGCACGCTTACTTTAAAGAGACCGCAACAAATATAGCCACCGTTATAAATATATATGAAACTCATATCTCGCACATACAGTTCTTGCGTTCCATACTTCACTGGAAAACTGTAGAAGAAAAGTTACATATAAGGATCAATGCAGATATTTGTTACAAGTATATGTAAGCATATATGAAATACAGATTATTAGAAAAATATAGATTCTTTTGAAACTGTCTTAACTTTTTTTTTTTTTACGAAATACTGTTTGTAATTTTTTAGCAAAATTATTTTATTAATATATTTTACGTCAAATTATTTAATTTATTACATTTATTATATTTATCCGCAAGATACGTTGGAACAAGATAAGAAAATTTAAATTATTATAATTTGAGTATATTGTATATGATAAGAAGTAACAACGCAGAGTTTATATGCCACATCGTGCCAAAAGACCAAATAATAAAGGTCATGTTTTTCGTTTTTGAAGGGAGGGAGGAAGAGAGAAAGGGAGAGGGGAGAAGGAAAGGAAAGAGAAACAATAAGGATTTATCGCGCTGCAGCGAGTGATGTTACTCTTGGCGATAATTAAATTGACGCAGAATACAAGTAGTAAACTCAATTGTAGCGGAAATAGTGCCCCATTTACACAGACAATTCTTTGAGACTAAGTGGGATAATATATGCTTGATGTTGTTTTGTTTAATGTTTATCGATTTATATATTATTTTATATTATATTAACCTCAATGTAAAAATGATAATAGGATGTGTGCATATATATACGTGTGCATCCCTTTTTATAAATATAAGATTAATTATTCTTATAATATAAGATTAATTTAATTAAAAAAAGAGATCACTAATAAAGCTAGATAAAATTGTTTATGAAACAATGTGTTCAAATATAATTGTTATGTAAGCGTGAAATAATTTTTTTTTTTAATCAGAACGTGATACATATGCTTTTGTTTAAGAATTAACTCTCATTAACTTAATAAGTGTAAACTCATCCTGTTTACGGTAGTGTGACTGTCCATGACAGAGACTTCATAAACCTAACCTAACAGGTTCCTATAAGGAGAAAGAAGAAAGGTGAAGGGAAGAAAATAACGGGTTAATATCTTCACGCACAACGGGATTGCAGCGGGTGTTTCATCGGTTAGATAATCGATTTCCGATATTGAGTTGACCGGCCTTCGGACACATGCGAGATATAAGTGTGTATCTATTGCGGTAACGTAAACTATTATGTATGGCGCTGTACGTTAATCCGCAAATATTCACGCTGTATTTTGTTATTAAAGACGTTTTCTTAGCAGATGATTGTTCGGAATGTAATTTTATATTTAATTTTAAATATCTCTTCTCTTTTCTTCCGATTCGACATACAGGATGTATCTGAAATGATGCACTAAACTTTAGGAGCGTATTTTAGAGGTCCAAATAAGATTTTTTTTTCCTACGAACATGGGTCCGCAAATAAACCCCCCTCCGAGCTAAAATTCACTAAATTAATGTTTTCATGATATACGTTTTTATTTTTTCATTTTAGTGCTTACTTTACTTCATAATTTACTAGGCTATACCAATTTCAACCTTCTGCCATTTTTTTTCTAAAATACCTATATAGCCAATTTTCAATTTTTTCCCAAACTTTAGGGGCCTCTAGCTCGGAAAATGGTTCATTTGCGGACCCATGTTCATAGGAAAAAAGTCTTATTTTAACCTCTAGAATACGCTCCAAAAGATTAGTGCATCATTTCAGATACACCTTGTATATATACCTGAAATCGAATTTTATCATTAAAGTTCATGACTTTCTATTTTATTCTCGATTGCGTCAATTTTTTTGTCAATATCGATACAAAGTATTCGATTTTTTTCTTATTCTTGTTCCTCTTTTTTGCTCCATCCTCTCGACCTCGAGAGAGGAAAAGTGACAAGGCGTATATAACAGCCGGCGGTTAACAATGGCGTTTGGCACGCCGTCCGAAAACTTTGGAAATTGCCTATCTTCCGTCTCACGAGATTACGCTTTTCTCTCATGCAACGCAGCGGTGAAGAAAATGGGATGAAAAGGTTATGTTAGGAAGAAGGTTAGAAAGAAACGCGTGCGCGCGATAGAGGACGACTAAAAAATAGGTAGCCTAGCTGCCAAATACACGTGCAGTCGTGGTAGAGATTTGTCATTCGGAAACTGGAAATTGCGCCTCGCTGCTATACATAGTTATGATATTCCAATGTGGTGATTATTTATTTTCAATGGAGAATTGAGAGATTTTTTTAGTGATGAGATGGCAATTTGATTAATTATTATGGATACACTTTCGAAATATATCGTTTCATCCATTATGTCGCGTTTAAGAAATAATTTCTTGATATTTTTAGAAAAATCTTTCTCTTTCTCTATCTTTATAAATAACTAAAAAGAGGGAGCCACGATCATTTTTCCACGATTATACTTTATTTTGGTTGTAATTTTAGTTTAATAATTCACGTAACACTGATTAATTACCCAGACAGCACCAAGCCCAAAATTGGCGCATAAGATATCATTAAGAAATCTTTAAGACAGCTTTAAGAAATCTTATGATATGTGATATCCGAAAGACATCTTAAACATATTTTAAAGATATCTTATGCGCCGATTTTGGATTTGGTGCTGTCTGGGTAGTTTATCTACATACTAACAATCACATAATATGAAATACAATAGCGTATAATACTATATAATTATGCGCTGTGCGAAGTTCTATGGTTTGTGCATTATGCGATGATCGCAGTTTATAGATCAATAAAAAGAGATAGTTTGTACAACATATAATATATATAGATGTAGTATCGCTCTATAATAATATGTGCAATGCGTGTTGTGTGCGTGTATTCTAACACTCTTTTATTTTATTATAAAATATATATGCATACATATACACGTATATGTATGTGCGATAACGATAACGCAGATTAGAGAGCGCTGTACTAGCGCTGCATCAGCGAAACGATATCTCTGCAAGATATAGTGACGCAGCAAATAGTAGTGGTTTCTTTTTTACCGACTGTTCAATATTCTTTAGAGATATCCAAAGCAAGAAATTATATGAATTTCTTCATTTTTTTGATAGTTTAATATAGAATTTTCGAATAAAATTATTTTGAGGCTATAGAATACATTGAATTTTTTACAATACGAAATAAATATCGACTTTTTATATTCATACGCAGTATCCTCAATTTAATTCAATTATAATAGAGATTAATTGTATTTTTAAAACATCGTATTTGTTCTTAATTATATTATATTTTTATTCTATTGTCAATTGCAAACAACTTGTAAGCATTTTTATGATGATATATACATATTATATACATATAAAGCAGCATATATATCGTGTTTTTAATTGTTTAGTATATTTTGATTATAATATTATTAAAAATGAGAGAAATAATAAATAAGGATTTAAACTGTAGATTGATAAATACATGCATACTTACACAATCTCTTTGTCGTAAGGCTTTCTTTCTGCGTGAAATCGATCCATCTGCGGAAGAACCTTTATACGTATACATGTATATGAGTAACGTAAGCGTACACGTGCGCCGTAGGTCGATGCATTGCATTTGAAAGGAATATCTAGAAAGCTGCACGTGCGTGTTTCTATATTGCGCGTATTTGTCTACGTACGTAAATTGTAAGCGTATAGTCGACACACATACTGAGCATTTCATATTTTATCTTTATTAGATCTTCATAAAAAAATATTTTTATTCATAAATAATAAGTTTCATAAATTCTTTCGAATCTCGAAAATTTTTAACTTCTTAGAATTTCATAAATTCTTGACGCGCAAGCTTGAATTAACTCATAATTATAGATAAGTCCCACATAGTATAAAATCTTTCAGAGACCTTTGCAACTTAAAAATGTCTATACGTCTTAGATACGTGACAATGTTCGCTATTTTGTTACAAATACGTCTATGAAAGGTTGCATAAACGTTTCAAATGTTACGTTTTCTATGTTATGTTTTTATAGATGTTCTAACGATTTAGAAACTATTTTGAATCTTTGAAACGTTTGATGTGGGGTGGTACTGGAGCAGAACTGTGCAAATCCGAGTTAACTCGGACAAGGTAGTACTGGAAAAGTTATACAAAGTCTAAGTTAACTCGGGCAAATGGTACTGACAGAACTGTGCAAGCCCGAGTTAACTTAGACAAGCGGTACTAGGGAAGAATTGTGTAAGTCTGAGTTAACTCAGGCAAACAATACTGGCAAAAGGAACATCCTGTTAGCACACATCGACCGATGTCTAGGGTAATCTAGCATGATTGACCAATCAGTGAGTCCTAGTGTTCTACTGGCCAATTAGTATAATGGATTATTGGTTCCCGTCCATTGGCAGAACTATGCAAGCTCGAGTTAACTTGGACAAGAGCGACACTGGTAGAATTGTGCAAGTCGGAGTTAACTCGAGCAGCAGTATTGGGGTAGAATAGCCCGAATTAACTTTATTTTATAATACCATGAAACCGCGATCAACGAACACCGCTTTATTTTATAATACCATAAAAAAGTGACTTTTTTGTCATTTTGTTGCAAGAAAACCGTGCATTAAGTAGTAATATGTACTGCGATAAACAATTTCTTCTAATCTTTTTCGGCAAATAACTTTTCATTGGAAATGTTCTGCAGAGATCGGGTCATGTATAAGATTTACAACAGGGTTCCTCGTATGTGACTGGAGTATTCATCGATCCGTGTTGCGAGGCGCAATTATTCGCGACATATTTTCCACGTCTGCGTGCACCTCCGCGTTTTCCATTATTTTCTCTCTCTCTCTTTCTCTCTCTCCTCTTTTCTCTCTTTCACTCGTATGTTTCCACCTCTCTTCATACCATAACAGCAGCTACACGTCACGAATGACTGTGTACATTGTTAACCCCGAGTGCACTTTCTCATGCGTACAGTATTATAAAAATAGGACGTGAGTATTTTTAATTAGGAACGACAATCATTATCCCGATCATTCAAAAGTTTCATCCTCTACTCATTTATAAGAAACGAATAACGGAATAAATAATCGCATCACTTGCGATTCTAGTGTCTCATTTTTTCTTCATCTTATTGTGATATTTTTCGAAAGATTGTTTTGGAAATTTAAGATACAAATATATACTTTTGAAGATTTTCTTTTCAGTTGAATGCAACACAAGCAGAATATCCAAGTAGCAAACTGATGTTATTCGATGTCAAAATGACGTTATTCGACGTCAAAACGTTATATGACGTCATTTTGACATTTTATGACGTCAGTTTGCTACCTAAGTAGATATTTTCTCTTTTCATACTTTGCCAATTTAAAAGTTAAATGACATATGATATTATTCATCTATCTCTATTGATGCAAGATGAGCAAGTAAAAATTGCGATTGAACAAAGTGAATTAATTGTATTTAATTTTTACAATTTTGATAGTTATCAAATTGTAAACTTGCAAAATTGAGATTTATTTTGTTTCATTGAAGATTTATGTCCGATTCTCAGCTTCAATTGCAGCTAGAAAGGCAGAATATTTCTCTTATCTCTTTCTCCTTTCTCTCTTCTCTTTCTTTCTCATTCCTTTTACATGTTTTGGAAAAATAACATTCGCTTGTTTGCATTCGTCAGATTCATGTTTACGTGACTCGGCACGCTTCAGCTTCCCGATAATATCCGGTTTGAAGTTTGCTCGACAAATTTGCCGGAAATCGCTAACATCAGCGTTCGATTTCGTTAACATTTGATTTCGTTCTCGGTATTTACCTTTATTTACTACCGGACTTATGTTAGACTAAATAATAAAATATGTGCAAAAGAAAAATCTGTAAATTACTTAAATGAAAGGATTTGTTCAAAATTTATCTCTAAAACTCAAATATCTGAATTTTGTAATTTTGAAGCATCCTCTAAAAAATAACGTCAATTTAATAGTATTGAAAATAAGTTCTGTACAGAAATTACATCTTTTTGTAAAATACTTTATCTCTCATTATATCCGTTTACTGACAATGAGTCTGACTGAGAATCGATGATTAGTCGATCGCTTGACGCGTGAAGACTGCCGAAACAACTTGCGCACAATGACAGCTGATATGAGTCGCAGAATGTTTGGTGCATTGGAGTCGATAAGGGTAGCGAGACCTGACTGGTATTTGTCGCCATCTTACAGTAATACAGCGAATCAAGTAATGCTTAATGGTGTGATCTGAAAAAGTTCGCGCGGCGTGCGCCTCTTTGTTTACGTCGTTGTCGTCTCTTCCTATTTATGCTATTGAGACCTTCGCGTTGGTTTATCGATCGAATTGCGGAACGAATGCGAAATTAATTTAAACGTGATATCAAAGAAAAAATAGTGACTGTGAAAGCTTGATAACAATATTATAATCTTGAATGTAGAAAAGACGCCGAGATTTTATTGCCCTAAAATATTGTTATCTTGAAATATTTATATATAAAGATATATATAAACAAACTAATAATACAATATAATATTGCAACCTAAGAATCAAAGATTAGGACAATTTATAGTATATGTAACATCTATGTGTATATAATATATATATATAATATTTCTACAAAATAGCTTTTTATTTTATGGTAAAAATTCAGAAAAAGGGATGTTTCATCGATTTTATTGAAATTGATATATGTTAAGGGTTATTTAATTAAAAGATAATTAAAAGATGAATTTTCAAGTAACTTTTATTTAACAATTATATGAGGATCGCAAATATAGTTTGTGAAATATATCAATTAAAAATATATACATAGGTTTGGATTAGATTAGGTTAGAACTTTTTGGAATGGGAGATGCAAAGGGGAGGAGCTCCGTTTTTACTTTGTGAAATATAGTATGTGTATACTATCAGAAGAAGAAACGAAGTTCCTGTCTTTGCATTTAACCTATAGCATGGTAAAATAGACGTTTGTTGTTAACGTCAAAGTCAAGACTAGATAGGAAATAGATTTTCTTTTTTAAAAGTTAAGCGAAAAACATTTTAAGCTGTAACTTTATGCTATTTTATACTATGAAAATTTATATTATAAATTACTGAGAAAGAATTATAATAGATATATCTCGCAAACTACATGTGATCTTCATACTTATAATTATTATACGTAAACATTATTCAAAAATTCATCTATTTATAACATACACTTCTTACATTAATTAAGGGATCAAAAAATTGTCTAAAAAGTAGGTAAATTTTAAATATCTGTAACTTTGTTTCTAAATATGAGAATTTAAAGTTAAAGAGCTTTAAAGCTTAAAATCTCTACTTTCAAGATGTCAGCTGTTTTTTATTTTCTTTAATTCCGGTATTTTTTACTTATAGAAAACAACGAACTTAACAAAATGGAAAATTTTTTTCTCACTTTGTAAACATGTCGCATGCACAACAGAATTTGAGAACATTTTTTAACTTTTTCGTGTTAAAGCCTAAAGTTTTCTCTGTAAAATCGCTTTTTAAAATTTAAATTTCGACTTTTCCTTATCAAGTTATTGAGAATTGAAGAGAAAATGGTCATATTTCTACTTTGATCATTCATAACTCTGTTAAAAATCATTGTACAGTAATTTTAAAAGTGAATTTTTGAAGCTGAATCTTTGCTCTACCGTATGATAAAGTGACCGAATTTTTTTTAATTTATAAACTTTTTATAAATAGGTGAAAATAACGAAGAACTTCGCGAGTTTTTTTCAAAAATAGTTATGCAAGGTGACTAAAAAAAATTTTATCGATTGAAATTTTTGTGACTCTTAGTATTCCAAACGTGATAAAAAATCTGTTAAAAAAACTTGATTTGTTCTGATAAAAAATAAAAAAAGTAAAATCCGACAAAAAATCTTTTCTCTCCTTTCTAACATAATCTTTTAATTGTCTCAACATAAAATTTAGAAAATGTAAAGTTACATATCATTTCCAAAATTACCGCCTACATCAACTTCACCCAAAGCGCATCACGTGGAGATTGTATACAATTCAATTTGCGCTTTGATGTAAGCGGTAATATCTTGTAGATCTTGTAGAAGAATCTTATTTTTTTTAGTGTTAAACTCGACTCTTTGATTTTCTTTGTTTCTTTGTTCTTAATCTCATTGTTTCGTGTGTGCATGTGTGTGTGTTTGTGTGTGTATATTTTTTAATAATTTATAAATAAGATTTCATTGTAACTTGTTAATATTGTACATTCTAATTGATTGTTTTGTAATAATGTTCATTTTTTGATGAATAAGCCCTTTATTTTCTTATAAATTACGCGTATGTTCTCTAAACAAAGATTTTCCATGGAAACAATTATATATACTCATGCATATGTTTTATAGCAACAGCAAATTCGCATTCTACAATGGATATATCATAGTGATATGTAACATTTGTACTATGTTATTAACGAATGATCTGGCTGGTTATTCTAAGAGAATGAGATTGTGATGGTTTGTGCGCGCGGATGGAGCTATCCGCTATAATTAGATTGCATTCTGAAGATTTATCTACAGTTTTGAGTTGTTTAGACAATTCTGGAATTTTCGACAATGAGAGAATTTTGTTTCAAAGAATCGCTTTGCGTATGACCATTTGTAAATTGACATATTGTTTTGTTTTTGTTTTTATAGAGAACATACGTGTAATTTAATCAACTCATACGGCTTTCAATTCTTGGAAAAGAATTAGCGGATCTCCTCTGTGAGAATCATCAGTAATTTAATACATGCTGATTAGTTGGCTTGACATATAAGCTCTACCAGAAATAAAACGTGGCCGCGTGATAAATTATGAAATTCGTCAACTGCTATTTAATCCAATTCATTTTTTCTCTATTTTTGTAATGTTAGAGTGGTATAAAGTGCTCATTATATTGTATATGTGCTTGTTATTTACTTCCTTATACATTATTTAATAAATTTCAATGAAAAAAAGCTTCTCAAATTTCAAAACAGAAATACTTTTGTTTTTCACAAATGTAGCACATGCTATTCAATCTATGGAATTATAGTTTAAGGTAATCATTCAAAACAAATATATATTACAATCTTTTTCATACTTTAAAATATTCGATTAAAAAATTTATATGCTATAATGAATAAAATTATTTATTATTGAGCATTCCGAGCATTCTATTAATATGCATTCTCTAACATTCTTAAGAAAAATTTGAACATAACTTGAGAAGAGTGTATTACAATTCTTAATTTTCAAAAGTATATTAAATGAATGAAATCACATTGAAAAAATTACATGTTCGAAAATAACTCTTTTCGAACTGTCAAAATATTCGCAATGACAGCTACTGATAAAATCAGCACAGTAAAATAATTAATTAGCATTGTGAAAAAGCGATAATAATGAACTTCGATCTCTTGAATAATCGATTTTATATACATTTTTAAAGAGTAGAGGTAACGCAAAAAGACATTTTTTTATTTCAGATTTTCTATTGTCTATCGAGATAGAGAGAGAGAGAGAGGGAGGAAAGAATGTCTATTACTCTTTAAATATCTATTGCATAGTATGAAGTTTTGAAATTTTTAATGTTGATTGATGCATTTGATGGTCAGATAAAAGTAATGCGCGCTAAAAATTTTCAATAACAAAAACCTAATTGGTTGAACGAGTAGAAAACAGATTGGCAGATGCAATTAATGCGCTAGTTTCAATCTTCTTTGAATTATGCGAGACAGTTGCTGTTAGTGAACAAAATCGAATTCGACAATAATAGAAAGTGAATGTTATTCAGCTAGCAATATTGCGAATTGATATTGTAGTACTTAAAAAGTAAAAAGTTATATTATGTATAATAGTTAAATACTTTAGGATATTATATTTTATTTGCTTTAAATAATTATTTTGTCATATTTTTGAACAAACTTTTCCCCTAATTTTATTCATTGATTCGTAGTCAATTTATAGGCGAAACCAATGAAATGTCAATCATTGTGCTAAAGGAATGTTACCCCTGGTCCACAATAGGTGATTTAAGCCGTAAGCCTTAAGAAATTAACTAATCACAGTCAAGTATGAGGAGATTAGTCGACTGTATTCTCCTCATACTTGATTAGTGATTGGTTAATTTCTCGAGAATAGCATGTGCTATATTTGTAAAAAACAAAGAGTCGAGTATTCTTCTCATACTTGACTGTGATTGGCCAATTTTTTAAGGCTTACGGCTTAAATCATCTATTGTGGACCGACACTTACAACTAGTGCAGTATTGAGTATATACGTGATTGTTCAAGAACATGAATCGATGATGGGGTAAAGTGGGAAATAGCGACGGTAGTTACATCGGGGGAGGTCTCTTACGTGGATCCTTGTCGTTACGTAAAGGAAATAAGGGTATAGATCGAGAGAGAAGGGAAAGTTAAGTGCATGTGTATATGCGTGAGATAGAGAAAGAAAGAGAGGGAGCGAGGAGGCGAAAGAGAGGAGAGAGAAAGGGGTGGCGTGTGCGTCATGTCGGATCCATTCACCGGCTTCGCAAAGATGGAATGAACCAGGTCGCGGGCACAGTTTATCTAGGTCAGCTTCCCTGCTCTTCTCACGACCTCGATGAGAGCGGTTGACTCTCTGTTATCATGTGAATACGCCGCTCGGCATCAATGAAACGTCCAGAATGACCCTGATCCAGCGAATTGTCGTTAATGAGCCGACTCCGCAAAACGAATTTCTCAATATGCATGATTGAAAAAAAAAAAAAAAAACAGTATCGAGAATTTAGCTTGCCTTTTATTTTTCTATCGAACGTTCGAATTACAATGTATTATAAGATAACAATTCGAAATTTTTTTTTATTTTAATAGGCTATTCGTCATTAAAGAATAACAAAAAAAATTTTTTTTAAAGAATGCAGTTGCTCGTGTTATCTCGGCTCGTTTAATCTCTTATTGTTCGGAATGTGAATCCATCGATACTTTCGACGTTGCTAAAGTAGCTCTCATTGTGAGATCAATCATTGAGTGCATCTAACGATACACGTCTTTCTCTATTGTCTCCTTTGATACAAATAGTTCTTGATGGCGAATCTTCATCGAGACGAGTTTAATATCTCGCTTTTTTAGGATTGAAGTGTTTTATTTGTGGCTATATTTGTCTAGACATTGACAGTTTTTGTACCTCAGACATGATCTGAATTATTTAAGTATTGAAATAATTAATGTTTTGCATCCACATTGAACTTTATAAAGACATTCTTTAAGGAGTCAGTTAAAGGATTTATATCAATGTATTTTATATATTACATATAAAATTTCGAATTAGCATAATTTAGTTTATTACTATGCATAATATAATGATGTATCCTCAAGATAATGAAAATATCTTGAAGATAAAGAACTGCTTGGGACAAATTTTGTAGCTGAATCTGCGTAATATTGGCTTAGTTTCACGTTGCGTTGCGAATTTTGTTTTAATAGCTTGAATATACGGATATTATTTTTGTTAAAAAAAGACAAAATGCTGATTAACGGATATGTCGCATCTTTGACAATAACTGTTATTCGCGAATTGCATCTAAAAAGAGATGTGTAGGAAAAGATAGGATAGAGATGATGGCTTTATGCGTTTAACCATTTAGTTAACACACGAGAGAACGGGAAGGGAAATTAATTTCTCTCGGTCTCTCGTTACTCTCGAACGGACGTGCTGCTTTTTGTTAAACGTTGACGTTGACGTTCGTTCTTCACAAAGAACTTCCCGTTCGACTCCCTTTTCTCCCCTTTTCTCGGGCGTTTCACAACCGTTTGATGTTCAACCGAATGAAAAAAATGTAAATGAAAATAAGTTCCAATGAATCATTCAATTAATGCGTGTTGCAACTTTTATTAGCCGTCATTTCGATCGAATAAAACAATTCAATGCATAGTTGTTTACTTATAGAAGTTTATTAAATTAACTCTGCTTAATGCAGTGAGGTAAACATAATAATTTGCATCAAAATTATTATCTTAATATAAAGTAACAGAAGAGCTATCATTAGAGTCCTGTCATTTTAAGAACTGGGCGTCACGTCACGGTTTCGTTCGTTTTACAAAATGTTCTATTTTGGAACGAGTCTTTGCTTAATGCAGAGCAGGAAAATTGCCGCGACGCACGCAAGAAAACAATTCGGAAAAGTTCATTCGCAATAAATGCTGCGTGGTGGCTCTTTTCTTCTAGTTGGAAGAATAACTTTCACTCATTAAATGTATATACAATATATAAAAAATTGTTCCGGTTTTTAATGTAAAATAAAATAAATAGTTGACAGAATATACGTCGTAAATATAATAAATTGTAATTAATATCTGTTTTATTTGAATGATTATACCACTATTTGAAAGCGTGTGCCGCTTTAAACACAATAACTAAATTTCATGTGTAATATAGGGGCAACTAAAATGTAGCTATAGTAGCTAATTTTTTTCCTCTAGGTGTGAGAATAGCAGACAATAAGATATTTGATTCATCAATGTAAGAGGCTTCCGGATGGATGCCGCGTGATTGAACAGCGTAATGCCGATGTTTCGCAAAACGTTGCAGTTTGCATCTTCAGGGCTGAGAGCTCCGAAAGCCTCAAAACTAAGATATTTAATTATTTTTTTACAATTATATAATAGATCTGTTCGTTTTGGCTACACTGGTTACACTAATTCGGAGGTTATCTTTTTCCTTCCAATGTCGAGCAAAAAAGACAACTTCTGAACTAGTGTGACCAGTGTAGTCAAAACGAACAGATCTAATAATAATTAATATTAGTAAATATTTAACACATGTACTAAAAATGCAAAAATTTACATTCCTAAGAGAGAGAGAGAGAGAGAGAGAGGGAGGGAGGATGTGTGTGTAAATATATGAGAGAGTGTGTAAATGTGTAACAAGGATAGCGGAGCGTTGTGGGGTTGGTGGGTCAGGATCAAGAGTAGTGGTTTGGGGGATGGAGGTTCGTGGAAGGGACACAAATTGTGGAGGGGGACGTATTGATTGCGTGCGGTTAGTGCGATGAGAAGAGATCGGGCAAGATAAAGAGAGAGAGAGAGAGAGAGAGAGAGAGGGGGCATCGTAGAGTGAAGAGTAGATGAGAAGAAAGAGAGAAAAGAAGATATAGGTCAATGAAAGCGAGAGAAAGATAGAGCATGAGAAGGATGGTAAATACTCGTGTAATCGAAACAGACCAACGCAAACAAGAGGAAGAGGAAGGGAATGGAAATTGTTATTGATGGGAAACGGGATATGTGAAGGATATAGAAGGGGGAGAAAGAATAAATGAAGATATAGAGATGAACCAAAAAGGAAGTAGGACAAGAAAATAAAGAAAATGAAGAACTTTTGAATCGCGGAAGAGAATACGAAAGAATAGGAAAGAGATTTTAGGGAAAATATTGCAATAGAATAAAATTGGCGTACAGCTAGGAGAATGAAATTACTCATGTGAAAGCGGCGTGGATTACGATACAAGTGACTTTGAGGACGGGATTGAAAAGGGACATTAAACGTCGCACTATGCGATTCCATTTTTCTCTGCACATCCGGAACGATTCGATTTCCAGTATATTTGTTGTCCTATAGATATTTTTTATTCTCCCACAATTTGCTTTAAACTATACATAGATTTTAATGATAAAAAAAGTAACAAAATGTGCAAAGAATACAATTATTTGAGTCTTAATTATTGTAATTTCTTACAATAATATTTAATATTAATAATACTTAATATTAATTAACTAAATTTTTTCATGAAAATAGATATCTCTCTCTAATAATATGTTTGATAAAATTATCTTTATATTTTTAACTTTTGAATTATTATTTGAATTGGCAAATAAAGTAAGTTTAATTTTAAGATTGATTTTTACTATTATAACACTTAATCAAAATAAAATTAAATACACAATTTTAATTACATTTTTATATAACAAAATAAAACACATTTAAATAAATTGACACAAAATTTACCGCGCAGAGTAATTTTCTATTAGATATTCTTTATTGTTTTCTTACTTTTTGTAGTCTGTTAAGGATTATTCTGAATCGTTATAAATATATAAATGTAACGATAATAGTTTGACATTTTTTAATGTGATCGCCTTGTTTCTCTTTTGAATTATCAATGTATGTAGCTTTAAAAAGAATTTAGCAATCGACAAAAGAAGAAAAACAAAGAGTAACGAATGTTGGAAGCGAAAGAGCCAGAAATAAAGCGAACAAAAAGAGAAAAAGATCCAGAGAAAGAGGGGAGGAAGGGAGAGGGGGAGAGGAGAGAGAGAGAGAGAGAGAGAGAGAGAGCGCAATGCTGATATTCTGCAATGCTGCCACATGTTACTATTATTTCCTTCTACTCTGTGGACTATGCCGAAGGAAACTTTCGCGAAGCTTTCGTCTATGCGAAATGTTACGTTAGTCAATGTATGTAGGTCGCTCCGTTGCTCACTCTGGCTGGTATGAGTCACGGAAGTGAAGATGCGCCAGGTCACATAGAGTTGAAGTTACAACTCGACGAGTGCCGGTGGACTGGCATTTATCAGATTTGCGATACGCCGAAGGGCGTGAAATGACGAGTCCTCGATTCCATGACAGTTGGAGAACTTGAAGTAGATTTAAAGAGCTCACTATTTAATGCGGAAATAAGTCTGCATTAAATAGATTGTCGATTTGATTTTTGAATTAATAGTTTAATTTTCAATTATGAAGATGAAATTCGATTCTTTAAGGAATTAATTTAAAACGATAAACTGATATATCTTGATTGCATTTGTAGAATTGTATCTTCTTCTTCCAGTTGATTATAAAATCGAATTAACATTTACATATCAATAAACTAATGATAAATTCTATACATTATTGAATCGTCGTATTCAATTCACAGAACTGCATTATCTTTGTGCTCAAAGTTTGTTAAAGCTACCGAATGAATTGGTGTTAATCAATTTGCGGTTTGATGAAATTAATGACAGAGAGCACTGTCAAATCATAAAGAAGGTTATGCTTTGTTTTACCTTGTTTTATAATGACTTTTTCCCCAATTACTGTAATATGTATTGGGTCGCAAAGCGCACTTAGAACTCGTATGGTCGTCTTTTAACATATCTGTTAATAGTTTAGATCTGATCTTATAGTCTTTGTTTTTTAGTTCACTTTTTAGAATATATATATATTTCAATAGCGACTGTGACAAATGCATACATTTCTTTGTGGGTATGATTGTTCGTTGAAAATTGATGACGATGACGACTAATAACGAATGTGGACATTGCTCAGCATAGGGAGGACCTTGCTTGTCCGATTTGTCATCATTCCATTCTTCTTTTATCGTTCTCATCCGCGCGAACTATCCACTTTTTTCAGTGTTAAACTTCTCTCTTATCCATGAAGGCGACGAGTGATTTGCTTTATCCGCATAAAGAGGGAAGAAGGTTAGCTTGGGATGTACATTGTGAAGAACATGCTAGAATGGAATGAGATGTACCTCGTTATCCACCTTGATTATGCAACAATCTCCTTGGTCTTTAGAACCTTGTACTATCCAGACCTTAGTTACGTTTTTTATAGACCATTCAGACAAAATATCTTTTTTTTCATATTCGAACGAATATAGTTTGTAAAATCTATTTTGTTTTTAAATAATCGATAATAGGACAAACTAAGAGAGACCCAAGGCATGTTTACTGGAAATGGAAGAAAACTGATAACGAGTAAAAAAACTCACATGTCACGTGCATAAAGACTCTGATGGTTTTACTACGCGATTAGGACAAACGAAACAGCCATAAAGAAGATACGTTTTGACGCGGCGTGGTGTAGTGTGATATAGACAAACGTGAGGATATTCAGTTTTTTATAGGGATGAGTCTTGAAAACTTGGTCTCGGGATGAAAAAGAGAAGGGAAGGCTTGACGCTTTGCACGAGAGAAGGAAAGAGCTGCAGAACGGAATGGCGAAACGAAGACATCCCCGCGCGCAGGGGGACGCGCGCAGCTTTCCAGCCGCTCCAGTGAGCGAAGCGCGCGCGACGAGGAAGAAGGCACAACGGAAACAAGTCGCTTCTGTCTTCGATTCGCGATACTCCTCGTGCTCCCACCACTGACGACCTCCATCCAGTTCACGGAAGAAGAAGAAGAGAGACACAGAGAGAAACAGAGACAGGGAGAGAGGAAGAGAGAGAGAGAGAGGGAGGGAGGAGAGGGAGATGAAAAACGGAAAGAGCTCAGTACAGTGTGGTGTTCTCAGACGAGTTCTCGTCGGCGCAGTGCGAAGGTGGAGCCGAGAGAACACTCCCTAGCCTCTCCCGCTCGCACCTCGTGGTCGGCCGTAGGTAGATATGCGAGGGATACGCGCGAGCGCCGTACGACGCGGGCGAGAGGAAGAGTGAGCGAACGAGAGCGACCCGAACCGCTCGGACGTGTACGAGTGCCAGTTTCGCGGAGGAGTGCGTGCGCGAACGAAGCCGCTGCTCCGGTCGGCGCGGCGGCGGTGCTGAGTGCAATCGCGCGCGCGGTACGAGGTGCAGTGAGGTGTACGAAGGTGTATAAGGTGCTCCGGAAAGGCGTTGTCGTCATCGCGGGAGAGGACGCTCTCTCCTCCTGACGATGATTAAATTGTGGCGACCTGGAGGATCCGTAAAGGCCCGTCGTTACGTTTCGCCCGATCTGCCGTGGCTCGTACCTGTCAACGTACATCTGTGACCGACGAAATGTGCAAGAGCATTAGCGTCAGTTGATCCTGAAAGCACTTGGCATTGGCACTATTAGTCTCGCTGCGTCGGAATCTTCTCGCGGGACAGGGTGAAAGAGTGCGAGGGTGGGAAACATTAGAGATAAAAGCAAAAAGATCGAAAGAAAGAAAAAAGAGAGATACAATACATAAATAATCGTGAAAAAGAAAGAGAGATAAACAGAGAAAAAGAAAAAGGCTGATAAATGATAAAAGGAAACTAGAGAAAAGTTGGAAATCCAGGAAGCAGAGAATAGACAGCAGCAGCAGCAGCAGCAGCAGCAGCCATTTTGATTGTGCGTTCTGCGCTGTCGCCGCTAACTACTCATCACAAGTGATCTCGGTGTGTTTGGTGATCTTGCATAATATTTTTGTGGTATACAGTGGTGTATCAGTGGTGTCAGTTAAATTTACGAAAAAAGGAAGATCGATACGGGATGAAAAACGAAGGAGAACGATTCGAAACGTATCTGCGATAGAAGGAGCGCAAGAGATAGTGCGAGAGCAAGAACAAAGAAGAGTGGACAAGGGTGGCAGAGAGAGTGACAGAGAAAGGGGGAGAGAGAGAGAGAGAGAGAGAGAGAGAGAAAGAGAGAGAGAGGAACCATCGAAGGGTGCGTGTTGTGCGGGGGTGCACCGCTCTCCGGTGGCATGGGGCTCGGGAGGGGGATTCGCCCCCTCTCGTAACCGCCGCGAAGCGCCAAGATTTCCCGCATCGAGTTCATCGAGAAATGGGGGCTGACCCCTGTCCTCAAACCGAGGCAGGACCTACGCCCCCACCGGAATGGTGCGGAGGAACACGGCGACACGAGGTAGGCCGAGCTGAGCAACCGCATTAACTAGCGAAAATTAACATAGTGGCTAAAATACGATAGAGGTGTTAACGATGATAGACGGCAGGTCATTTGAATGTGCATAGCGATAGATGGAACATATGTGTATGTGTGTTTTGACAATTTTTGCAACTTATAATTTGGGAAGAATTCTCTGATTATATATAAGAAAATTAACAGGATTATATAATTTTTCTCTTTTAATTTATAAGCACATATTTTTTTATGATTAATTTATTAATTCTTAGAATCCAAAGTCTTGGAAATTGCCACACAGTGGCATTGCAAGTCGATATAGGGAACTATAGCTGAACTATAGTGATTATTGAGACAGCAGGTCAGTTGTATGTATATGTATGTAGAAATAACAAAAAAATGACTTCTTCTAATTGTTACTGATATGAATGATTGCGACATAATATATTGATTTTTATAGAAACTTTTGGGTTACACAAAAACCAAATTTATTTAGTTAAAGAATTTATATAGGCTGAAATTTTTCTGACACGCTTGCTATTTCTTCAATTCATGAATTTATGAATCTAAAAATTGTAATGTGCGTTTTTGAAATTTATGAGATCTTCGGATTTCATTCTTATAGTTGTGTGACTGTTCCATGACCATTGATTTGCATGCAAATGGGGGAAGGGGGCGATGAATCCATGAGATATAGCGTGCATAAAACAAAAGCATTAGAGTCTCGTGGCATGCTTGATTCACTATAGTCCCGTCAGTTATTTGCTCTTATGTAAGCTTTGGCTTCTTTTTTAGTTTTATCTCCACCAAATTATCTTTATTATTCAAATATCTATTGTCTTAGTTATTTTATTATATATAATTATCATAAATAAAACTTATACTTGTACGAGAGCTGTTCAAAAAGTACCCGACCTATATGTCAATATTCTTGTACCTTTGTGCTATTGTAGAAAACGAGTATTTTCCATTTAGAGTGAACCTATATGAATATCCCTAGCAAGCGGCAGAGTCCTACAGTCTGTCATTTTATAATTATGCACAGTTATGTATGTAGCCAAAACCGAGCATTTCTAATTTCTCTACAATAAGCGCATTGAGCAAACGAATTTGTATATTTTGTCAAAAATTTGATCATGTTTGGAAATGATCAGTATAATCAGTATAATCCGTATGATTGGTCGTCTCCAAAATTTAAAAAAATCTCTTAAAAAAGAGATTTTACGATGGTGGATATAAAATAGAATGTGACGAGGTAACTGCTGGGTGTTCCAAAAGTTGGGTTTCAGGACTGCTTCAAGAAGTGGAAGCAACGTTAAGAAAGTTATGACTTCCAAAAGTTTTTTTCTTGTGGTTTCTAAAAAAGAGGAGATATAGTCATCACTGATTCATAGTAGCTCTTTCTTTTCATATAGTATAAGGTCGGATATTTTTCGGACAGACCTCGTATTATATAACAATATTTTATATGATTTTCGAATTTGTTACACGTTATGTTAAAAGTTTCGAAAATCTTAAACTTCGTTTCTTTATATTAACGTTAACTATATAGTGAAAATAATCAATTCAGATGTAATAAAATAGCAAATTGCAATCGAAAAAAATGTTTATATATATATATATATACTGTATATTTTCTAACATAATAAAAATGTATAACTACAGCATATTTTTATTTTTATTGTTATTGTCAAAAACTTACTTTGAGGACTCACAATAAATACAAAAATCTTTGAGATTTAAAGTTTATATCTTGAAATTTAGAATATCTAAATTCTCTATGTGATCCTAATAATTAAAATATCAATATTATCTCTTAAACACAAAATTATTGTTAAATTGACAAAAATAGACAAAAATAAGTGCAAATATGTGTAGACAGCTCCAAAGGAGCAAGATTATATAATGGAATCTTCCGGGCTATCTTATGTTATTTTGCCGTGAAAATGTCACTTATCACGTTATTATTACGTTTATTACGTCAAACGTTAAACTCTCTTGGAAGTAAGTAGGCATTAAAAGCACATATGATATTTATATTGAAATAAATTATCCTCAGTATCTTGAAACCATCCATGGACTAAACAAATCATCATGGTTTCGGTACGACGTACATTTAAGGACCAGCCGTCAAAACCACGAGTGGACGTAAATTTAACTGACGGCTGCACCGCGTTTTAACTCGTTTTCCACTGGTGGTAAACTCTAAAACACATTTTACGATTTCATGCGCTTGTAATTCGCAGCAAGAAACTCGTTCGCTCTCGAAGGAGAACGGAAAAAGATAGAGAAATATTTTCCACGATGATCGTTCCGTCTATTCTATTGTTTACGATTTGCGGTAAATTCGCACGATTGTTCCACGTGTGTCACAACACGTCTCTTTTGCCAGGAAAAATAACAGGAGAAACAAACAAATTACCAATGAGTTGATCCAATAATAAACGCAATAATTAAACGCGTACGTATTTGGCCCGGCAATATTTCTTTTTTTTTGGAACACATTTGCACGAATAATTATTATTTCGAATTTGATCAATATTATGCAAAAAATATTTAGATTATCTATTGTCTTTTCAATAAAATATTAAAGTACTAAAAAATACATATGTACCCAGACAGCACGGAATGTCTAATGGACATCCAATTTTGATTTTTATTTAGTCCAAATGTCCATATAAAATGAACATTAAAGAATATCTTTGTCATTATTGGACATTCAAAGTATATTTATATATAAACATTTAAAAAATGTTCATTTTACGTACTCGTACAACACATAAAATTTCAATTACATTGCAGCAATGTAATCTTACAACGTAATATTAGAGAGACATTATGAAAACAAGTAACTGTGTAATATTTTATAAAAAATGTTACAGCAACATTCTAAAAATATTATAAAAAACAATATTCAATAATTGTTAGGCTTTTATTTATCGCTATGTGATACGCGATGTGTTATCTATTTCGTATTTAAGAATTGTTATGAGAATTATATGTAAAGTTTGCAAAAAGCGACTATTAACTTGAAGAAGTCGGATATTCAAGTATTACACACGTAAACAGAATGAACACTCATACAATTCCAACGAATTTTTTTTATCTTCTTTGGATGTCTGCAATATTTCTACAATCTTTTAATGCTGTTACATGAATACTAAATATATAATACTTTACCTACACTTATCTACTTTAAAAACAAACATTCTTTACTCCTTAAAATAAACATTTTTCTATATTATCTAAAAAAGTAACATTTAACATATCTTAAATGTTCTAAATGTGTTAAAAGGTCGTAAAGGTGTCTCATGAGACTCTAATTTGGATATTTTAAGTACGTAAAAAACGTCTAATATATACATTTTAATATATTTTTAAAATGTCATTGCGTTGTCTGGGTATATTATTATTTTGAAATAGCGCGATAATCATTATATCTCGTTATATCGGATAAATTATACCAAATTTAAAAATTTTTATTTATCGCAGAAGAATCGCGTAGATCGAACATATGTATAAATTTTTGTGTCTGGCAAAAGAAAACATCAAAGAGAGAAAGAATAAATAGAGAGACGCGTGGCTTATAATTGTAACACACATACGCATAATTGAGTAATCATTATACATTAATCATTAATTGATTAATGCCCAGTATGATTAAATAATAAGGCGCAAAATTCGCCGCTAAAAATATATTATTATTTCTGACTGAAGCAGCTATCTTTAGGACAACAGAAAAGCATTCCTCTTTCGCCGAGCATTTCTGTGGAATGCCTGGCTAGGATTTCTTCCACGAGCCATCGCTGCGATTATGAATTCTTTCGCGTTGTTCAGAGAATGTGTTATTGAGACAGATATATTATTTTATTGTCGTAGGGGAAATTGAATCTGTCCCGCTTAATAATGAGATGGTAAATAAGTAAAAATATATTCAAAAAATTTGCGGAAGAAATCAAATGTAATTAAGATTTCGAAAATATAAACTTGACAAGCTGATAATTTCTGAAAAAATTAATAAAAATAAATAAAAAGAAATGAAATAAAATAAAAAAAAAATTGAAAGAATATTCCACCCTCCCTCTCTCTCTCTATAATAATAAAGAATATATTTTTTATATAAATTATTTTAAAAACACGATTTCCCCCAACGAATCTAACAACTATTTGTGGAATATTTCAAAGTTTAATTAATGTTCAAATTCTCGTTAAATTTAAATCCGTTGAAGTCTGCGTGAATCATCGGGAACAAGATATTTCTTGAGTTTTCGATTCGTTCATCTCTTGCGTGTGTGCGAGACTGTTTCGAAGTACTTGTCAGATTACCCTCGTACTGCGCACGCAAAGAAAATGTAGCTTTTGCGTGGGCGTCCGTCACGTGCGTGCATACGCGAGGGTGTTCGCATTCTTGCACTTGCATCGCATTAACGACTCTAATCTTAAGTGCGAATGTCTAAATATGCAAGACACGCAAGATACGCAATCCAGAATCTGTGTTCAAAATTTATTTTGCATTTACATAATGGAAATTTTATTCTAAAAGTATTTTGTCAGATCACTTTTACCACGATGTTTAAGAATTAAATATTTAAAAGGAAATTTATATATATATATATACATTTTATGTAATACACATATAATAGGATGTTAAAGAAAGGTTGGGACGGCGAAAAGTATCTCGAAAAATATAAATTTGATAAAAAAGTATTAAAAATAAAAAGTTTGAAGTTGTATTAAAGAAAGTCTATTTATTAGCCTTATCAGTTTGACTTCGGGTGGCATTTTTCAAAGTTTTAATGTCAACTTGATTTTTTTAAATAAAACTATCTAAACGTTTTATGTATAGATTCTTTGTAACTTTTTATGCAGAATATTACAAGGAATTTATTTGGTCTTGCTAATCATTCTCTATTGTAACCATCTCGCAACTGTTGACTGATTAATTTTAAGATTATCAACGATCTTATGAGTTGTTTTTATGGCGATCGGTTTCAATCAAGGACAAGACTATCAATCTCGGGAGGCCGTCCAGAGCGTTTCTCTTCGAGATTATAATGCCCATTACGAATCGTTGGAATCATTTATGAATTATGACATAGCAACAGTATCTTCTCCGTAAACGGGATGTATCTGTTTTTGAATCTGCGCAGCAGTTTTGCCTTTTCAAAAATAAAAAAGCATAATATGTCGAAAGTGATGTTTATTTTCTTCCATCTTCAAAAATTCACAGATCTTAGAAACAACAATCAATGATTATTAATTTCATATCGAAATATTTATTCAAGTGTTACCTTCAAATGTTTAATATGTCACATACGTATGAAGTTAGTAACAGATTGAATTTATGTATAATGCACATACACAAATGTTTAAAAACGAGATGAATTCATGCATACGACATATCACACTTAAGGCAGTTCCATTTTATAAAATCGAGTTAGCATTATAATAATTTAAAAAAATACTAGGGTTGAACTAATAAGGCTATAATAAATAGACCTTTTTAAATCCTACTTTAAACTTTTATTTCTAAAACATTTTTTATCAAATTTATATTTTTCGAGATATTTCCCGATCTTTTTGGTATCCTGACATCCTCTGTGTGTCTATGGAAAGAGACAGAGAGAAGGAGGGAAAGAGGAAAAGAAAAAGGAGAGAAAAATTCTAAAAAAATATTGAACATAAATTTATTGTAGAGAAAAACAATTGTGAATATACAATATTCCATGTTGACCTAAAAAGATATACAATATTATAAGAGAAACATAATCTTTAAATTGCACTTCCGCAAAGCGACTCTTTCAATTTCCTTTCCTACTGATATTTGCTTCTCTCGCACTTTTTTGTTTTATGTATTGTAACTTTATAAAGATCGTTAAGGGTTGCCGCATCGCTCCGCAGTGGCCTCTCTATTATTCGTGAAGTACTCAATGCAGCGAGAAAATGTAGACGATGCATTAAAGAACGGAAAGTAGCACGACGTGGCCCGGGCTTCTTAAGGAAGCTCTGAATTAATGATGAAGTCAGGACCGTGACTAAAAGGATCAGAGCATATATAGATCCGACAAAACTTGACATGTGTTTTTGTTTTCATTTTTCTATACACACATTGAAAGATCATATACTAAATAATATAATAATATATCTGATACATTTTAATTCAACACAATATATGTTCTATCTTTCTAATTTCGTAGATTTAATTTTTACTTTATTTATTAACGGGTTAATTTGTTATTTTGGGAAAAGATAATAAACATTTTGGTCATATAACTCTTGATTCGCATAAAGCCATCGATTTTTTTTTTATACAAGTGAGAAGTGAGAATCATTTTATATATAGACATAATATTTATGTTCCTTTTAAATTTATTTAATCGTCATGTGTTGGATTTCGTATTTTGATAAAATAAAAAATTATGTTTCCAGAAGGAAAATAGGTGTTTCACTGAGAACCTGAGGAGGTTATAAAAGTGATATGTTAGAACTTTGAATGACAAGTCTACCCTTTTCTAAGGATCAGGTTACGCAACTTTCTCCTTGAAGATTCGTACGCAGTCAGCTGTTCGTCTTTTTCGCCGTCGATCTCTTCTTTTAATATGGGTCAGCCTGATTATGCCGAGACACGAATGGTCGCATAAAAATTGGAAGAGCGATGCTTCATGTAGGCGAAGTGTTGCAGATACAGGAGAATGGGTGTAAGAGCTCAGCGAATATTTAGGGCCCTCGATTTCGCCGTCTTTTGACGGAAGAGAAATTACGATACACACAAGGGTAATAGTCATACACTTTTCATATGGATTAAATAGTGTTGTTATAAATTTTGAAAGGCAAATTTTGGTGAATATAGTATCTTGTTAATCTAGATAATACATACAAATCATCGTTTTACGCTAAAAATTAATATGTAGTCACGAGTTAAGAAGTACGCTTTTTTCAATATATTTCTTCAGCAACGTTGTTAGAAATTGTAGATACCGAAACAATTGCGAAGTTATAGAGCTATATCATATTTTTATCAGCCACATTTGATTTTATATATAATTAACTAGTGCGTGCACGATCATCACAGATCATTGGAAACTCAATACTCGTAATTTTTTTTCAATGGTCAATTTGTTTCCCGTTACTTCTTTTTGCTATTTTTATTTTAAGCCATCTTAGGCCTACAGTCTTTTTATTTTTCCGGAAGTATTCAGAGAGTATCATATAAATGGAATTGATTCTCAGTCGTAATCACTAGACCGGATTCATGTTACCAATTAGAGACCGATACTTTTCACGCTTCTTTTCTGACGGAAGCAATCGTCTTTAATAGGTATCAGACTTTACATCACTCGGCATTGATAGATATCGGTGTTTTAAAATGTTATCTATTTTCGGGCAAATTTGTCTGAAAAAGAAAGAAAAATTTAAATTGAAAAAAATTACGCGATAATGTAGCAAAAAATTTGGAAATTATTTTCGATAATATTCCAGGAGCGTGGAAAATATATAATATATAGGATAAATTAAATTAAATTTTTTTATTTGTTATTGATACATTTATCTTTCTTATTTAATATCTGAAAATGAAAGAAGCGTCTCAAAAATGGAGATTTTCTTTTTACACTTTCCTCTTTGTTCCCAAGTACTTACACGCTAATGTCTCTATAACAATTTGATATTTATCGTAGGTTAAATAATTTGTTCGCATACAGTCTTATTATATATACTCGGCTGTAAAAATGATAAAATAATGTTGCATCTTAAGTTAATCGAGATTTATTGGTGTATTACTTTTCTCGAATCATAATCAAAATTCCGTTTTCATTTTCTTAAAATTGTGAATAATTACGCAGAATGTCTCTTATGCGCATAAAACGCACAGTAATGTAGGATTATCATCAATAATCTTTGCATCTCTAGCGCTGCAATAACATCGCATTTCATACATGAGAGCATCATCATTATCTATTGTTTCTCTACTCTTTCAGCAAATAGTTATGATCGTGTTATAAATGATTATGCTATGCAACCAAACCTAACCTAACCTAACCTAATGAATGTTTGGTAGAGTTAAGATTATTATTGAAAGTTAGCTCTTGATTACGAAGTTTTTAATATAGATGTACTTATTACTGAAAAATATTTTTAAGCACGTAAGAGAGAATTTTAATTAGTCTATTCGTGTTACGTACGTAAAATTCTTCATGGCGGCGACACGTGTCATTGGCGGTTTTCGTGTAAGTGGTCGCGTAGTGGCTATTTCCGCTACTACGTCGCGCTATTTCCATCGTTCGCGCTCCGGGGATACACGGACTTCGAAATTGATGTTTGTTCTCGTCACATCGACTTCCCATTGATATCCTAAAATAAATCACCAATCGACGTAACTCCCACCAGACATATATATCGACTGGATGCATCTAAATAGAACGTTTTCGTAAACTAACTCTAACTGTGAACAACTTTTGTATCCTCTATAAGTGAATCATTCGAATCAATTCTAGAAACACCAAGAAATGTATTGAAGTATTCTGCGAGGAGATAAAATTTCAAAGAGGAATAATTTGTTAAGAATTTTCTTTATATTGCATACATTTAAAAAGGTAAAAAAAACGGAGAATGATCGCGTGATCTTGCGCGATGAGCAGTGTCTCACCAAATTCTTCATCTCTTTCGGTGTCTTATTGTAACGATGACGGTTTATTTTTGGTAGCTGACAGTTTTATATTTATTTGATATTATCTTTTTATTTATCGAAAAGGCAATTATGTGTTCAATGTTTTTACTTTAAAGATATTATTGAAATATCATAAATATACTTGTGGCTATCAACCATTTTTTACAATAGACCTTTGATATATTAGCAAGAATTAAAAATTAGTATATCAGCAATGATTTTAGGGCCTGAAGTTATTGTAAAATGTTTATTTGGATGAATAAATTTTTGCAAAACAAAAATCTTTTTTTTCAAAGCACTCTCTGTTCAAGCGAAGTGATCTTTAAACCCTCAAAGAAAGCTTGTTGTCCCCTCATTTTCATCCTTAAAAAATGCCACTTAAGCGTCTGCATGTGATTAGTTCTCTGATTACATGTGATTACATGGTACTAATTCTGGTTATTTGTGGAGCTTAATTGAGGAAAAATTCTTATTTTTGAGATTTAAAAGATTATAGACTAATTTAATTTATTTCCAAAACACATTATCTTCACAGTCATGAAGTGTCTTGAATCTCAGTGTTTTGATCTCACTTAATTAACGCCTGATAGTTCGCCGACGTAATTCCGATGATTGTCGTCCTAACATTCACTCGAATCTTGTGTTTTCGATCTATTTGACTATCATCGAGATCGACGCGTATCCATCAATTGCTCGACACACTTTCGACGGTACTGTGTACATATCAGTTCAAGTAGAGGTTGTTAATAACAAGTAGACATTAACATACGTAGAATATTGTAGATTATAGATATGCATCGTGTGTGTCTATTTCCATTTGGCCATTAGAACGTCAAGTCTAGCAGCCTAGCGGATACATATATACATATATATATAAGCCATGCGTTCAACTAATAGTCTATTAATAAGACAGTCTGTGAACCATTTTCTGGTAAACTGAAAGTCTACTTGCTTAATGTAGTGCCGGAAAAATACTGAGCATTTACAATACAATAATTGTATATTAAAAATCTATAGAGAATTATAAATGGTAATTTTACTGTATCACATTAGTGCCATATCCTAGAATGGTTATGTTGTATACAAATTTTTGTAGACTAACATATATGAACATATCTTAATCTCAATTTCAATCTAGTAATTTAGCAATCTAATAATTTCCCTATTTTCTGTAATCTATATTATATAGAATGTCAAAGTTATTGAAATAGCGGTGCGATATAACTTTTTGGGTCTGCTGTTGAAAAGTTTCTTAACGATGTTACGACTTTGATTATTGCAGATCGCTGCCGAAACTCAGCAGCCAGGACGAGGATGGGACGAATCCCCACACTCAATACACAGGCGTCACACACTTCGAGCCCATACCTCACGATCATGATTTCTGCGAGAGGGTCGTCATCAACGTAAGTTTGTTTTAGCGAGTTTAAACACTTTAATCCCGAATCTTCTGCCACTTTATGGATCGATGACTTTATGAACCTTGTCTTACCATTAATCTTTCTGCCAGAAAACATGCACAGCGTTGTAAGGATATATCGTCGTCATTTTATGTCATTATTTAGATTAAAGAATATTCGAGGGAAAGATATTAGAAGTTTTTGGCTCTTTATAATCCTTGGCACCATCAATTCTTGGAACGAAAAATTTTCGATTCTAAACGCCAAAAAAGTTTCGTCCTCACAGGAATCTTGGCGCCACAGATCCTTAATCTCGCAAAACTTTTGGCGCTATAAATTCATAGATTCGATGCTTTTCAAGGCGAAGGCGATAAAATTACTAATATCTCAAATATAATTTTATTTAAATATTGCTTTTTCCAATATTGCTTTTCTCTCGTTAGCATTTTTGCCGTCTTCCTTTTATCGCGAAAATCGTTAAAATCATGCATAATGTTTTAAACGCATAGGTAAACTCCAGTTCGGTTCAATATTCGCGCGCGTTCTTCTTTTCAACGAGGTGATATTATCTTATAAGACATGAAGTGACCTACAGACTGCGTTTTGGCGGCCGTCCAAGTTCGTCTTGGAATCGGGGGCGATATAGCATCAAGGTCGTATTGTATGAACGGAATTATCTGTCCTCGCGGATGACACGACTGCATTGCGCCAATTACAGCAATCGGTTCGATCAATGCGTTTCATTCCTTTTTTTCACTCTTTTTTCTGCCTCGCAATGGAATCGAAAACTCAACAGAGGTCAAAGCACGCTGCGTGATGCGTGGGTAGAACATGTTAGGTATCATGGGATCGATGTGTAATTAGAACATGCACACACATTTGAGTACTAACACATATGATTTTTCTTTCATTCTCAGTTAAAAACAGAATATTAAGAAATAATTAAAAATTATCTAAAAAATTACTTTATGAAAAAATAGCTTTAATCTTTCGAAGTATATCGGTCTTTTTACAATAAATTTATTTTATTTTCTTATCTTCTTTTATATGTCAAGTCTAGACTTTCTTCCATGAGATTCTTTAAATAAAATAAAAATATTTTATCGTTGAAATCACATTTGTACTACTTCTTCTTTCTTCTCTTCTCTATTTTCATTGGTTTCTTTTTGGACCATTTTACCGTGAATATAGAGATAGAGTTTGTTTTTTTTTCCTTAAGTGATATTCAGTTTTTGGCGAGAATGAGTGATGTTAATTGAGTTGTTATTGTTGAAGCGAAAAGTACTGGGATATTTTTACACATTTCATGGAAGAAAAATAAAAATCGCAATGTTTCGTGAAAAGAATTAGTTATATCGTTTATCTTAAAAATTAGCCTTTAATTTAAAAAAGTCTTCCTATTCAAATATTTACTTTCACAGATATCTTATATAAATTTTATATAAATATTAAGAGTAATATAAATATTATAAGATCATTGTTACACAAATCTTTAATAAATGTTTTCATTAATTTTCAACTTAACAGACACATCAGCTTTGACGAAATTAATTTTGACGTTGAATTGTAGATTTTTCTTGAAAATGTTGGAAATCTTACAATTAGAAAGAATTACCTCGCTACTTAACATAAGTTAACAACGTTAGATGAGTGATCTACTCTCGATCAACATGATAATCTCCGATAATACGTTGGTCCTTTTGTAACGAGCAGCTCCTACATCCCACGCCCGCCCCAATTAACCGCTTGAGCGACACGCCCCGTCCAGCGCGGCGCCACTGTACCAATAATCGATTGCTGCGATCGACAGGTGAGCGGGCTACGGTTTGAGACACAGCTGCGTACGCTGAACCAATTTCCGGACACGCTGCTTGGCGATCCAACACGGCGGCTCCGATACTTCGATCCGCTGCGCAACGAATACTTCTTCGATCGGAATCGACCTTCCTTCGATGCTATACTCTACTATTATCAGAGCGGCGGTCGCCTACGCCGCCCGGTCAACGTCCCGCTCGATGTCTTCTCCGAGGAGATCAAGTTCTATGAGCTGGGCGAGATGGCGACTAATAAGTTCAGGTACGCGAGAGCGAATCTTTAAATTAAAATTAGGGTGTGCGAGAACAGTTACTTAAAATTAGGATAAACAGATTTCTCGGTTTCATGAGTCTACAAGTTTTTCAAATCCAGCATTCATAGTTTTTTGTTCTAATTACGCATTACGTGTACTACACTTGAGAATCTTTACAATTACCCTTATAGATTTTTTGAGCAATTAAGAGTGGATCTGTTCCTTATACGATGACACAGCTGTGCAATTCCACATGTTCTTGCTTCTTCGGATCTTAGTTACAATCTTGTACTCAAACTTTGCTCCCGTAAAATTACAGTTCTCTCAAAAAAGGATCCTCAAACTTTACAAACATTCTATACCACGAATACGAGTGTAGAAGATTTAAAGAAAATAGTTCTATTGTAGAGAGATTAATGAAGTAATGACTAATCAAATAGGGAAGACGAAGGCTTCATCAAGGAGGAGGAAAAGCCGCTGCCGTCGCACGAGATGCAGAGGAAGGTCTGGCTGTTGTTTGAGTATCCGGAGAGCTCGCAAGGCGCCCGAGTGGTCGCCATAATCTCCGTGTTCGTGATCCTCCTGTCGATCGTGATCTTCTGCCTGGAGACGCTGCCCGAGTTCAAGCACTACAAGGTCTTCAACACGACGACGAACGGCACGAAGATCGAGGAGGACGAAGTGCCGGATATCACGGACCCGTTCTTCCTAATAGAGACTATTTGTATCATCTGGTTCACATTCGAGTTAATAGTGCGCTTCCTCGCCTGCCCAAACAAATTCAACTTCTTCCGTGACGTAATGAACATCATCGATATCATCGCGATCATTCCGTACTTCATCACCCTCGCCACGGTGGTGGCCGAGGAGGAGGACACACTGAATCTACCCAAGGCGCCGGTAAGCCCACAGGACAAGAGTACGAACCAAGCGATGTCCCTGGCGATACTCAGGGTAATCAGGCTGGTCAGAGTGTTCCGGATATTCAAGTTATCTAGGCATAGTAAAGGCCTCCAAATCCTCGGGCGGACCCTCAAGGCCTCCATGAGGGAACTCGGGTTGCTCATCTTTTTCCTCTTCATCGGTAAGTTCGATAAAGAGTCAGTAATATGGCGACAATAATAATTTATTATTATAATAAGTTATATGAATCTAGATTTTTGAGTTCCCAAGTTGCATAGTAATTTTACTATACAATTTGGATGTATTTATCCAAAGTGCATTGACATTTACAGCTGTACCACTAAGTATGCATAATGAATTTTCATTATCGATATCAGCTATTATACAATTAAAAATATGTCAATACACTTTCTTAAATTTATATGTTAATATGTGAGAGAGTTATAAATGTGTGAGAGGATTATAAATTAAATAAAATCAAAATATATAGAGAGAGGGAGAAAGAAAATATATAGATAGATGAATGACGCATCAAGAAGAATAAGAACAGAAGCATTTAACAGAAATCGCGCGAGGTCGAGGTGATCGAGCTTTCGCTATTCTAGTTTGCATTATGTAACACATATTGTATGCAAATACTTGGAAGTTTGAAACTGTTCCACGGAGGACCTTGGAATTACCATGGATGATGAAATCGCGAACAGCTGTTTTTATTGTCTGAAAATTTATGACAACTTTGCATCTTTCCCTTTCTCAGTATATCTAGTTTTTTCTCGTGTATTATATATATATATATATATATATATATATATATATATGTATATATGTATGTGTGTATGCACCAGTCCTAGAATGAATGAAAATATGAAATTTTGCAATTTCTTGTAGATTCTTCAATTTTTGACGCAGATCTGTTTGTACGCGCAGATATTTACTTACAAAAATTTGTTTTATGAAATTATAAGCAAATTTGTGATGCATATTACACGCAAGAAGAATTGATTGATGAAGAAGTTTATTCACTTAACTTTGTGATTCGTTGATGGCAAAGATCAAATTATCAGCATAGATGTTTTCGCGGAGAAATTGCTTATAATTCAACAATTTCCCGGATGTTTTCTTCTTCGCTGACTCAGAGACATTTAAAATATCATTTTGGGAACTTTGTTCCTTAGTAATCGCTTTTTTGCGTGAATACTCGTCGTTAAAAGAAACGGACAAACAAGATTTATGGTGCTGTTTTTGTCTATTGCTATTCAATGCGGATGGTAACTTTCGAAAGCTGAAATCTTTGCCGAACTATTTGTGTCATAAGAGCTTTGAAAAGGGAATATACAAGAAAGGATGCAGATAGAAGGCAGAGTTTTGAATAATATTTTTAAGTTATTATATTTTTTTATAGGTCATAGAAATATGTGTTGAAAGTTGCTGCGCAGAAATAAAATTTTTGGAGTCTAGTTTAAAAAATTTAAAAATAGAACACAATGCAATTACACGACAATACACTTTGTTCTTACATTTTACAAGATAAATGTATTATTTTGATAATATCTGATTCGATAATATCGCGTAATTATGCGTGATCAATTTTAACTTTTAACTGATGTTGTGTTAAAATATTTATTAGATTGTTGTATAATAAATTAATATACAATTATTTATTTTCTGTTATATTAATACACACATAATGACATATTATACATATCATTATTTTCCAATTCTTTTATATATTATATTAAGAACGAGAATTCGTTATGATATGAATCGTATAAATATCGAGAAATGTTGTTTAGTAGAATAATAATATTTATCGAAATCAAATTATACTTTTAAGTTTAATAAAATTTAATTAATATAGTAAAAAATGATAACAGTTGAAGAATCACTTTTCTAAATGAGTTTGTTATCTCATTTAAACATCTACTGTACAAATCTGTCTACACTTAACCCAATTAACCCTCTTTCAAGGATAAGATTTCCTACAGCCCACAGCTAAGCTCTCAGTCTTGCGGACGAAGAATTCCCGTCATCGAACATACCAAATATGCCAGCAATTAGACAATGAGTATCGCAAAAGCACAAGAAATTTTTTTTTCCGCCACTGAATGAACAAGTCGCAGGTGTCCTATCAGGAAGGAATCATCGGAATCAGCTGATTCTAGTTTTAGGACGTTTCAGATGCAATTGCGATTATCCAGATCAGGCTGAGTTCCAGTAACTAGGCCGTAACATATTCAACTGGTTTATTATGACATCTGAACTGTCCAGGCGTGATCAATCGATCATCTGGATGACCAAGTGGGCGATTCCAGGTTGGAACCACCTAATCAGAAGGTCGCACAGATTGGACGATCCTAGTGGTCGGGTTCCGCGTCCGTGGAATGTGTCGACATACGCGAGCGCGGATGATGACACCGTCTTGACTCGTGCCTTCCTCTTGTGTGCGTTGCAGGTGTGGTGCTGTTCTCGTCAGCGGTCTACTTCGCGGAGGCCGGCACGCAGGACAGCTTCTTCAAATCGATACCGGACGCGTTCTGGTGGGCGGTGGTCACGATGACGACCGTGGGCTACGGCGATATGAGGTACAGAGTCACCGGGGGCGTTAAACCCACTGAACCGGTGTTTTCTTCCTTGCATTGCAGGTGTGGTGCTATTCTCGTCGGCGGTATACTTCGCGGAGGCCGGCTCCGAGAATTCGTTCTTCAAGTCCATTCCGGACGCGTTCTGGTGGGCCGTTGTCACGATGACGACCGTGGGCTATGGTGACATGACGTATGATGTACTCACTTTCATTTAAGACTCTAGTTAATGCCCGCAAAACAGTGATGGCCGCGTCAGGTCGTCGATAGAGAGCGAGCGAGAGTGAAAGAAAAAAAAGAGAGAGAAAGAGAGAGAGCGAAAGGGAGAGAAAGAGAGAGAGAAAGGGAGAGAAAGAGAGGAATCTAAGAAAAACTCACGCAACTCCTTGGCCTTGATTTATTTTTGACATCTTTTTGAAATTGCACCAAGAATCATTTAATGCTTAAATATTTCCTTGATTAAAAATTGACATTGAAGTTAACATTCTAATGATAATTTAATGATGATTTAAGTGATAAATTTTAAAAAAACTTATGAGTTTAGAAAAAACGTGCATATTCTCAAATAATTTGTATATTTTGTTTTATTAGTATTGTGTGTGTGTAATAGTCTTTAATATTTAATATTTATTGTATTTAAAGATTAAAACTAATAGAGATCGTTGGTGCAATTACATTTTTTCCTTCCTTATCTTCCTTCTAGTTGACACGCGTTGCACATTTTAATTATTTCACGTATTTGTCACGTATTGTTCTGTTTACCTTAAATTGGTGGATTACGAAATCATTTAACGCGATAAAGTGGTTTTAATAAGTAGGAGTTTACTTTATGTTTTTTCTTCCTTCCAATTGACACGCGTTGCACATTTTAATTATTTCACGCATTTGTCACAAATTATTCTGTTTATCTTACATTGATGATAACGAAATCACGCGATAAAGTGATTTTGATGAATAGGAGTTACATAATTCTTTCTTGCTTTATACGCTCATACGGGATTTTATAATTTCGTATAAAAAGTTATAATTAATTCGATTACTGTTTTATAATCATTTATTCAAAAATAATTTAAAATTTTAGTTTGGATTTTAGCCAAAATTTAATTGAACAATTAAGTTATTTGTGTAAGATTTTGGAATTAAAATAATTAAAGTTTTTACATATAAATGTCAATTATTCTTTTACCGTTGAATTAATAAAATTGATACAGTTTTCCAATCGTCTTCCTATTCATTTTTTAATCATATTCGCATATTCATTAATCAAAGTTGACACATTTCATGCATCCTTGATTTCATATATAATTTGTCTCTCTTTTGCATGAGATTCTTTAAATATTTCAGGTTTTATACATTCCTATTTGAATTTCACAATTATTTAATATTCTGAAGTCTGACGAAGACTTTTATATTAAACTCTGTATATTATTATGCTAAATTTCACTCAATTACAATTAGAAAGTCCTAAATATCGCGCATAAAAATTGTAATTATATTCTCCATTGACTTACAATTATATTTTCAATATTCGAATAAATGCAAACTACAATTCATGTTTTACTTCATACATCATCCCTCTAAATATTTTCGCCTATTTTACACCTTTTACATGCTAAGATATTTTGTTATTATTTGTTCTACAGATTCATAAATTCATCAAGTATTTGTCAAGTTTGTGGAAATTGGTTTATTTTTAGTGATAATTTTTGGAAGAAAAATAACAAAATTTTTTAAATAAATAATTTTTAAGTTAAATTAATAAAAAATGAATTATAAAGCGACGAAATTGAAACTATATACATTACATCGGAATTATTGTAAGTGTTTTTGAATTTCTTGAAATTATTACAAAGTAGCTTACGGAGCATTTTGCACGAATGTATAAAATTAGCGCGAGTTGGATTCTCAGCAGTAATTTTCGCGCTCGTAAAAACTTTGGCGGCGTCTATTGTTTCTACTGCGTATTACATCTTGTAACTACTTAAACATGGCTTTTAAGAATCGGAAAAAATGTCTACGGTATCCTTCTCATTTTAACATTTGCGCGCAACGAAGGGAGTCTTTAATTTGATAGATGTGTTTTATAGATTTTTTACTAAAAACAAAGAATGTCGCAAACTACGATTCATTATAGGCTCAATTATTTTTGAAATCTCAGTGTTTTAAAATTTTTAGATTCTTTTTTGAAAAAAATATTGAGATTTCAAAATTTTTGACAAGAGGTCATCATTTTCATCAAATTTTAAAAAATAAATCTAAATTTAGTTTAATCAAATGTGGATTAGGTTAGAGTTTTTAGTTAAATTATAGAATTTTTGAGTTAAGTTGGAATTTCAATTCGAAAGTATTTACGATGTGTTAAAAACAAAAGATACAAAAAACACGGTATGATATTTGTTATAATAATTGTAAGTTTAAAATATTTAGTGTAAAACATTTTCATTAAAGTATAAAGCACAACGCATACACGGTTTCTTCATCTTTTGCCATAGATGGAATAAAAAAGAATCGCTTCGCGATACTCTTAATTTTCCATCATTGAAAAAAAATGTCCGACGTGTTGCGGTCTGGGAGACTTCTCGGGCCAATTGTCTACCGTAAATCAATAAATGTCCTCAGACACGGAACCGCCCTGAAGCGAAAGGAAAAATCACGGAGAGATTTGAAACCGCCACGCTACGCTACACCTCACGTATCGATCGATGCACACGAAATGTGTGCGCGTGGCCGCGAGGTATCCGGCTATTCCACTTCCGATGACCTTTGCGCGACGTGGTTTGTTGAACTCGCGCTATAAATGGTCAATATTGTTTGTAAGATTGACACTTGCTCTTTGCACACTGCCGAGTAATTGTCTAGTAAAAATCGGAATAATAAGAGAAATTTTTTAAAAATTGTAGAAATACATACTTGGAAAATTTTTGTTCGTCCTTGCAATTTTCAGTATGTTTAATATCATCATTGATATAAAAAAATGTCAAGGCATGCAAGAGATCGCCCGAGATCCGTTGTGGCTTTGTTTATTTTATTAGAAGTAATTCGATGACGCAATCGGGGTGGTATGATTGACTTTGCGTAGAAGCAATCGAATGTAATCGCTGAACAACATCGATAACACGTGGCTCACGCATGATACAAGGATCATTTAATAAATAAAGTCAAACGGCTGTTGTTTTAATACGGTTTATTGAATGGATCTAACAATTTATCTATTTTTTTTACATAATCCCCTGTTACAATTATACACTTGTTCTAACATTCTATTAATTGTGTTATACTAGCAGCACAAAATTCTTTGTTTTTCTACTTGAGTCAATTTTTTCGATTTTTGTTTTTACTTCTTCGTTACTGTAAAACTTAATTCCACGTAATGACTATTTGAGGAGGTCAAATAAAAAGAAATTAATAGATGTGGCAAAACTTTCCAGCCTAATTTTCCATTTTTCTTTTTCAGCCACTTTTGAATTGATCAATCCACTTGTAAAAATTCGCACGTTTCATATAACTTTTATCCTATTTCTTGAGCATCCGGGAGTAATTTTCAAATGGTTTTGCATTATTAGAAATCAGAAATTTTATCATAAAATGTTTTTTAAAAGTGCAATTTTTGAGAGGTCATTATTGAATGAATGATAAAGGTTATATATGTATATTTAAATAATTGTAACACAACTGTTTTAAATTGATGACAAAAATGCCAATATATGATTTTGAAAAATATCATATTTCTTAACTTACTTTACAAATTTTTTTGAACTATAGCCGTTTATCTCTTTATTTATTGAATGGCATTTGCGTGAACGTTTACGGAATGGTGACTACCACATTTAATGGAAAGTCTTGAGTGGAAGCGGACCGACCATGAGATTCTCTGACCAGAGTCTGAAATTCACTTTTGTTTTTATCTTCGGTTAAAAGTACATTCTAACAACATGAGAGAAATTACATTACTTTAACACATAGAGAGATGATGGACAATATCTTTCTAACTTCGTACATTAGGTCGATAAATAAAAGGAATTTTCCAAAAAAAGATTCCCATTTCTAATCATCCTAAACTTTGACCTGTCGAATTGACCAATTCATTGATGAATCTTTAAGCTCTTTACTTATTGAAACTTTTGGTTTTATTCGAATTTATCCGCATTATCTCATCGATACTTTATTCTTCCTCTATTCCATAATTTAGTTTTACAGATCCTTGCGTGTGCTCTCTAAAAAAAGGGTCTCCCGAGAGTTTTAATCTTACAAAATATCTTGATGAGAAGGATCGATGCATGCATTCTTGCCTGACGATTGCCCAGCATGCGATTGCCCACGCAGACTATTTTCATTACAATATATAGTCACAATTATTATAGTAAACATTACTTTTTTTGCTCGATCCCATTTCTTCTTATAATTACGTTAGCATCATTACGATCACCATGGTCATGGATCACAAAGGCCTATAATATAGTAACTTAACGGGAACGATTTGTTTCTTATAACTAATGCCTTTTTTACTTTAATGATTGCTCACTTTAATAGAGCAAGTCTTGCACATATGTAGGCGAGTTATTCATTCATTTACGAATTTGTTACATCAATATTTAAATACCAACGAAAAGTTGACTTCCAATTGCTTTGTGGTTAATTGACAATAATCACAAATTTGCTTTTTTAATCTAAGCTTTCTAAAATCTCGATAAGAAATTAAAGCACATTGATCTTTTAGTAGTTTTGTGTAAAATAAGTATACTTTAATGTTTTTAAATAAAAAAATAATCACTATTTTGTTTGTTAAATTGATTATTAATTCTCTCATATTTTAATAGTGTTAAAATGAAAACAAAACTATAGACAAGGCGAGAAAAAATATAGACAAGACGAAGACATATGAGCTTTTCGTTTGTACTTACATATTTGTACGATGGGCAAAAATTTCTTTCTGAACTTACGACATGCACGTAATCTAATTGGCGCCTCGTAAATGCCGGTTCAGATGCGGAAAAAAGCTTGGCCAAATTAATTCACCAGAATGTTAAACGGAATGTGAAAACATAAAGACAAATACGCATGAAAAAATGCTTTATAAATTTTTGTTCAAAGTATATATAATTAATAACGTAATAATTTTTTACAATTGTTCAATCGTAACAATTCTTCGTAGAGCGTTACATACAACGGTTTAAAGTAAATTATTAGAGCGATAATATAATGTTATTATTAATATAATTTTCTGCAATATTATGCCATTCGATATTTTTGAAGAATATCAAGCTATTTTTATCCAGGTCACTAATAATAACGCTATAATTTCTCATGTCTCTTCAATATTACAAGGAGTAATTATTCAGTATATTTCGCGAATGCCTGTAAAAAAGAAGGACCGCACTCAATTATCTTGTCCTTCTCGAAAACTCGAAGTACGCCGATTCGGTCAAGTGCTTGCCTCCGTTGTGCATCATCGATATATCGAATTGTTCTGGCCTTACTGTAACGAGGCGCAACCGAGTGCGACTGAATTGAAAAATTAGCCGATTAGGCTCAATGTGTAAATTTTGAAGAAATGAAATAGCACAGGTTGCCGCATCATTCTCAGTGGACCAGTAGCGCAACGTGCTTTAGCACGCAATTCACCAAAGAAGCCATTTTAGCGAGTCCTTACGTTAGTCCCGTAGTCTAGAGTATTCGCTTATAGACACGCGTCACGCGTCGCTATATTTATATACGATTGAGAACATATAGAATCAGTCGCGTAGCGTTGGTTGGAATAGAGAATTGAGAGTGTCAGTTTGGAAAATTCCCGAAATATATTGAGATGCGCGGCCGACCTTGTTCGGTCCTAGGTTTATCGACAAAATGTATTCTGGTTAGTCAGTTGAATGTGCAATCGACATAATCCATGTGTTATAGTATACGTCCACCTCGTTTAATATTCCGCCAACGCACGTGGAGACAATCATCATGTATTTATAGGAGCCTCCAATACCGCATAAGTAGCGCCACACTCAAAAAACACGGCAAATTCATACAAGATAGAAACACCACACCTAGCACCAAAAGTTGAAAATTGCGTTCCGTGATCTCTCCAAGTTATGCGTACTTAGGACATGACATCTAATATCGGTATTTTTCTTGATTCTGTTCTAGGCCCGTGGGAGTCTGGGGAAAGATCGTTGGTTCATTATGTGCGATTGCCGGTGTCCTGACGATCGCCCTACCCGTCCCCGTTATCGTCTCCAACTTCAACTACTTCTATCATCGTGAGACTGACCAGGAGGAGATGCAGTCGCAAAACTTTAATCACGTGACCAGCTGCCCATATCTTCCTGGCACTTTAGGTATGCCATAATGTCTTCATGGAATACATAAGGATTATTGATAATAAATTAGAATAAATATAAATAGAAAATGCGAAATAAGGATTTTGATAGGAAAATATACATTTTGTGTGTCCTTTAGGTCTGAAGAAGATCTCGATGTCGGAATCCTCATCGGATATAATGGAACTGGAGGAGGGCACCTTGTTTACTCATCCAGAGATAACTAAGAAGTCAAATTGCAACCCTCGCCACAATAATAATATCAATCCAGCCTGCATGAGCATCGAGACTGACGTTTGACTACTAGGTATTGCAGATTTAATTCATGCCCGCATACATTATACTCGCAAAATATCGATATAACATGTCTTATCTCTTCTTTACGCTGTCAATTCCAGTGAAGGAGATGGTGGCAGCATTATGGCCGTTGCTAGGCCAGTTGTCAAAGAGCAATTGCAACTCCCTGCGGTACCTGACGTAGGCCTCCTTCACATCTCGTCATAGTCGTAACGGTTGGCGCCAGCGTCACATCTCGCCAGCCTGTCCAATCAGATCCGTCAAGGGCGCCTCAGGTCAAGATCGCGGGAGTCACGGGAAGTCACGCAACTTCTCGGGAAGTCGATCGGGTGCTTCCTCCATCCGTGACGAGAAACGGGGACGAGAGGTGGAACAGAAGCCCAAAGTGTGTGCAAGAGGAGCAAGAGATGGGGACGAATCTAACCTCGTTCTTGAGAAACGTCATCATCTCTCCTGCCATCACCTCAGAAGACTTGCGCCCCACGTAAGGATCTACGTGCGAACGAAGGGGACGGGATAATTCCTCGCTCGCCGTGCGAGCACGCGTGCGGCCCGGATCCCCCACACCACCGACTCCAGTGTTCAAAACAAAAAATTAAATAAAAAATAAAAATATAACAAATGATATCGAAAAAACATCGCGGCGTCTTCGTATAAGCGCTGTCGAGTGTCCCAACCCGTCCCTGCGGGCTCCTTCGGCTTCCGATATTCGACGAGTGAAAACGGGAAAGGGGAAGCCGATAGAGGCGGCAAAGCAAAACGGGGATCGTACCAGATAATACTATATTAATTATTATCGATACAATTAATATCGAGTACCGTACACGTAGGGCGCGGGTAAATTAACAAAATACATTTTATGATTAATCGCGAGTGCGGACGAGGACACTTGGACGAAGACGCTGCTTGCAGAAAAGGCGAAAACGACGGAAACGGCAAAGAAGCACGCGAAAGAAGTATCAAGGACATAAAATCGAAGAATGACATTCGTAGAGAGAAAGAGAGAGAGAGAAAGAGCGAATGAGTGAGCGAGAGAAAGAGAGAGAGAGAGAGAGAGAGAAAGAAAGAACGAGCGAGCGAGTGAGCAAGAGAGAAGGGAGGAGGAGGAGAAAGAGAGAAAAAGAGGGGGAGAGAGTGCAGTGTGCGTTGGAAAAATATTTTATTTATTTTTAGTTTTTTTTATAAAAACAAGTAAGCTGATTTTTGTATTGGGTTACCATATTACATCATGCATTATTAATGTGAGACAATTATTAACAAAGTTAATATTTCCAATTTGTTATACACATTTGCGTATCAACGTACACATAAATAGATTTACACAAGTGCCGAAGTGAAACGATAAAATCGAAATCGATGGTCACCATTTCTTAAGAATAAGAGATTAATATATGTATATCGATAAAGAAATTAACTAACTATAAATAAACTAAATGATGATTATAACATTTTGTGGAAATAATGACACAAACGATTTCGATGATATCTACATGTGATCGTAAGTTATTCTGCCAATGTCGGTTTACACACTCCTGCCGCTTAAAATTGCTACAATAAAAATTATCTAGATCGATTCGAATAATATATTCAAAGGAAAAAATTAGAGGCCATATGAAAAATCAAAGCGTCACAAATTAATTATCATTTTTGAAGAAAATTACTTATTAATGTCAAATTAGCACAATTTTATCGTTACGATTAAAAAAAAGCTTCGTATTATAAATATATGTATAAAAGTAAATCTATTCCCATGCTTATATCTGAAACAATGGAAAAATAGAAATCTAGGCATCAGCATTATAAGTGGCGAGGGTGTATGTCCGTTTGGGTGGCAAATTTCGAAGAATTACGATAAATATTGCGATACTGAATATGAGAGTGACAGGGCCAGAGTGATTGTAATAAGAAGTGTCCAAAAAAAAAAATCAAAACCGAAAATGTCTGCCGATGGCGCGCGTTTATATCCAAATCATAATTTGAAATCTTTCAACGCGTACGATTCAATTTCTGTCATTGATGTACGCGATAATGATTTTTCGAAAATTTCGTAAACGATTGCTTGCACCGAGGACAGAATTGATGACTATTAATGATGATTATTAGCGTGAAAGTACACGTGTATTAAAAATAGCTCATATATATCACTTCTTCGTCTTTATCAAAGCTCAAAGATCAAAGGATTATTATACGAGATTCCTTACGGAACTAAATTTTGATTCGTCTCGGAGCTGCCAGAGACAGAGAATCTCTTTGATAACGGGGAGTGTAAAACTCGTTTAAAATGTCGAGAAAATGCGTTATAATAACATTTTATAGTTTTCCTCTTTCTCTCTTGTAAGCACAAATTTTCAACAAAGAAATAAACATTCTATAAAAGTCGTTTTTCTAAGTTGTCCAAAGTACAGTATTACATTTCGATGATCAAAGAAGTCAAATTTAAATTAGCTTACTGTTTTTTTTGAGTTTTAATAAGTTAGATGGCAACAGAATTTGTATCCTCGAGAAGAGGAAGAGGAAGACACGAGGTAAACTACTGTTTTTGAACGAATTGGCACGTTAATCGATCTTATAGCACCTGATCTTTTCCCGGAGATATTTTCTAAAATCTGTTCTCGTCTCAAAGTTTCACTTGTTTCAGTATGGCGGAAGCATGTCGCACAATCGTTAAAAGACTGCCATTTTAGAGCTGTCGATTTATATCTCGCACCAAAGAATAATTCCATGAGTACATCCTGCGGAATCAAATTGATCCAAATCCGATAAATCTTCAACATGTGCTGATTCGATCTAAATTTGATAAAAACCGGAGTCACAATCTTACATGTAAGACCGTGACCCGAAGTCAACTTAGTGCGACATATTTTCGCTCGCGAGGGATATAGGAAGGAAAAATAGGACGGGGTTCGATAGCCCATATAATTGACCAGTTGAACACTAGGACTCTGATTGATTGTGCTAGTGGCTATCCTAGGCACCAATTAATGTGTGTAAATGTGTGCTAACGGGACTCTCCCAAAGAGATATATGTTAGATACACGCAAAAACATAAGATCCTCGTTCCATTTTCCCGAAGTTGCCGAATATTTGGTCGTTATTTGACTGATGAAAGAAAAGCGAAGCAGAGCCCAGGTGAACTTTTTCAGTATCCATTCACTATACATATACATTGCGTTAGTTTACATTAATTGGAATACGTTATATACACATTCATACATACATGCACACACAATATGTCAAAACGTTATATACACATTTATACATACATGCACACACAATGTGTGGGTGTGTGTGTGTGTGTGTAAAAGCTTTGTTGAAAGTTGTATAAAAGCTAATTGAAACATATAAAGTGATGATTTTACTTAGTTGTGATACTGAAAAGGTTAACTAATTCTCTTTAAGAAGGCATATGTGATTTAAGGCTGATACACAATGAAAAGTTCAAAGAAATATGAGAGCAAGAAATAAAAAATTAGTTTGCCAATATATATTTAAAGAAAAGAAGAGAATAAAAAAATAATTACGAGAGAAGGGGGGGGGGAGAAAGCAGTAACAAATGAAAAAATATATATTATCAAGCAACAAAATCAATGGAGTGTAATCTCATAATTGTCTTAACATAAGTAATATAGAAATACCATAAAAAAATTTAATTGGATATAAAAAGGGTCAAATGTGTGTATAAAGAGTTTTCCACCTTTTTTGGGACGAAAGTAATTTTTGCACTTATTTAACTGATTGAAAAAAAAAACATATAAGACCTGTATTATTCGTAATATATATTTATTCTCGATTCGTTGTTCAATATATCATTCTTTGTTTGCTGATGACCAATTTACACTCCTTGTTCTTATATGTATTTCATTGTGTATCGGCTGATTTAGAGATGCATTCGTAGCAAAACGACGAAACAAGCAATTCCAAAAAAAAAAAAAAAACGAAAATAGAGAAAATGATTCGATTTAGTAGTTAATATCACTTAGAAATGATTTTAATAAATGGTTAATCTTATTTTTTAATAGATACAATACTGATGGCAAAATTTTAAGAAATGTCCAAGAAATGAGTGAGAGAAAGGGAAAGGAGAGAGGGAAGGGGGAATATGTGTGTATGCATGTGTAAAAGACAGAGAAAGGAGAAAGAACCAGAGGAATATTAAAATATAAGAGATATAACAAAATATATTGATACAATAATTACACGGAGATTTAAGTTACACGCTTTTAATACTCAGACCTCTCGCCTCGCTGATTTAGCCCGGGAAAAGAAGTACAGAAGTAATTAAAAAAGCAAAATATAAAAAACCATCACAGCCTAGCTAAAATTGTGAAAGAGAGAATGAGAGAGAGAGAATGTGTGTGTGTGTGTGTGTTATGCGTGCGTGTCTGTGTGTGTGTTCATGCATGCGTGTCTGTGTGTAAAAAAACAAGAGACAAAAGTGTATAAAAAATTGTTCTATGAACGATAAAAATTTATATTACTACTACTAAAATACTATTACTATACTATCATTACTGCAATCGCTACTACTACTATTACTACTACTACTACTACTACTACTACTGTTACTCTCTTATCATTACTATTTACTATTATTATTAACTACTATTGCGCTATTACTATTACTGCTACTGCTGCTACTATCGAACAAAAAAAACACGCTATGATGAAGTATTTAGATAACGAGAATCTACTCCGCTAGGCAGTCAGTAGCCGTTAGAGTACACGAAGATAGCCATTAGGTGGCGAATTACGACGTCATCGTTGTCGTTGCGTCGGATTATTCATAATAATCGTATCAAAATTCCAAGTCTCCGTAGAAAATCGATCAAGCCGAGGCGGTTATACATAGTCGGCTGAATTAAAAATATGAAAAATAGGCCGTCGTCAGATAGGAAAAAAATATTATAAAATATCAGATATGTTGTTCCGTTCGGTTTCCATCGGCAGACTTTCGTTGCCTGAAAATATAAATTGCCAAGGATCGAGCTTTTATGACGACCTCTCAGATAGACAAATCTTTCGATTTGTCTTATTATAAAAATTATACTTGCATGGTAATAATTACTTGTTAGAGCAGGTTAAGTATGGATTAAAATTACTTTTAATTCTTCTCATCTTACTTAACTCGCTTATTAAAGTGACTTAAACTAAAATATTTAAGTTGAGATCTTAGACAACATTTACATCTAAAAAGAATTTATATACATATTATCAAAATTATTTATTCATTGAAGGATTTAGAAAATAAAAAATGGATTGATGATTTGGTTCTTTAAAATGGATCTTTAAAATTCTCTTTGATTACGTACGAGGTCCGAAGTCGTCATGCCAAAGCGAAGAATCCTCGAAAATTCGTTGGACTTCCATTACGTTATGCCGTATCTATTTTTAATTATGCGAGTCAAGAAAGGAAAGAAAAAAAACGAGGTGTCGCGAAAGTATAACTTTCGATGTTTTCATTGTTTGGGGCATGAAAAAAAACCGTCTTGCAAAAAGGGCACAGGACGAGCGAGCGGAAGTAGTCGCCGATGTTCCTTCTATAAAATTAAGTCACCTGCATTCCCGGAGGAAGAGGAAAAGAAACTTTTCTCCTCTATGATCCTTTTTCCGCTGTGGTCTGTACTAAATCGATTATTATAAAACAAAGCGATTGTCGATTATAAAAAAAAAGCGTTCCCTCCGTTGAAGATCTAGAAAAGGGATAGAAAAAGAAGGGGAGAACGTGAATAATACGAATGTGAGAGCGAAGAGAAAAGTTAGAGAAGAAGAATGAATGACACAGTATGTCTGAGAATGAGTGAGAGAGAGAAAGAGAGAGGGAGAGAGAGAGAGAGAGTGAGAGTAAAAGAGAGAAAATTATCGGTGATAAATTATGCGAGTCGAAGATGCATTCCGAAATAATTAATTAACAATTAAAAAGAAAAAAAGAGATAACTAGTCTCGCTATACGAAGTTAGAATTATATTTCGCTATCGCCATAAAGCGAGAAAATTTGTCACTGCTAATTAATTAACGCGAGAAGGAGTCGCAAAGAGGAGTAAATCGGCGCGCCGTCGAAAGTTCCCTTTTTTGATCTACCAAAAGAATAACTAATAATAATAGTAATAATAATAATAATATTAATAATAATAATAACGCGTATGGTAATCAGCCTGGGTAGGATATTACGAATATTATGATTTAAAAAAAAGATAAAGCGAGTAAGTAAAAGCAGTTTAGATGTGTGCAGGCATCATTCTCAAGCATCGTCCATCCTGTCTTGATCTCTCCGTGGATCATCATCGATCGATTCTTCCTTGTTCGATTCCTCGCACGCGCATGCGCGATCAACATCACTATCGAATTAAAATAGCAATAAGCTGCTAAAATTAGTCGCCTGAGATCGAATAAAGATAATCTAATCGCGGATTGTTGTATGCAGAGATAAAGAATCGATGCGTAAAAAGGTAGAATCGATCGCAATGAATCCTTGCATTTAAAAGTACGAAGAGATTATGGCACGGAAGATGCTCGAGCGCCACCCGAATAAAAGAAAGAAGAAAATAGTAAAAAAAAGTTTATATATATATATTATATATTATATAATATATATGTGTATATATATGAACAATATATATACAGGCGAGAAACAAGTATGAGCGCTCGTAGATCGAGACGACCGCTTTCAAGTGATATATTTAGGTATTATATGAGTCAAAACGTATTAAAGCGCTGCTGAAAAAATATAATGTATAAGAATTTAAAAAAAGCGAACGTTTGTTATCATTCGGATAACGTTTTCGACAATTAATTTGTGCCGCGACGAGTATTACGTGTAAATGTATGCAAATATATCATGTACAGGATAAATCGTAAAGAGCATGGAGAGATTAGTAGCAAAGTTATATTTCTCGATGAGTGTCTTTACAATTGAGTTTGAGTATAAACATTTCATTCGATGTCAATTTTTTTCATAATTTTAGAATCGCAATTTGAGATAACTTGTAAAACAAGCGATATATTAAGTTTCGATTAATTTTCTTTGTCGAAACTCAAACAAAAATTAGTAGACCTATAATCAGGCCTTTTTTTAAATCAATTCTCGTCGAGGAAAAATCGTTTCCAAATTCATCGTGGAATAAGTGCCTACTACCGACATCCATACTTGACGAAGTAATCTATATATATCGAATGTACATGATATATAAATATATATATACACACATCCGAAATATGTATATGTAATAACGATATGCCGGGACAGAAAACACGAGATAAGTAAGAATCGCAGGAGGAAAGAGAATATATCGCTCGTAAATTTGCAATGTGAAAAGAAGTAATTCGTTTTTTGCGAAGAGTAGAAAGTACTAATGTTACTATATATATTCTCATCCAATACGCGGACACGTACACGTACATACACGTATACAAACATAGATACACAACGATGTACACACGGATACAAGAATGACTTTCGAATAAGCTATTTAGTAGGCTAAATCTAAAAAAAAGAAAACCGAAAAGTATATAAAAAATTTGTAATGTGAGAGCTGCCTGTAACGCGGTGGCGGCCACCCCTGCCATACTAGTCGGTCAAAATCCGTTTTGTGAAATTAATTAAATTAATTAATTGATTGATCGAAAACTCGTTTATATAGTGTTGAGCACTGTTTTAAGTGCTTTTCATTTTTTGGCTGTGTGAAGCTTGTAATAACGTAATTAAAAATGGGGGAAAAGTCATTTAATTATCGACTTTGCGCAATCACTCTCGAAATTTCTGTAAAGCGAGAAGAGAATAAATTAAAAGTGTATTGGAAGGAATGAAAAATAACACAAAAAGAGATAGAAAAAGAGAAAAAGAAAGAGAGAGAAAAATAAATAAGTGATTTTGTGATGCATCGAAATTGCAATCATGAAACGGAAAAGGGACGGAGAGAAAAAAAATGAAGAAAAAATGAAGAAGAGTGGCCGCAAACAATATTTGATCGCAAAGGATTATTAATAAAATAATATTACTAAGTAAAGATAAATAAAATATAAAATATTATAATAACGCGAATAATAAAAAAACTAATGGGCATATTAATAATATCCGATAAGTCGCACATAAATTGCTACGTTTTCTTCGATACGTTACATATGTATATTATATAATTCTGCATCTCCGTTTATACGCATTTTAACAAACAGAGCGATAAAAGAGAAGGAATAACGAGGACTAATTAAGCGAATTACTACAGGATACATTGAAATAACATATAGATACCAAAGGAAAAAATAACTATATTACTCTTAACGGTACTAGCTCACACAAATATCCTGCCGAGTTGCCCCGGGTTACGCTAAGAGCCATCTTGCCCATTTTAACACAAACAAAAGATTTATTAAGTTTATAAGCGTTAAGAGAAGCTAAGCCCAACGCCTTATTCAGAATTTAAACGAAAACTATGAGTAATGAGAAAAAAGAAAGAAGAATGTGAAAGAAAAAAGGGATACGGAAGAAACAATAGTGAAAGAAAGAGGTTATAAAAAATAGGGTGAAAAAATGAGAAAAAGAAAGAGAAAGTGTAAAAAAAAACATGAAAAATCTAGGAGACAGAAAAGGAGAAATACAAGCTCTTGTAGAGAGGTTGAATATGGAGTGAAAGAAGACAGCATGTAATACATATAATCTATTTTTCGCCTGCGCCAAATAAATCTATGAAGATAATTATTATGATTATAAAAAGGAAAAAAGAGAGAAGAAACCGCTAATTTTTCTAACAAATCCGCGCGTATGTTGCCAGGTGGCGACACCGACACGTTCTACGGCACGATTTTTTGTAAAGCCACTATTTCTATATTGCGCGACGGGGTTGCTGCAACTGCGTCGAAGGAGAAAGAAAAGAGAAAAAATTCAGCGTAATCAATTATACCGATTTCAACGAGAAATGCAAATTTCGTATGAAAGGTTGAAAGAGCAAATCGAGATAAGATGAGATAGCGATGCACGAGACTCGGCAATGAATTTATATACTATAGTACCTATCGAGGAGAGAGATCTGTGATATAACGATATTCCATGAATTCTTTGGATAATTGAGTAAATTTCTTTGAAAAAAGTCTATATTAGAAAAGTTTCGAGTTGAAAGCGACAAATTGTGAATTTGTGAAATTGTGAATTTTGTTTCTACACATACACACATATACATATATTCTATTAAAGATTCTTGCTGTCACGAGCGACTTAAACCTTTTGACACTATCAATTCCGAATTGCGATTTTTTCTTTTCACCTTGCAGGATTCATTATCGTGACTCGTGCATATCTTTCGTAATAGATTGAATATTGAGGCGGAGATCAAATTCCGTTAGGGTACCAAGGCACTCAGGGCAACGATAAATATCGATCTTATTTGTACGTGATGATCTAAGCTATTTTCGTTACACGTTCATTACACTGGATAGACGATGCTAAATGAAAAACTCACGCGCAATATCCTCAAATGCATTCGTAGATTTTAAATGAAGTAAAAGAAAAAAAAATAAAAAAGGCTGCTCTCCCGATGATTCATATTAACTCTTTAAACATAATCGCGCAGGTCGTAGAGGAATGAAGCTTACTTCACGTTGTTATGCCACATTCGAAACTGTCGAAAGATGTAGCAATAGATAATTTATACCGAGTACTTTCTGCATTTTTTTTCTCTTTTTTTTAATTCCTCTCTTTACGTATGCAGTTTTAAACGCAAATGTGGTTTTACTCGAATTCCATATAAAGTACGCGAATAATTGAGCTAAATGATATGAAATTATTCGCGCAATTTAGAGTTGCCGTCATATTAGTGAGTCATTGATGATAGCGAGAACTGTAAGTGAAGAGATAGGAGAGGGAAAAGTAAGGAAGGCACCGAAGAAAAAGAAAACTTACAGAAGCTAAACATGCGTCGGTGGGAATGGTGTATGATGGAATATCATATAACAAGCATATCCAATAATACCAACACCAAAGAATATTCGTGAGAAAAGGAAGATGAGAAATTTTCAAGAAATTTGGTTCGAGAAAGAGAAAATGATTATGAAAAATAATTATAGAGAGAAATCCTTTTATATAAAATAAGAGAAGATTGAGAGAATTTTTTTGTTACAAGTTGAAACACACACTGGTGCGCATTGTTACATATACAATCCATGAGAATTATATTCCTTTCGTTGAATCACAAAGAAAGTTGATAGGGTACAGATTTTGAGAGAGTAAGAGTGTGATATATAAGAATCAATTTATCGATCGAGATGCCATACAACTTGGGGAACGATCCCTATACACTAGCTGTATACTAAGGACAATTACGTAGTGCTCATATAGTCCGTTTGTTAATGTTTCAGATACTTTATTAAATGTTGATATAATGTATTCTCTGCTACATTCCTTGTTTATATATGCAGGAAACTATTTCAAGTCTTTAATCCTTTATAGATTTCTAAATGCCTTATATTTAACGTGATTTAAATATACATTGTTTAGCGACAAAGCTATTTGTGTTATACAAAAGATATACAAATAAATCTTTAGAAAACGTTTTATTTAATTATATTATTAAAAGATAAATCTCTCTTTCGTAATTCTTCTCTAAAATTTAATCCAAATTTAGACACATACATCTAAGAAATTTAGATTATTATGCATTAATTTCTTCAATATAATTTGAAAGAAAGTTGTGTCCTATAAAGGGTTAAGAAGCATTTTTAAGCGCTCTTCATTCGATTGATTGATCAACCGTTCAATCATTATAGTGTGTATGTGAATATACAAGGTAATTCGAATATATTCGCAAGAGATTAGACGATTCACAAAAATTCCAAGGCCGTCTACGTGCAATCTTATGCGAATAAATCTACGCATGTTCTACTAAACTAATTAATTGATTTCTCTTTCTTGATTTAAACCGTATTTAAAACGCATGCAAAGTTTTCAGACAGTATTCTCGAAAGACTCGCTATACAGATAGTTATAGTACTTCAACAAGGTATTCTCGTAAAATCGAATCGATGATTCGCGGAAAATGATAGAAGGGAGGGAAACGGAGTAAATGTGAAAAATAAATTATAGAAGAATGGGTATCAGAGTGAGAGAGAGAGAGAGAGAGAGAGAGAACTTGATATTTTAGCTTGATATTGCGCAAATTTTTCGCAAATTAATGTCACTTGTTCATTATTTCTTAATGGCATATTAAAAGTTATAGTTTTGATTTATAATTAAAATATAATATCAAATTACATTTTTTTGACAATTAGTTTAAGATAACTTTTCAGAATAAATATTACGTGTGCGTGAATATAGAGAGATATTCCATTCTGCTAAATTAATTATGAATTGTTAATTCTAATTTATTAATTTTGAAAATAGCTGTGTAACTTGCGCGATTTAACCGTTTGACTGCTATTAAATATAAATATCTATCTTCAATTTACTTTTCAATATTTCTGTCTAACATATGTACGAAAAAGATATGTAATTTTTTTATAAATTAATTTAATTTTGTTATATAAAAAAATTTTAGATAAATTATATTCGTTAAACATATAAAATTCAGCTACAAGTTTGTCGCACAAAATGAATATTTTGAACATTCTCTTATTACATTCACAACGTCAAATATATGTGTGGCTCTAATTTTATCTCACACTGAATTCTTCAAAATTAGGCAATTGCATTTAATGTTGCGCTATATAAAATATATATTTCATTATATATATGTGAAATATCCTCTTATAGGCGCTCAAACGGTTAATCGGAAACTCTCCGATTCGCATAACTGAAGAGTTCTTTGCTGCCAATTAATTATTGTTAAATAGAGATAGGCCGATGTCAAGCGATCGCTGATACAAAATCAAATGAGCGCTTATAAATGCGCAGAAAATTTCTCGATCGCGTAGGAAAAGAAAATAAAATCGATTTCACACGAGTCACAAATTATATAACATATTATTTTGCCTCTCACATGAGCAATTATTCTCTCGTTTGCGTACGAAACCTTCGATATAAGAGAATATATGCTTATCCGTCATCCTGCTAGCGTTCAATGAAGAATTGAAACTTATTAGTACCCGTAAGTTTCCGGCACTCATGGAACTTTAGAATATATAATACAAATCAAATCACACATGTTACAGCATCTGAATGTAATTCGAGTGTGATCTTATGGCGATTACATCGTGATGCAATTGTGATCGAATCGATTAGAATTTAAATGTAATCCAATCGTAATATTATTGTGGTTCATGTTTTAATTTAATTCGTGATCCGTGTGAAATCGTCTCTCGAAAAGGGCGAAAAATAAACGCGGCATCTCATCTCTGCTAACATTTGCTAAACACTAAAAGGATCACGAAGACTCCCGAGTCTACGTAGAGATGGTAACATCGATATTTTTTGAATATCGATTCTTTTTCTGCCTTCATAGATGGCAAAAATAACATCGGTATTCTGAAAACACATGTTTTTGCCACTTTCAACATATTTAGCGGCAATAATAATCATGTTTTTTTTTTTTGCAAATAATTCTTTCGCCATCTTTAAGAAACATTAACATAATATCGATAATCAAAAAATATCGATAACGATAGTAATTTTGCCACTTTAAGCCCACGTATACATATATACGCCATGAGAAAGCGCTCACAAATAATTTGTAATGTTTTATAAATAAATTGGCATATCAATCTTATCAATCACAAGAATGAATGAGAAAGGGAGGGTATAATGTGTGCGAAGGACATCTTCCCTTCAAAAAAGAAAAAAATATATAAAATGTATAACTGAGCAAGAAAACAACCTGTGAGCAAGAAAATATGTGTATGAACGAAAACACGTGTGAATGAATGAGTGTGAGCGAGAAAAAGAGAAAAGGAAAGAGAAATAAACTCGTAAAAACTATTATTGTCACTTCTTCATCGATGAATGCTCTGCTGGTTTGGAGCTGTAGTCATATCGTTAGTGTATAAGTCTGTATGTGACGATGCTAATTATTGTAATATAAAAGAACAGAGGAGATAAATGCGCGTACGTAAAAGAAGAGAAAGAGGAATAACATATTAAGTCATTACTATCACGAGAGAGAGAGAGAGGATTAACATAGAAAGATCAAACGGAGAAAAAAGAAATGAATGCGATATTATTTGTCTGGTATTACTGGGCATGCTTCGAAAGGATAGTTTTTTATAAGCTAAGATTTTATTTCTCATCCCCTCTCCCCGCGGACACTAAGACTTTTCCCCTTCCTTTTCTCCGATTTTTAATAAATAATTTCACATCAGTACGTAAAACTTTCTCCGTTTGTGTTATGCGAGCTGGACTTTTTCGCTTTTTGCAAAAGATAGGGAGGTAGGATATGTACGAATGAAAATAAAATGAGAGAGAGTGAGAAAGAGAGAGAGAATCTACGAAGAGAGGATGTAAGAAAAAAAAGCAAGAATGAAAGAGATAACAAATACAGATAAAAAAAAGCGAATTTTGGTGACAAAAAAAATAAAAAAGAATATCAAAGAGAGAGAGGGAGAGAGAGAGAGAGAGAGAGGGAGAGAGAAAGAGGAGAGAGAGAGAGAGAGAGAGAGAGAGAGAGAGAGAGAGAGAGAGAGAGAGAGAGAGAGAGAGAGAGAGAGAGAGAGAGAGAGAGAATATGAAAAAGCAATCGCACCTCGACCGAATTTAAATCTATAATTTCCTCTTACACTTCTGCGCAGTGTTTTGGGCCCTTCCGTCCAATACGCGATGTACCACTGTCATGATTTATTTAATTTTTGCAAGTCTACGTACAATAAAATTGTTATTGCTGAAACGATAAGTATGTAAAATATATATACTGTACATTTTGACCTTCGTTCTAAAAAAGCATTATTAAGGTCTCGCTGGACCAGGATTCCTGCCGTCCTGGCGTGTGTTGTAATTGTATATGTACATATACATGCGTATTTTTTAATATCAGACGGTACTTTACTCGATAATTAGAATCGCTTATATATTAGAGGGTATGTATATTTATATATAAATATAAAAACACACGTATATATATATGTGTATATAAATATATGTACGCATACGCGTGCACGTGCGCGAGCGCGCGCGCGCGCGAGTTCGTGCACGCGTGCACACATATTGCGCGATAAATGAAAGCGGCATTCCCGACGCTATTGTCTGCGATGAACGATCTTCGAAAGGAATAAAGCACTTTCACGTAGCAACGTGTTTTTGTTAGCGTCACTTATAGTTTCCTAAAATCCCAGCGAGTCTCCTGAAATATTAAATCTTTGTTTTTTCATTAATTTCTTCATGATCATAATAGCATATGTTCACTCTCTAATCTTGGAAATTTCGGAAACTAAATTTTGGAAACTTTGAATTTAGGAATTTAAAAAAAAAAATTTTTATTTCAAAAAAGGGACAATTTTTATCAAGAATTTTTAATTTTATTCTTCTTAATTTTTATTCTTCAAACTGTCAATTGCAATATTGGCAATTATAGCTGCATATTTTTTTCTTTTAAACAACTATGTTTTTTGTACATCAATTCAGAAAATGAATATTTTACAAAATATTTCATAGATTATGTTAAATATTATGTTAAATTAAAGTATAAAATATCTCGTGAACTATTCATTTTTTGACCATCCTACTCTTATGAAACATTTATGCAAAATATTGTGAGGAATTGATTTATATAAAAAAAATAGAGTAGTTTCATTTAAAAAATTTAAGATAACCTTTGATATGACCTTAGTAAGCATCTTGTTAAATTCATGTCTTGCTTGGATCTTTTTTGAATTGAAAAGAATCTCAAGATTTGAATTTCAGTTTTTTATAAAAAAAAATGAAAAAGACGAACACCTCACAAATGTTTTTTTAGGATTTTCCAAATGATATTAACGATTTTTTAAAATTAATTTTTTTTTTAATTTTGACTCTAAATGACTTCTGATTAGAGATCGTAATAATCGATAATGTCAGTGTTCTTTATCTATTCTTAAAACTTGATCAAAAATTTATTCGAGACATTTGTATATCTTTATATATTAAACATTCAAGTCTTTATATATTAGACATTAAAAGGTACTAACATCAAGTTATATAAACCACATCGACGTGATATTATGAAGTCTTCTGGAAATAGCGTTGAATAAAACTCTCTGTATCCTACTGTAGGTATGTAAATCTTTATATTGTCGGTAATAAAATAATGATTTAATAAGATAAAATATTCATGATTGTTATTGTTTGGGTAACTACTTAAAAAGTCTACACATTTTTTATTATAAAATAATGACAAAAAATAAATTAAAATATTTATATACACTAGTGGATTCTGAAATCCTGACATCGATAATGGGGGAAGGTTTCTGCAAAATTATTTAATTAATATTTTTTTGTTTCATGCTTAGCTTTTACTCTTGAATCAACGACGAATTTTTTTTTAATTTGCAAGAAGAGGGGGTTTAACCCCAAAATAGTTTACTATAAAAAATAAATTTTTTAAATAACGTAAGCTATCTTTAGTGCACACGTAACAAATCATATAGTAATAAATGAAAGAACACACGTCAACAAAATCATAATAATTTGATAATAGCTCGAAATAGGGGGAGAGGGGAGAGAGAGAGAGAGAGAGAGAGAGAGAGAGAGTCGCGCCGCGCGAACTTATATACCCATATGCTCGAGGGATTGCCTCGAGGATATGCGAAAAAGTTTTCTGCTAGCGCTTAGTGCTTTCTTTGGCTACATAAGTGCGGCGCGACCTGAGAAGTCAATTTTTTTGGAGTTATTTCTGCTTTTGGTTTTTGTAATTAGTATTTTTTGTAATGCTTTTGTTCGTTCATTGACTATATACTGTGTACTATTTGTCATGTTTAAAAAGATTTTTAGTTTTCTTGTTGCAAAGTCATCTTACAATTAAATCTGTACAAGAAAAATATAAATATATATATATATATATATATATATATATATGTAATTTTTATATTAACCATAAATATTAATAATTTAAATTTATAATTTAAAAATGCATTATTTTATCTATTTGACAGCTTGCAACTATAGTTCAGGCATAATCTCATAAGATAGGAATCTATATATATCTTAATGAATACTTAACATTATGCTGTTGTTTTATGTATAATATAACCACCCTATTAGCATCATTATTATATCTTTCAATCATTTATTTATATTCTCCACTAATCTGTCTTTTTATATATGCCTCCTACTTATGTATGTTTGACATATAAAAGATCAATATTATATTATAAATCAAAAGTATTATTATATGGTTTTGAGTTATCGTTTCTATATATGATAATGAAAAAAATACTGTGGCATTTTCCGAATATATTTAACTTAAATAAAGTTTTTTGTTGATTAAATCCTTACTTTTAAGAAATAAAAAGGAAGCAATTAAAAGTTTGCAGAGTCATATCACTCAATCCTAACATTAAATTAAAAAAGAGCGTGAGTAATAATATTGTTCCATATGTTAGTCATGTATATCTCTATAAATGGTGAAAAATTACAATTAAATTCTCGTTGCGCAGCCTAGAATAGATTAAATCTTTGGAGAATAAGAAGTATCATTTTCGGTTATTGCTAGCTCTTTAGTGAAATTCTGAGTGTCGACTGTGCGCAGTAATAATGTCCTTTATCGCAGGCATGTATAACCGAGCGGTTTATGGCAATTCGCTGCTTCGTTGTTTCCGTCCGGATCGTAATTTGCAAACGGGGCTGGGAGTATGCAATTACACAAATCACGCGTTCGAGTTTGTTCCGCGCAAAGGAACAATGTCGACGGTAACGAAGTGCTCATTTAATCCTGCGCTAATGCAACGCGTCTTACGTTGTTTGCTTACCGCAGTATCACATAGGTATAACGGGATATGGCAATATGATGACCACAAGTATTGACGCAGATATTCTCATCAAGAGTGAATAGAATATAGTGCACAAGGCAAAATACGTATGTTTTATTATCTTCAAGAAAAAATTAAAAGTTCTGTGACATGTGTTAACAATATTACATATAATCGGTATCGAAAAATCTAATATTTCATTAATCCGTAAGTGCATAAATGTCCAAAATTTATTTACAGACTTTGCACATGTTATCTTATGTGTAAATATTTATTATAATTAATTATATTACGTTGTGCGTATATGTTATTCTCCAGTTAATAGTGATCGAATTTGCTATATCAGAGTAACTGGTATGTCTACAGATAATAGGATATCCTAGATAGTAAATAGGATTAAGATCGGAAATGACCCGTGCAGCTTAGAATATTATTTAGATTCACAATGAGAATCGGGTAGATTAAAACTTTCCACATGGCGTGATGTAAATGGAAATTACATAAATATGTGTATGAGTCCCAACCATAGACTATATAAAATATATACTATACACTAGACTGCTAACATCTGTACAAAATGATTCGGAAAAGTGTGATGCGAGGTGCAAATAAAGGTGAAGATGGCAGCCATATTTCGTGTGGGTCAAATTGTACTAGATATATTCAGTTTTTATACATAGTACAATTTTCTTAAAATCATAAAATTACATTTTAGACACCCTATACCCTATATAATATGCCCACATGAAATGTGGCGTCACGTGCACACCTGTGCATCATGTCCGTCTATAGATGTTAGCAGTCTAGTGTATATAGTGACTTAGTGTATATAGAAGTCCGCGGTTCCAATTATTAGTATTTTAAACTTGATAGTGATAATATCGTAATATATTATATTGCCAATTATTCTTTAAAATAAGACATTAAATTATTATATTGATCGATAAAAAACATTGTAAAGAGAAGATATATTTCTATAAAATAATATACTCTCAAACATAACCAATTTACAATATGACATTATGAGTAAAATTAAATATTATAAGGAAAATTCTTCTGTTTGTTCATGATTCAAGTTTCATCGTAAGTAATTTTTCAAAAAAAGCTCAAGAGTTTGGAGCAAGAAAAGCAATAAATCACAAGGGCGAAATAGTAAACGCATAATCAAAATAGAAAACGCATGGCGGAAAATATTTCAATGACATAAGTAATCAAAAGTTGTCAGAAGAGTCATGATTACACCGCAACCAAGCCTCTCCTCCCCATGGGAAGCAATTTAAAACTGATTTCTCGCAGCGATATCAGAAAGTTAGGCGAAATCGTGTTAAGTGGTTTTAATTACTTAGAAAACTTGGACAGCCCCAGGAAGTTTCCACGTCGCTCAACAGCGAAGTAGATGCACTCGAAAGCCTTCGGGATTCTACCCTCTTGTACTTACACCGCTATAAATCTCTTCTTACAATATCGTCAATGACCATTCACTCACATTGCTGCCATGTTCTTACTGTTGGATTATAGAACTAATTATACATCTAGTTTTATTTAATTAATTAAGAAATTCTCAAAACTGAAGAAACTTTATATTGCGAGTTAAGTTTATGTATTTGTAATAATGACATTTGCTTTTTCATTATTCTATATTTATAACTTTTTTATGGGGAATATGGGAATAATTATAATAATCATTTGTCTTCTTTAACAAGTAACTGTTCATCCATTATTTTTTTCAGAAATTCTATAATTCTATAATTATTAGAGATTTTTAAAATAAGTTTGCAGAATTCTATGCAAGTTCATTCTAAATAAAATATCGATATTATAATGGTTCTGAAAAATTCTAACCTAACCTAACTTACATCACCTACTAACCTAAATCAAACCTACACTTGATTTAAAATTAAAATAACAGTTACTTAAGAATTTAGAATTTCTTTCGTGTGAGGTTACAGAGACAAGCAAAACCACTTTTCTGTCTACGCATTTACTTAAAAATGCAAATGTGCAATTACCCAGATAGCCACAGTAATTATTATGACATCATTTTGATGTCAAAATGCATCATTTTGATGGTAAATGTCTTAATAATTACTGTGGCTATCTGGGTAGTATATTTATATTCATGGGTTTATTGCATTTACGAGTTTGCAACTTTTACTTTTGCGTGAGTGATTGCACAAACCTACGTGGGACTATACAATTATAAACTTTGTCACACTGAGAACATCGGATGATGTTAGGTAAATCTTGTTTCGCAAAAAGTTGTATAACCATGTGGACATTTTTCTGTATGCATTTATTTTGACATTTTTGAACATCTTATTTATCTTGAACATCTGTGTGCGTGCGTGGGGGTGGGCGGAGAGAGAGAGAAAGAGGGGGTAGAGGGAGAAAGAAGGGGGGGGGGAGAGAGAGAGAGAGAGAGAGAGAGAGAGAGAGAGAGAGAGAGAGAGAGAGAGAGAGAGTACTTAGAATTCACAATTCTGTAACCAAGATATATTAGACTATACAGATTGATAATATTTTTCCTGTACAAATTAAGGTATATTAATACTTTAACAAAGGAGGAAGCATTCTAATTTTAGGTAAAAAAAACAATCCATATAGCCAATAAATAGATTTATAGTTTATCTAACCTCATATCATCATTTTGTCGATAAAAAAGGAAAAAAACAACAGACTTCTTAAAGCATCCGTCGGAGTTCGGTCAACTGTTTAGGATCCTCTTTAAGACGTCAATAAGATTTAAGATGTCTTATGTTCCGTTTTAGACGTGATGTTGTTTGGGATGCATATTCAAAAGTCGTTCAGCAGATATTTCAAAGATTTTATCGCTTTAAGATATCTTCGGGATATCTTCTGAACGGATATGCATGCTGTGTGGGACATAAAATATGTTATTTATTAAGATGACATATTTATTTTTTGACAATTTTTATAATTTTTATTTAATCCAAGAATCCTAGAAAATATTCTTATCGTATTCTGTGTGTGAAACGAATACTCTAAATGAATATTATACTTTGCAATACACAATTCTAATGTAATGCGGAATTGCGATTTAATCTAGCACGGACACACGTGTGTCAATTCTGAGAAAACGAAACGGAATTGAATCTAAAGCGCTATCCTGAATCCTTTATGAGAAGCTTCTGCACGCTGCTCGGATCTAACTGTGTCTCTCGTCCTCGTCAATTCCCATTTTCCACATCCACTACACTATCCCGTCTAGCAGAAATACATAATTCAAGAGAATATTTGAATAGCGTTTTACACTGCTTACAGCTTGTACTCATAGAAAAATTTATCGTAGAACTTTTGCGGTTGGTAAATACAGGATACTAATGCTTTTATCGTTAATCACTTCACGTCATTGTGCCAAATTGTATCCATAAAAATTGAATATACAGTCATACTATTGTTCTCATTCGAGCGAGAATTTTATACTTAATGAAATAATGATGCCCATGAAATTAGTGCAATCCGATTATGGTATTAGCAGAAGAATTTAGTAATATCGGAATTCTTCTAATAATTGATAGAGAAGTGTAAATCAGATGTTCTCTAGTTTTGAAATTGTTTCAAGCCATATTCTGGAATTTAATCTAATATCTCGTCGGCGATAATAATAAATATTTTATAATAAATATAAATCACAACTAGGAAGGTCTATATATAAAGGAGTCATATGCGGATGTTGCTGCGTACATTTCCAACGAAAATTAAGTCTTCGTTGTAAATAAACAGTGCACAAGGCACGTATCATTCTCGTTATATTACCAAGACTTAAAATTTGAAAATAATCTCATACTTGAGATATATTTTAAGAAATATTTTATAATTTTCGAAAATTTGATAAATCAAAATCTTTCATATATTTTTTATTTATTATATATATTTGAAAATGAAAAAGGCAACTGAATTGCATCTAATAAAAAAAATTATTTATGTTTTGCTTTATATACATATGATATTTATTTGTAGGATAATCGTGAAAGCAAAATAGTTTAGCTTACAGGGTGTATTTAAAAGACCCATTTTAAAAGATCTACACAAATATTTCAAAGAAATTTTGTGTTATTTAAAAAATGTTTTAAGTAAAAGTTGTTTGATGGTTGAGGGGATCATCTGATAGTGATCTTTATCTAACTTTGAATCAAAATTCAAAGATGTTAGATTATGCCTTAGGTTAGATTCTGTTCGATTTTTGCTGTAATTTGTCGTAAAATTAAAATTCTAAGCAGGCTTTGTAGTAAATCACAAGTCTCTAACTGATGCCGATATAATTGATGTTAAATTTGCTACAACTTCTAAATCAATTTGTTATTATATATAAGATACTTTCCCGCAAGGTACTACCTATATATTCCTATATTGCTGGTAGAGCTTAAAAATGCTTGAGACACGGTGCAGATGTTCGTGTCTCACTTTAGAGCAGAATAATTGTGCATTGTGCATATTTGCATTGAACGAGAATAGGGATGCGCAAAAAATAGAGATGGGCTATATTAAGTTTGTTCTTTTCAGTTGAACTGGCTGCACTAGTTTAGAAAAAGAGTTTAGTTTTCTTTTACTCTACATTAGAAGGAAATAGATAAACTCCAAACTAGCGCAGACAGTTCAGCTACAAAGCAAAGTCTATAGATTAGTGACATTGCTTAAGTATAAGGTTTTCTTATCACTGAACTCTACACATACTAAGATTTGAACTGGCTATTCCCATTCGATTAGAAAAAGAAAGCAAAATTGAGGTGAGCAGAAATATATCTCTCTTTGTCATACATACGCATTTTAGAACATATATGTAGATCGGTATTTATAATCCCATCTTATATTATATATTTAAAATCGTCTTAAGTCTGGTCGGAGGTTGACTTAAGATTCCGTTCAATCAATCAAATGGCTTCGTGGCGCCTTAAGCTCGGACCAAGGTCCGTAGATGAACGACGGGAGGGGGAGTAAGATCATCGCATTCATATTTCAGCATTTGGGCCTCAAAATGGCGTCGCCAATCCAGCCATCGGACAGCTGTTCAACTATAGTTTTTTTTCACTAACATTTCGTATGACACACACCGACATACAACACACATAAGTTCGTGGTCCCAAAATGGCGGCTTATGCGACGACCTTCCCCTCCCGTCGTTCATCTGCGGACCTTGGCTCGGACTTAAGACGATCTTAAATATAAGATCGGACTATGAATACCGGCCATAGATAGATCTAAGATTTTACGCATGCATAAAATGTTAGAAAGAGAGACGTATATCTTAAAACAGCCCAAAAGTATAGCTATTATTCTATTGTTTTCCACTTACAGGCGTATATGGCCCGTTCACATTCCAATATGTTCAGTACTTCTATTGAGTTCAGTACTTCTCATATATTTGCTATACGTGAATCAAAAATAGAGGAGTTGAGTGACTGTTTGGTGCACAAGGGTTTGTTCTTTATTGTTGCACTAGTGAACTAGTGCAGACTGTTACAGTAAGTTAGAGCGAAACAAAATATATTTGTCTCACTCTAACTTATTGCACTAGTTCACCAGTGCAGCAATAAAAAACAAATCCTATATATACCGGGAGGTGTGTTGATGTACTCACGTACATAAAGCGAATGTATTCACACACAAAACGTGAATTAAAAATGACTACGAATGAGAAGACCTAGTTTTTTAAACCATATAGTGTATGGACTGCGTATTGCTTTATCTTTCCATTGTTCAATTATTGCCGAGAAGAATAAAGAGATAGGTATAGTTTGACTATATGTGTGTGATAAGAAAGTTAAGCGGGGAGCACACACTTTTGCATAAGCGCATAAGCATATGCATAAGAAATTCGATTGGTTGAATTTTTTATGCATACATTTATAGACCAATCAAGATTCTTATGCTTACGCTTATGCGCCTATGCAAAAGTATGTGCTCCCCGCTTTAGTTTCTCGAGAGGCCAACGTAGATAGCCCCCCACCTCTACCACTAACGCGCAGTCCAGCACCAAAGAAAATAGACAAATATAGAAGCATGGTTCTATATACTTGGATCTCACCCGAGCTGGAGTACTTGCGTAGTAATAAATATTCCAGTCACTTAAGCCCGTTTCAGATGTCGGAACGTAAGCGATTGTCCAATGCGGAAATTTTGTTTTTGAAAAAGAAATTTCCTCATTGGACAATTGCTTACGCTCCGACATACGACGTATTGTAGAACCGGCCTTAATGGCATTAGCAACGAAGGGCCGGTTTTTTTCTTTTTTTTCTGTCACACTTAAGTTGGGATACATCACTTGTCTATTTCCTTCTTAAAGGCCTTCACATACGAATCTACTTAACACGTAATACGTAAACTGTAAGGAAATCCTCTAATCAGAATCGACTATTCTCCTCTACAAGAGTATTACGTGTTAAATAGATTCGTGTGTGAAGGTCTTAAATGCGGGGGTACTAGCACTTTCTCCGTCAAGCTTACAATTTTTGAATGTCGCCATATAACAGTCTGATTTGAATTAATTTTCATGTATCGCTCAATGTACGGGATCCGTGCTTCTATACTCGTCTATTTTCTTTGCCAGTACTATAAAGTCTAAAGAAGATCTTACTTAAGCAATATTAAGGCCCGTTCTATAATACGTTGTATGTTGCAGTCGGATGTCGGAATGTAAGCGATTGTCCAATGAGGAAATTTTGTTTTTAAAAAAGAATTTTTTCATTGGACCATCGCTTACGTTCCGACATTCGACTGCGACATATGACGTATTGTAGAACGGGTCTAAGATACCATAGTCCCAGTAACACAATGGCAATGTTAAGTTAGTCCCAGACACAATGGCAACTGGTAATAGGAATAAGACATAGAAAATATCCATAAATAGGAGCAGAGAATAATATTTCTTTTTTCCAATTGATTGATATTTTCTATTTCTTATTCCTATTGTCTGTTGCCTGGCATTGTTTTTGAGGCTATACCAATCTATAAACCTTACTGAAAAATAGACCTATTGTCTCACAGATATTTAGAGATTCTCTAATAAGAGCATGAAGAATAGAGATAAGGAGACCGAACTATGTGTTTGGGATGTGCGACTCAAACTGAGGCCCGGCAATAGTACCTATAGGTACTTATAGGTGACGTTGTAATCACAAGGTGCCCTGTTTCAACTAACATAAAAGTCCATGCACCGTGTACATGCAGAGAGAAGTTATGTGTGGGCGTTTTCCAGCAAGAGACATAGACGATAAGGTGCAATTTCATGGACGCTAGAAAACAGCGTTAAATTAAAATCACTAGACTTTCTCTAGATTCGGCATCAATAAACTATAGTGAAGAATAAAGTTCAGACCGTTTCAGCTTTTTCAGCGTGCCGCGAATTCAACAGTAATTATAATTAACAATGAACAAAGAACAAGAAAGAGTTGTTTTTTTTAACATTATTCACCTGTTTCGCACGTTCTGTCATCTATGCACGATATTTCTGTCTGTAAGCCATTATATTCTCAATTTTATCGGGGGTTTATGACGCGTATATTTTGTCACCACTTCTCCCTCCATTAGAGCACAAGCGACAAATTTAGTCACGTGATCTCCGTTGACGCTGGTTTCTAGCGTCAATGAAAACTGCGCTATACAGTGTATCATTTTATCTTCTTTCAACACCAGCGAACAACAAAGCTAGAATGATACCTGTGTCATCTGTATCGTTTGCTGGAAAACGCTCTGTATGTGTGAGTCTCGTGAGATAAAAATGCAACCTGGCGGAGCTCGATAAACTACATTTAGGCTCGACATTCAGTTGCACATTTCGATATTTCCTCCATGTTAATTTAATCTCCTTATCTCTATTCTTCATAAATAAGAGTCTGGCCACGCGTCTCACTTTCTTCTGATTGGTCCGCCATTATTTATGCATATTTCAGCAATCCCAGTCTAGAATGGCCAGATTTTTATTAGAAGATCTTTAAGAACAATAGAATCGTCTCTTATTCGTTTTTCCTTTTACTATTCGTGAACGCGTTGCTTATTATTAGAAAGCTTTTTGACTATACATATAAGTATTGCCATCGACGAGGTACTATGACTATGTTTCCACCGAGAGTTTGAATCAGGTCAGAGTCGGGTTCAGAGTCTGGTTATAGTAAGCACTCTTACAGTAGAAATACCAATTACCTTACCTTATAATTTTATAAGGTAGGGTTATTGGTGTTTCCACCGTAAGAGTGCTCACTATAATCCGACTCTGAACCTGACTCTGACCCGATTCGAACTCTCGGTGGAAACATAGAGTTTGTTCTTTATTACTTCACTGATGAACTAATGCAATAAGTTAAAGTGAGACAATATATTTTAAATATATTTTGTTTCACTCTAACTTACTGCAACAGTCTGCACTGGTTCACCAGTGCAGCAATAAAGAACAAACCCATAGTCTATTAAAGACCGACGGTCTTACCGGGAGTTATGTCGCCTACTAAAGGCTCGTCTACAATAGCAGTCGTAGAGGCGTAAGTCGTATAAATTGACCAGTCACAGTCGATAATTCTCCTGAATTCCAATTGTGATTGGTCAATTTCTATAACTTACAATTCTACGATTGTTATTGTAGACGACCCTTAAGTGTGCGGTCTGGTATGCGCTACTAAATGCTCTAACCACGACGCTCCAAGTACCGTCAAAGATACGGTCCACGAACACTATAGTGGGGAGCACACACTTTTGCATAAGCGCATAAGCATATGCTTAAGAAAATCGATTGGTTAAATTTCTTATACATACGTTTATAGACCAATCAAGATTCTTATGCACCTATGCAAAAGTGTGTGCTCCACGCTTATGAATGCTACTCAAGAAGACTAGAGATCAGAAAACCGAACTCCAGTGGTGGGGGTGAGTCAAAATATGGTCTCATTTCATGGCGCTGTTTGCAGTATGGTCGTTGGCTAATTCATAAACTACCATGTGCTGGATTTTGCTTGTGTTATCAAAAAAAATTTCCTATGTGAACTTTGTCGTTCCTAAGTACCGTATATTATTTATTAATACTTATGTTACGTCCAGACTCAAGAAGAGAAGAATCAGAGAAAAGACGTAATTACTATTTTTCTTGAACGACGCCGAACGGTGCGTCTGTTCGACCCGAACAAACGTTCAAAGGCCCAAATAGGTCAACGACCGAGCAGGTTGCTATTACTCTATTTTAAAGGACTGTTTGTCGGAGGTCCCTTTTCGGCAAGTGAATTTAATCTCTTTTAAAAAAAAATTCTCTTTTAAACTCTTGAAAAAATTGTAATTTCGTTGGGATAACGCACTGTCATCCGCGATTTGGCTCTCATTGCCTATTTATACACTTTAGATTTATATTACAGAGCCTTGTTAAACTTTTAATTTATATACGCTGGCTTAAAGACGTTTGTTTACCAACATTATTATATATATATAGCAGAGAAAAGTATAGAATCGAAAGGATCTGAATAGCTCAGTTGGAAGAGCAGTCGCCCGGCAAGCGAAAGGTCTCGGGTTCGATTCCCGATTCAGCGACTTTTGGATCTATATTTTTCTCTTGCATTTATTTCTTTAGGAAAAAAAAGAGGACGTATGGAATTGAATCTCATGTATAGAGATTATTCCTATTTTAAGTCTTGGCCGTGACCAAGTAAAATTTGGTGCCTTGTGCACAAGTATTTCATTATAACGAAAAAATTTTAGTTTTGTTGGGATAACGCACTGTCATCTGCGATTTGGCTCTTATTACCTGTTTATACACTTTAGATTTATATTTAATATTACAGAGTCTTGTTAAACTCTTAATTTAATCTCTTTTGTTTGGGATAGAACCTTGTGCAACTTCTGGTTTGAAAAAGAACGAGAGTGGGGTTTTTTTTATTAATTAAGTGTCAAATTCATAATTAAATATTAGATTTATTTTTATCAAATTACAAAGGGAAAATAATTATACATTAAAAAGAATTAAATTTACAGATCTTAATTCTACGCAGAACGTACATAAGGGCGAGTGCGTGCGTGCGTGCGTGCGTGTGTGGAATTCACGGGTGTTACATTAGTCCGGAGGTCATCAATCGGGACTGGTGGAGAGAGAGTTATTGTTAAAATATATTAGGATCCCGATTAGTTAATACAAACTATTTTTATCGATAATAAATGCATTATGTGTAAGTGTGTGTGTGGAGGGTCATGGGAAATCGGAAGTTTCGGAGGAGAGAAGAGGTAGGAAATATTTAAGGATCTCCATCGGACATCCCATAGAAGTTGGAAAATTCGGGACAACGAAAGAAATGAGGGTGCCGGGGTGCCGGGAGGACACAGTTCCTCTAAGCGCCTGAGATATTCCTCATCGAAAAAACCGTCAGCGCCAAAACAGACAGTGCCTTCGGTGTGAGGAAGATTGAGAGCGGGAAAGTTACTTATGATCCGTTGGACAAGATCATTTTCATCGGAAAATGGTCTTGTTCCTTAATGGTTTTTGAGAAAGGTGTCGTGAAAATAAGGAAGAATCTCTGGGCGGATATTATATTACTCACATTTGCATGGTTGCGTGTGAGGGAATAACGGTGGGAAAGGATCTGTTGAAGATCTTACAAGATGGGAATCTTCCTCTTCTGAATCTGCGAGGACGATTGTTTCAATTTTGAGAAGTACGGGAAAGCTCACAGGAGAGTCATGGAAAATTACAAGGAGGGGAGACGGGGATCTGGGAGAATTCCTGTGTTCAAGGAAGAGGGGTAGTTCTTGGACTTCGAGAGAAACAGGAGGGGCGGGAGAGGGAGTTGAGGATTTCTTCAACGAAAAAATAGGGGAATAGTGTTGGGTGTATGGATAAAAGTTCTTAAAAGTATTATCCGTTTTCTATATCAATTCTATCTTCGTGGTCTCTAATCTACGAGCCCAATCTATCCCGAATTGTCCTATGAATTCGGATCGGGTCGACCACGGGGGAATCCGACGTAGTCCGAGCCATTTCCCGTCTCAACCGCCGATTCCGACAATTCCACGCGTGTCGTATTGCGGTCCGTGATCGCCAAGGTTTATAACCGTCCACTACGGATGTGAATGGTTGAAATAATTGAGGTAGGGATATTTGCGTATATTAATAATAGTAATAATAATAATAATAATAATAATAACAACAATAATAATAATAATATAAAAACAGTTAATCTCGGCTCGAATTATTGTGTTACAATAAAAATAAAATCTCAACGGCAATCGGAGCCTGTGCGGACGACATGCACAAAATTAATAAATTAAAATGAGATCTCAAATCAAACTCATTTATTAAATTTTAAACGTTTCGACCCACTTCGGGTCTTCTTCAGTAGCTGCAAAATACAAAGAAACAAAAATAAAAGATAATCGGTACAAACAGAAAATTATAAAACTCATATACATACAATCCGCAAATAAATTAAATATCATTCTCCTCCCTATTCAAACCGTCCGGCCGTCGGAGCGTCTCCCGAAGTTTGGTTAAGGCAAATTTCCTGACTTAAAAAAAAAAAAAAAAAAAAGGACTAAAGAAAAACTAGGGAAAATATATATATATATATATACATGTATGTCTTAGAGAGGGGGAAAGGAGGGATGCCAAGACGGCGGCAAGTGAAAAGATGTGGTGCGAGAGTGCTCCGAAAATTGTATAATAATAATAATATTAATAATAATAACAATAATAATAATAATAATAATAACAACAACAATAATAATAATAATATTAACAACAACAACAACAACAACAACAATAACAATAACAAAAACAACAATAATAATGATAATAATAATGATAATGATAATAATAATAATAATAATGATAATGATAATAATAATAGTAATAATGATAATAGTAATAATAATAATAATAATAATAATAATAATCCTTGGATAATCAGGACTAAAGAAAAACTATGGGTGAGGGCATTGGACGGGTCAGCGATCGCTGCCTGGGGACGTGTCCTTTACAGGATCAGGTCATGGGTGTCCACCGTGAAGTAATGCGTTTGCGGTTCCGCGGTGGACAATACCCGTTAACGACCAGGGGCTATAGTCAGGTTTTAGGTCGGTACCCCGTCCGATAGTCCTTCGGGATACTACGGGCGGGAATCCACCACGAAGCCTCCTGGCCCTCCCTCAAGGGCCAGGACGCGAAGTTTGGTTAAGGCAAATTTCCTGACTTAAAAAAAAAAAAAAAAAAAAGGACTAAAGAAAAACTAGGGAAAATATATATATATATACATGTATGTCTTAGAGAGGGGGAAAGGAGGGATGCCAAGACGGCGGCAAGTGAAAAGATGTGGTGCGAGAGTGCTCCGAAAATTGTATAATAATAGGAAGGAAAAAAAAAAGAGGAAATTGTTGTGAAGTGAGGAAAAATGAAGAACAAGGTAGGAAGTGGAGAGAAGAAAGAAAGGGAGGAGAGTAATGGATAAGTGATGGAAAATGTGAGGAAAAGGAGACAAGCGGAGGATGGGTGGACACGAGGAGAGTGACGCACACGGGAGCAGGAAATGGATAGAGAAGAAAGGAAGGAAAAAGGGAGAAATGAGGAAAGGAGCAGAAGGAGAAAATAGAGGAGCAAGGTAGAAATGGAGACGGAGAGATCTCCTGAAATTGGCTGTGGAACAGTCGTACACGTGGCAGGGTCACGGGAAGACACACGGCCAGAGATGAAGAGAGAAGGAGGAAGAGAAAGAAAGAGAAGAGGAATAGGAAAAGAGAGGAGAAAGGAGAACAGAGAATAGATTAGAGATAGGAGGAAACGAGAGGAGAGAGCAAAAAATGGGATAAGGAAAAGAAGGAGAAAAGAGATAAAAGATTATCCTGTCGATAAGACAGGAAAGAAAGATGGTAAGGAAGAAGCCGGAAAGTAGGACAGGTGAGAGTAGAGGAAGGAGAAGGCGCAGGGAGGACAGGAAGAAAGTACGAGAGGAAGGAAGTGGCGCGCGCATCACCATGCAAGGCACGCAGGATAGTAAGCGAGTGGTGACATAGGGACATAGGAAGAAACTAGAGAGTAGGGACAGGTGGGAGTGGAAGGCAGAAGAGGGAGCAGAGGAGAGCAGGAGGAGCAAGGGAGAGAAAGAAGGAAGTGACGCGCGCACTATCACATAGATACGCACGCAGATAAACGCCTGGGGATATAGGGACATAGGGAGAAATCAGAGAGTAGTGACGAGTAAGAGTAGGAGGCGGCGAGGGCGCATGAGAAAGCAGGAAGAGTACGTGAGAAGAAGGAAGTTGCGCGCGCAATATCACACAAGATAGGCGCGTAAGTGAGCACATGATGGCAAAAAGAATAACAAGGTTAAGAGAAGGCAAGAGTAGGAAGGAAGGTTAAGCAGAGGAAGAAGCGAGGAAGGTGAAGGAAGAAGGAGGAAGTGTGGAAGAAAAAGGTGGAGAAGAAAGAAGAAGAGGTGGAGAGATAGGAGAGGAAGGAAGAGGACGAGAAGAGGACATAAAGAAGAGAAAAGGGGTTAGGCACAGAGAGGAGAGAGGAAGGGACGAGGGGACGGCGAAAGGAAAAGAAGAAGAGGCAATGAAGAAAGGCAAAGAAGGGAGTGAAAACAATAGAGGAAGGGAGAGGACCGGTGCATGCTGGTGCAAGGAGGAATGGAAGAAGATGAAGAGCAGAATGGACAGGATGGAAAGAATGATGGAGGAGTAACTGAGATGGGTGAAAAGGAGAGAGAATAAGGAGAGTGATAAGGAAAGAGACAAGGAGATCAAAGGAGAGGAGATAGAAGAGAAGAAAGAAGAGGGAGCACAGTGCGAGACGGAGGGAGAGAAGGAAGAGAGGAACAAAGGGGGACTGCAGGTGAGGGGAGAGAGAAGGAGAGAGCAAAGTAAGAGAGAGGAGAGTGGAGAAGAGTGGTGGGAATTAGTGAAGGGTGAAGAGGACAAGAAACAGGGGAGAAGAAATGACCACGGTAAGGGAGCAAGAAAGGAAAAGGAAGAAGAAGGGAAGACGGGAGGAAAGGTGGAGAAGAGAGAAAGAAAGGAGACAAGAGAGAAGAAGGAAGAAGGTAAGGCGAGTGGAGAGGAAGAGAAAAGAGAAGGAAAGGAGGAGGGCAAGGAGGTGGAGAGGAAAAAGAGGACGGAAGAAGAAAAGGATGACAGGGAAAGCGAGGAGGAGGAAAAATGGAAAAGAAAAGAGGAAATGTGGAGAAAAGTAAAGAAAAGGGAAGGGAAAAGGAGTAAAAAAAGAGAGGAGAGAGAGAAAAGAGAGAGAATGGAAAAAAAAGCGGAGGAGATGGAGAGAAGATGAAGGAGGAGAAAAAATGTAGCATGGAGAGGGCTGGACAGAGAGGACCAGGAGGAAAGGAGGCTGCTGATGGAGAGGATGACGGAGGTGGTATTAGATAGAAAGGCAGGCATAAGTAGGGTCATGGGAGGTGAGGGGGGACGATAGGAAGATGATTGTAATGGTGGAGATGGAAAAGGAAGAGGATAAAAGGGAACTGTTGGAGAATGGAAGGATGATGTGGAAAAAATGGGAGGTAGGAGTGGATGAAGATTTAACGAGGGAGGAGAGGAGGATTAGGTGGATAATAATGGATAGAGCGAGGAGAGAGAGGGCCAGAGGGAGAGATACGATGGTATATGGGAAAAGGATGTGGATAAATGGAGAGGAATGGTTATGGAATAAAGAGGACCACAGGTTAGAGAAAAAAAGAAAATAGGAAAAGAATAAGAAAAGGGGAACAGAAACAAGGGGGGTTGGGGAGGAAAGGGGAATAGGAAGAGGATAGGAAAAAAGAAACAGAAGCAAGGGGGTCGGGAAGGAAAGGGAATAGTAGGAAAAGGAGAAGGCAAAGGAAAAAGGGTAGGAGGGAAGGAACCCAGATACATTGTAAGGTCGCAAAATGGCTAGGAGAGAAAAGAGAGGAGCACAATTGTATTATGGGGAAAGGTGAGGGGGGAAGGGGAGAAGGGAGGACAGGGGTTGTGATTTTTTGTTTAAGGTAAAGAGAGAGGAGCAGGACGAAGAAGAGGGATCCGGAACAAGGAGGAAGACAGAGAAGCAGGGGAGGAACAGAGAGAGAAAGAGAGAAAGGGAAGAGAGAGGACAGAAGGAGAAAGAGGGAAGATGGCAAACAGCAAAAGAAAGGCAAGGAGAAGAAAGAGAAAGGAAGGAGGGAGAGTAGGAGGAGAGAGAAGAGGAGAGACTGATAACGTAATTATGTAACATATTGTATTACGATAATGTAACATATTGTAAAGAGAGAAAGAGGATGTAAGGGTTTTGGCAGTCCCTTGAAAACGCCCCGGCAATCTTTAGGGGAGTCCGGAATAAACATGTATGTAATAACAATAACAATAACAATAATAGCAATAACAACAATAACAACAATAATGATAACAACAACAACAACAACAATGATAATTATAATGATAATAATAATAATAATAATAATAATAATAATAATAATAATAATAATGATAATGATAATTCTTAGAACTCGGAGTTGGAATCCGTGATTATAGTGAAGAGAAAAGCTGATATAATTATACTTTGGTTCATTGAATTTATCCAAGCTTTATTCATGCTCTAAACTTGATGCGGTCGTAGCTGTGCTCGTACTAAGCAACCTTTTTCGAGCAAGCCGGCGACGACGTACACAAAATGAAAAGCAAAGAGTAACCGGGTCACAACGTAAACAAAGATCGCATATTTCGAACTAAAGAGAGAACATCACCTTATATCTCTACACTCTCCCTTTCGAAATGCGTTCATATATATTAGTTTATTAAATTTAATGACTGGACACAATTTATATGCTTATCCTTCACCAAAGATTTTGTTAAAATGTCTGCAACGTTCTTGTCTGTAGGAACGAATTCTACGTTAATCAATCCTTGAATTTGGGCATCTCTAGAAAAGTGGTATCTTATCTCAATATGTTTACTTCTTTGGTGAAGCATATTCTCTTTACTAAGTATAATCGCGCTCTGATTATCGCATAATATGTCCGTCGGTTTGTGTACATACTGATTTCCGTACATTTCCTTGACCAGTCTTCGTAAGTGTATTGTTTCCTTTGTGGTTTCCGAGAGAGCCATGTATTCAGCTTTCATTGTTGAAACCGCAACCGATCCCTGTTTCTTGGAAAACCAGCTTATTGGTCCGTCGGTCCAATATGTGTACATCCCCCGAACAAGATTTGCGATCATCTTGATCACCGGCGCAATCCGTGTCCGTAAACGCGTGCAACGGTTTCCCCGTTTTTCGGTATAAGATTGTATAATTAGCCGTTTGTTTCAAATAACGGACGATGTGTTTCGCGCATTTCCAGTGTTGTGGTTCGGGATTTACATTATATCTACTTAGGGCGCTTTCTGCAAACGAAATATCAGGCCTCATAGTGTTTGCCAAATAGAGAAGGCTACCGATTAATTCTCTGTACGGTTTATTTTCCATTTCTGTTTTGTTTTCAAAACTTGTCGCTTCCATTTTTTTCGACAACTTTATACCCGAGGGTAGAGGAGTAGATGCAGGTTTACATAGGTTCATTCCGAAACGCTCGATTATTTCATATATATATTTTCTTTGTGAGATTTTTATTGCACCTGTGTCTTCTTCTCTTTTTATTTGAATCTCGAGGATCTCGCTTGCAGGCCCCAGATCTTTCATTTTAAAATGTTTGCTTAATTCTAACTTAAGTTTACGCATAATATTTATCGATTTAGTGGCTAAAAGTAGTCCACGTAAACGACGATTATTACGTTATAGTTATCAATTTTTCCCGTATAAACGCAAGGTTCTACTTTGGATTTATCTATTCCAATTTGTTTAAGTTTTTGGCTAAGCTTATGTTGCCAAGCGCGGCCAGATTGTTTTAATCCATAAATAGGACGACGTAGACGACATACCTTATTTTTATTATCGATAAACATTTTGGGCTGTTCCATGTACACCGTTTCTAGCAAGTCGCCTTGAATGTATGCTGTTGTTACATCCATTTGATGTACATGGTAATCCATTTCTACGCTTAACGCTAATAGAGTTCTAATTGTTTGTATTCGAGCGACTAAAGCGTATACTTCCATGTAATCAACGCCAAGTTTGTTCGCATCCGCGCGCGACTAGCCTCGCCTTGTATCTATCTATTTCTCTATTTTGAAATTTTTTTATATGAAAAACCCATTTAGACGAAATTAATCTTATGTCTGTTGTTCTATCTACTAAATCCCATGTATTGCATTTTAATAGTGAATTGTATTCGTTTTTCATCGCATCTAACCATCTTTCTTTATCTGGCCTCTCCCACATGTCCTTTATTGTTTCCGGATCATTATCTAAAGTATTTAATGCTACGTTCGCTACATGGTATCGTTTCTTGGGACGCCCCGGAGTACCTGTTCGCATTATTTTAGGCCTACCTTGACCCCTTTTCGCTTCGTCGGGTGTTAATTCATGCGTCTTCAACGAATCACTCATATTTTCGTGTGAATCTAAGCTATCTCTTAAGTTTTTCGGTTCATCTTTTTCAATTTCTAGTTTCTCGTCATCTACGCTATTTGATGTTTCTTCCTCCTTTTTATGGTCTGTATTTGATAACAAATTTATATCTATAAATTCCGTTGTATTTTTATTAATTTTTTCAATGAAACAAACGTCTCTACTCTTAATAATTTTTATGGTACCAGGGATCCATAATCTATATGCTTTTGCCTCGCTAGAATAATCTACTAGGATGGCTGTTTCGCCTTTCGGAATTTTGAAATACCTGGCCCTTTTCTTAAAAATGTAGCGTGGGAACCAAAAATTCTTAAGTACTTAACGTTTGGTTTCCTATCAAACCATAACTCATACGGAGTTTGACCATTGTTTGCTTTCGAAGGGCATCTATTCCGCAGAAATACTGCCGTGTTGACCGCTTCGGCCCACAGACTCTTGGGTACATTTGCGTTTTGCGTTTATTAACATTGCGCGTGCCATTTCGACAATTGTTCTATTCGCGCGCTCCGCGACACCGTTTTGCTGCGGCGTGTATGCGACCGATAGTTGTCTCTTAATGCCCTGACTTTCTAAATGATCATCAAATTCTTTACTTACGTATTCTTTTGCATTGTCGCTACGTAATTTTATTATCTTTCGGCCAGTTTCTCTTTCGACATGCAATTGATATTTTTTAAATTCCTTTAAGATATCACCACGCAACTTCAAAAAAAGGACTTTTATATACCGCGTCTTCTCATTGATAAAAGTTGCAAAATAACGCACTCCCCCATTTGACCTTACATCCATAGGTCCGCAGATATCTATGTGCACTAGTTCTAGTGTCGATTTTGCTCGAGTGCCCTTTGCAAAGGGCAACGTGTGCATCTTCTCTCGATCGCATATTTCGCACGGTAATCTTGAGGTCTTCAGTGACATGTCTATTCCATAAACTCTTTTCTTGTGGGCTAATTCTTTTAAGTCGTTGTAATTTAAGTGGCCATATCTTTCATGCCATAACTTAAAGTTTAACTCGTGTTTATCCTGGACACTGAAAGCCTCGTGGTCCGCTGCTTGTTTAACTACATACATATTATTTTTTTTAGTTGCGATACAAACTAATGATTTATTCGACCTAGTGATACACGCTTTATCCTCCGTGAATCTTACTTCGTAATTTTTCTCGGTTATTGCGGGAACCGATAATAGATTGCTCCTCAATTCGGGCACAAACAATACATTTGCTAACTTTATTGATTTTATTTTACCTTGCAACATTAGATTTATACGTACGATTCCTGCTCCCTGCGAAACTATACTTTCTTTTCCGGCTGTACTTATTTTACTCGTCGGCCCGTCAGACAACGTTTTGAACGCACGGCGATTATTACACATATGTGACGTCGCGCCGCTATCTAGATACCATTCGTTCTTTTCCGCCGAACAGGTTAACGCCGAGATCGCGATCAGGGAATCTTCTCCTTCATTGTTTTTAACATTTTCAGCATTTTGGCCTTACCTCCTTCTCTCTTCGGAAGACGGCAGCGAGAGGCTGGATGTCCATATTTACCGCAATTGAAGCAGTTTCCGTTAAACTTTGTCTTGCTCGCTCCTGTCCTGCTCGCTCTTTACCGGGCATTTGTTTATGTGTATAGATGATCCCTTCATGTGACCGTTCCGTGATACAAGTGCTGTTGTTGCTCCGCTTTCTTTGATCTCTTGTCCTTGTCGCCTTGCTTCTTCTTCTATTAGTTTTCTTTTGATCAAATCGACCGTTGGAATTTGATCCCTCGATTCTATTGCCACGCAGAAATTTTCGTAATCCTCGGGCAAACTGCTCAGAAGCATAATTGACTGCAGCTCCGACGGAATTGCTATCTCTGCATCCTCCAACAGATTAATCTTCTCCTGAAAATTGTTTATGTACTGCGACAATGATTCGGAGGGATCCTTTTTCAAATTGTACAGTTGCCTGTACAAAACCGCCTTTCTTACTGGGCCTCGAGAGTTATGAACTTTTGCTAATTCCTCCCATGCTTGTTTAGATGTGGTCGCCTTTCTTATATGACCAAGCTCTGCCTTTGATATGCTTAATGTAATGAATGCGAGCGCCTTCTCATCCTTTGTTATCCAAGCCGTTTTACTTTGCGCATTCTCTGGCTTCACTAATTTTCCACTGGCGTATTCCCATAAGTCATTGTATACTAAAATGCTCTTCATCTGCATTTTCCATACTTTGTAGTTGCCATCCACTAGCTTTTCGATATGCTGTATACTACTATGCATCTTAATTTAATTTCATGGCACTGCCACTCGACTTTTTCTGTAATCTCTTTCTTTAAATTATCTTTACTTACATTCACGGGGCCTGGGCCCATAACCTCTTAGAACTCGGAGTTGGAATCCGTGATTATAGTGAAGGGAAACGTTGATATAATTATACTTTGGTTCATTGAATTTATTCAGGCTTTATTCGTGCTCTAAACTTGATGCGGTCGTAGCTGTGCTCGCACTAAGCAACCTTTTTCGAGCGAGCCGGCGACGACGTACACAAAATGAAAAGCAAAGAGTGACCGGGTCACGACGTAAACAAAGATCGCATATTTTGAAATAAAGAGAGAACATCACCTTATATCTTTACAATAATAATAATAATAATAATAACAATAATAATAATAATAATAATAATAATAATAATAATAATAATAACAATAACAATAATAATAACAATAATAATAATAATAATCAAATTAGGCAAGAATTGATTGACCCACGCCGGCAAAGTTTAAATTTCTTTTATTAGAAAAGAAACGGTTTCTTTTCTAATAAAAGTTTCTAATTGTTGTTATTATTGTTATTATTATTATTGTTATTGTTGTTATTGTTATTATTATTATTGTTATTATTATTATTAAGAAAAACGTGATATGAATGCCAGTTAAATTTTTAAAAACCAAATTAGGCAAGAATTGATTGACCAACACCGGCAAAGTTTAAATTTCTTTTATTAGAAAAGAAACGGTTTCTTTTATATTACAGAGCCTTGTTAAATTCTTAATAAATAATAATAATAATAATAATCTTTGGATAATCACTAAAGAAAAACTAGAGAAAATATATATATGAAAAAGAAAGAAAAAATACATTTGGGTGTCTGCATCCAAGAATTATTTGTAGCGAGTAGTTATTCAGAGGCGACTTACTACTTGTTGAGTTCGTTGTTATTGGTGGCTCGGGCTCGGAAATTGAGACGGGTTCGCACTGGTTTTTGCACTAGTGTCAGTGGTCACTAGATGAGTTGAACTCGCAATAGTTCGTATGGAAGTCCGCACTCACTGAGTACTTTTACAAGTTTGAATAACTTCGCGATACTCTTAATAAGATTTGGAGCGAAAAATTCTGCGTGACGCTGTCTGCCGGAAAAAGATAGTAGCAATTTTGCTGCTCCGTGGCAAAATTCGCGTTTATATCCCGTGTGGAGTTCACGCCCTCTGTTTCCTTTTAATAAGATTCTGCGAATGGAAATGGCGTACGACAGGGATACGTCTTGTCGCCCCTTTTGTTTAATATCTATTCTGAGGCTATTTTCAAAAAAGCACTGGAGGATGATGTAGGCGGAATAAAAATAAATGGCAAGACAATTAACAATTTGAGATATGCTGATGATACGGTGATACTGGCTGGCAGCATGAGTGATTTACAGATCATGATGAATCGAATTGTCGAGCAGAGCGAGAGATTCGGACTTTTTATCAACACCGCTAAAACCAAAGTTCTCGCCTTCACAAAAGTTCCGATGCAGGTTACTCTCACCATTAATGGGAATAATGTAGAGCAGGTTTCTTCCTTCAAATATCTAGGAGCTACAATCACCGACCAGTGTGATCCAAAAAAGGAAATAAGATCAAGGATGGAGCAGGCCAAAGGGGTCTTCATCGGCATAAAGAAGCTGTTTACGAGATCAGACCTAAGTATAGCACTAACGCTTTGTATGATGAAATGCTATGTTTTCTCCGTCCTGTTATATGGATGTGAAAGCTGGACTTTTGACCCGGCCACAGAAAGGAAAATAGATGCTTTTGAAATGTATCTATATCGTCGTATTCTCAGAATATCCTGGGTCCAAAAAGTTACCAACAAAGAAGTTCTAAACCGCATGGGAAAACAAAAGAAACTTATGTTCACAGTGAAGGAGAGAAAGACAAGGTACATCAGACATATCATGCGGGGCGAAAAATACGAACTGCTGAGGCTGATCATCGGAGGGAAAATAGAAGAGAAAAGATCCATTGGCAGAAGATAAAATTTATGGCTAAAGGATATCAGAAGATGGTTCCACTGTTCTTCCATCGAAATCTTCCGCATGGCCGTGTCAAAAACAATGTTAGCTATCAAGATCGCCAACCTTCGAAAGGAGATGGCGTTATAAGAAGAAGAATGGAAATCCGTAGATGCAGTTTTGGATATTTTTACTTTCCCTTTTCATGGGGTAAGTTCCGAGGATCGGCGAATTAGAAATTTATTACAAGGATCCTCGAATCGGAGTTTGTTTCCAAAAGCGGGGGATATCTCGAGATTAGGTATCGCCGGCGGTGTCTGTTTTTAAATTTTTCCGGCATGTATCGGAATGTTCTGCGGTTATTAGTGATGTTCTTTTATCAATGGGACTGCCGATTTATCACTTATTTGGCGAGGATCGACGGGTATGTTCTTCCTCTTATATTATTTTTTTGAGGAAAATTTACGGCGCGTTACTGTCGTGTTCTCATGATTTGTACACGAGAATTTCCGCTTGATCGGCACGTTTTATTTACTAATTTTATATATATAAATATATGTTTATTTTTCCTTGCTTTCAGCATTTTTCGCCTTGTCTTCGTATTTTAATAATTTATAATATTTGTTGAACCTTCCCGATACATCCGGCTGTGTCGGCACGTTTGCGATTTTATCATACGTGCCGCTCGGATTATTATTTCTTGCAATTTTTATATATCTAAAAACAACCTCTGCTCCGGTCGTGAGAAAGAAAAGAATCATGGAGTCCACGGACGTAACACTTACGACATCAAAATTTACATTCTGCCAAGATATCAAGTTTATGTTTTTGGTTATATTGCATAAAACTTCGGAGTCCAGAGTATCGATTCTGTAACTTTTTCTAAAGTGAAAACGTAAAAAGTAAAAAATTTCCGCCAATTGCACATCAATTTCATTTTAAAATCAATGCGTGATTGGCGGAAATTTTTCACTTTTCACATTTTCACTTTAGAAAAAGTTACAGAATCGATACCCAGCACGCCGTAGTTCATGAATTGGCCCGCGATCATACCGCGAACAGCGCCCATGAAATGAGATCGTATTTTGACTCACCCCCACTACTGCAATTCTAAAGAGTTAGGGTCTCTTGTTTTCTAGTCTTCTTGATGCTACTACGCAAATGGATTAGGTTATAGCACTTGTAGCTGTGATAGCAGTTTGTGATAAATAGTACAATAATGTGTCAGAATGGAACAATAAAGCAGGGAGCACACACTTTTGCATAAGCGCATAAACATATGCATAAGAAATTCGATCGGTTGAATTTCTTATGCATACGTTTATAGACCAATGAAAATTTTTATGCTTACGCTTATGCATCTATGCAAAAGTGTGTGCTCCCTGCTTAAGAGTCACAATCACCTGCATGAAATGACTTCTCAGATTGTAATTGGAGTGTGTAAGTAAAGAAGTTTCAAATAAACATGAATTATTATTTAAATGAATATAATAAAATTTTAAAATAGGATAAAAATATTATAGTGAATTAATTTTTCAGGCAATGCTTAATCAAGTTTAACCGGCTTCATATTAGAGACTGCAATTTTACATTTGTTTACGCAGTACTGTGAGCAGAGTATCCTGAGCAGGACCTTCGAGATGGTTGCGCAGATAGGCTGCAGCTCTGTTTAAACGAACAACAAATTGCGCTGCAGTCGGTTGCGCAAGCGGAGTAAACGAACGGCATCTGAGTCATTTTACGTCAAGCCGGACACTTTTGAACAGCATGTTCTTCAAAATTGTCATGACTGTTTTTATAAGTTTTATGGAACAAATAAATACATAAAATAATTTTTTTAATTTTTTAACTCTAATATTTCGGAAGTTACAAAAAGTTGAAGTTTCGCAAAAACGGTCAAAAATCGAAAATACGCTCTCATTTAAACGTTCATATCTTTGGTTTCCGTTATCCTACAGGCTGTTTTGAGTGCTCATTTTAAAGCTCTTGAAACGCACTTTAATTCTTCGTAAATCAAAATTTGTGAAAATAAAATTTTTATCTGTTATAAACAATTCTATTATTTACACGTCATTTTCAAGGTGAGAACACGCTTCGAAACGTTTGAAAAAAATATGAGCGTATTCCTTGATCAATTCTCTAAAAAACTGTTGAGTTACAAAATGGAACTCCAATGAAAACTGTTTTTAAACAGTAATTGATTCATGGGTATTGGCGCGTGACGGCGCGTGCCGGCACTGCCGATGCCGGCGCATGTCGCTGCGTGTCACCGCGGCTTATTGTTAGCACAGCACGATGCGTTTACACGCAGTTAAAGAGTAATTGCGTACAAAGCTGTATTTTGCTATTTCAAGTTTTTAGATTGCTAGTTTTGTATAGTTCATCGCAATTATTATGATGGCAACAAAAAGAAAATATTATGACTATTGCTTTAATCCGTTCAAATTGGAACAACACGGAAGAAAATCTTCGAAAAATTTAAGACGCGTACTTTCATCGATGTTACGGAAGTTGGATATGAAAAACGTATCTATATCCGCTGATATAAAAATTTATGATTACTGCCGGTTAAAACTGCCAAAAATGCCTGAAATCGATGAAGCAAGTAATAGTTTTTCGCTTAATGAGGACCGACAACCTAAGACAAGTGCAATACATTTATCGGACTATGAGGAGACTTCAAGGTTGACATCAACTGAAAGATTTGTTCATATTTCGAAGTTAAACGAGAGTTTATTTGCATTTGGAGAATCACCGATCAATAAAAGAAGATTATCAAAAAAAAGTATCCTCAAGAAAAATTACAGAATGTTCAACAAACATTGGCTTTGAAGGTATTTCATATTGGAGAAGTTGAATTGGAAGACAAAACAACAAAATGTGAAATCATCGAAAAACTGAAGAGAGTTTCGTATTACAAACGATCGAAATAAGAAAATTCAAATTTTAACTACATTTAAAAGTTGGTCGTTCAGAAAAATCAAACAAAATTTTAATGCCTCCAAACACATGATCACCATAGCCAAACAAACGGCAGAAGAATACGGAATTTTACCCACTCCTAATGCGAGGACTGGTAAGAAGTTAGACCAAGCTACAGAGAATTATGTTGTGGATTTCTATACGTCTGACTTTATGAGTCGTGTAATAGCGGGTAAAAAAAATTATATTGCGGTTAAAGAAAACGGACAGAAAATACATAAAGAGAAGCGATTATTACTCAGTAATTTGAAGGAAACATACTGCATCTTCAAAGAAAAGTATCCAGATTTAAAGATTGGTTTTTCGAAGTTTTGTGAACTGAGACCAAAACACTGCATACTTCTTGGAGCTAGTGGGACCCATTCAGTTTGTGTTTGTGCAATTCACGAGAATGTGAAATTGTTACTAAATGGTGCAAGGATAGCACAGCTGACAGCCAACACATCACAGCCGCTGAATAATTACAAAGATTGTTTGTCACGAATGATGTGCAACCCACCATCAACCAATTGTCATTTGAAACAGTGTGAAAGTTGTCCAGGTACAGAAAATTTAGTGAAGCAACTGGAAGAGTTATTCGAAGAACAATTAATTGAAACAGTGATGTACAAACAGTGGATATTGGTAGATAGAACAAATCTGGAAACAATTCAAGCATCTGTGGAAGAATTTTTAGAAAAACTTCAAGCACAACTGGAATCGCTGGTCACGCATGCATTCATTGCTCAACAACAGTCTGCTTATTTTTTAGAACAAAAAGAGCAATTGAAACAAGGAGAATGCTTAATAGTATGTGATTTTTTGGAAAATTACGCATTCGTGATTCAAGACGCGATTCGGGGTGTACATTGGAACAATGATCAAGTGACTTTACATCCTTTTGTTGCCTACTACAAGGAAGATGAAATAATTAAGCATAAAAATTATATTGCAATTTCGGAGTGCCTAAAACATGATACTATTAAAAACAATGATAAATTATTAAATTAAGGCCATGTGTAACGAGCAATACGATATTATTTTATTATTTAGAGGAAAATTCTTAATTTGAAATAATAATTACACAAACGTTTCGAGCACTACTTGCTCCTCTTCAGTGCGCAAAAAAATAGTGATAATAAATAACGATAATAAATAAATACATAAAATTCTAATAAAAAATCCGCAATACATAGTCAATATAAGTTATATAGTTAAGTCCTAGTTATAACGCAAAATATATTTACAATGAATTGAAACCATTAAAATAGTTCGACAAAGTAAGAACCCAATTAGAAGCAGAATGATTCGTCCGGTTATTCATAAAATATTTTAGAATTATTAATAAAAACTCGGAGTGACACTTATTCATTACTCCAAACGAACCACTTATCGTTATTTGACGAAAGTCCCTCGATCTGGCAATGATTATGTCCATCCTCTCCAAATTATTTGATATTTGTTAACTGAATTTAAAGAATTTATTCAATTGTAAAATAGGATTCCACTAATGTGTATGTAAAAAGGATTAAAAATTACAAATTAAATTAAATACTAAAATATTGAACCTTTATGCTTACAAATTGTTCCGAATAACTTGAGATGACGATGCTTCTAATTGTTGTTGGCCTTATTGTTAGTACTTGACTGTTGTCTAGTCTTTTAAAAAATCGAATAAATAGGTGTCAGATCTCACAAAATAAACATTTACATAAGTCTAAAAATTCGATATTTCTTCTAGAATGTCGAAATACGCGTTGTTAAGTAATTCGGTGTCTGTGTTATTATTTATACCATGCTTTTGTTCCTTGATGTGTATCATTTCCGAGATAAGTCTTTTATAATAGTTAGCTTCAACATCAAGTATTTTAACGTTATCCCAATCAAAAGCATGTTTTTTATCTATAATATGTTCAGAGACCACAGAATGCTTGGAGGAATCAAATTTAATATTATTCATATGCTCTTTTAATCTAGTGCGTAATTTTCTTTTGGTTTGCCCAACATACGAAGCTTCACAATCCTTACAATTAATTTTGTAGACAACATTATTATTATTGTTATGCACGTTTTTGTCCTTGTGGACTTTAATTAATTTGTTAAGATTATTTAGACAACGGTATCCTACTCTGAAATCTGATTTTTTTATTGTCGATGCTATTGTCTCAGAAATGTTATTAATGTATGGAATGACGAAAAATTTTTTCTTTCTATTATCTTCTGCAATTTCTTTTTTTCTATTGTTGTTAAACTGACCATTGTTTAAAACTCTTATTCTCTTATTTATTTCTTTAAAGATTAAATGAATAGGGTAACCGTTGTCCAATAATATTTTAATACACAGTTCTAAATTTTTCTTATGATATATGGGATGAGATAATAACAATGCCCTATTAATAAGATTATAAATTACTCCTATTTTGTGGCACATAGGGTGACTCGATAAAAAAGATAGTACTCTACCTGAACATGTCTTTTTTTGAAACCAATCTAAGTGTATGACGTTATCTATTATTTTAATGTTTAAATCTAGAAAATTTATGCTTCTATTAATTTCGTATTCAATCGTAAATTGTAGTCGTTGATTGTAACTATTAAACTTATTCAGTAAACTATCAATTTTATTCTTTGGTGCCACCATAATAATGTCGTCTACATATCTATAATATATTTCGATACCAATGTCCAATTCATTAATTATTGATTCTTCAAGATCTTGCATAACAATATTAGCAATTATTGGCGATAACGGGGAACCCATAGGTGTGCCATAAACTTGCTTGTATACAATGTCATTGAATGTGAAGTATGTTGACGACAATATAAATTTAACCATGGAAATGAATTCATTTTTTGGAATTAATGTGTGTGTATTGATATAATTCCATCTATTGCTCACACTTTCTATTGCAAGATCTATCGGAATGTTAGTGAATAGTGAAACCACGTCTAATGATATTAGAATATCTTCCGCACCAATTTTCTTACCCGCTAGCTTGCTGTAAAGTTCAAAACTATTATTTACATTACTTTTTCCCGTAGGAATACTATTTGAAATGATTTTATGTAAAAATGTGGCTATCGAGTAAAGCGTGATAATAAAAAAAAATAAATAAATTCCTAATAAATTCAGAGACAAACATATTAATCCTCTAACCAGTACTAACGAAAAATGGTTTATTAATTTGACTGACACAATAATTCCTACCAATGTCACTAATCTATTACAATTTGGAAGTAAATTCGGCCTGCCGTTTAAGAATGACAAAAAGTTGGCCATACACGAGTTTATCAAAGATATAGAAGGGAATTCCACTAGTTCTAACATGAAAAATTTAAATACATTACGTAACAATCTGGTTCCACAACTTTCCTATTTTTTACACGGCAAAACTAAGTTTAATTCAACTCATGAAGATTTGATTAGTATGCATAAATATACAAGGAGGTTTTGCCATGATAATCCGGATATTCTTTTTACAAGGGCTGATAAGGGCAACGTAACGGTCGCGATGACAAAAGAATATTACACGAATAAGATGGAAGGTTTACTTGAAGACAATAGCACCTATTCTATCATAAAAAAGAACCCATCCTCCAAAATAGAAAAGGAACTAAACGATATTCTTAAGAAATGGCAAAAAAAAGGGTACATTTCTAATAAAGAATATTACTCACTACGTTCCAGCGACTCCCTTCTTCCAAAATGTTATGGTCTCCCAAAAATACACAAGGAGAATACTCCATTTAGAGTAATTGTGTCATCGATTAATACCACGCTTTACTCGATAGCCACATTTTTACATAAAATCATTTCAAATAGTATTCCTACGGGAAAAAGTAATGTAAATAATAGTTTTGAACTTTACAGCAAGCTAGCGGGTAAGAAAATTGGTGCGGAAGATATTCTAATATCATTAGACGTGGTTTCACTATTCACTAACATTCCGATAGATCTTGCAATAGAAAGTGTGAGCAATAGATGGAATTATATCAATACACACACATTAATTCCAAAAAATGAATTCATTTCCATGGTTAAATTTATATTGTCGTCAACATACTTCACATTCAATGACATTGTATACAAGCAAGTTTATGGCACACCTATGGGTTCCCCGTTATCGCCAATAATTGCTAATATTGTTATGCAAGATCTTGAAGAATCAATAATTAATGAATTGGACATTGGTATCGAAATATATTATAGATATGTAGACGACATTATTATGGTGGCACCAAAGAATAAAATTGATAGTTTACTGAATAAGTTTAATAGTTACAATCAACGACTACAATTTACGATTGAATACGAAATTAATAGAAGCATAAATTTTCTAGATTTAAACATTAAAATAATAGATAACGTCATACACTTAGATTGGTTTCAAAAAAAGACATGTTCAGGTAGAGTACTATCTTTTTTATCGAGTCACCCTATGTGCCACAAAATAGGAGTAATTTATAATCTTATTAATAGGGCATTGTTATTATCTCATCCCATATATCATAAGAAAAATTTAGAACTGTGTATTAAAATATTATTGGACAACGGTTACCCTATTCATTTAATCTTTAAAGAAATAAATAAGAGAATAAGAGTTTTAAACAATGGTCAGTTTAACAACAATAGAAAAAAAGAAATTGCAGAAGATAATAGAAAGAAAAAATTTTTCGTCATTCCATACATTAATAACATTTCTGAGACAATAGCATCGACAATAAAAAAATCAGATTTCAGAGTAGGATACCGTTGTCTAAATAATCTTAACAAATTAATTAAAGTCCACAAGGACAAAAACGTGCATAACAATAATAATAATGTTGTCTACAAAATTAATTGTAAGGATTGTGAAGCTTCGTATGTTGGGCAAACCAAAAGAAAATTACGCACTAGATTAAAAGAGCATATGAATAATATTAAATTTGATTCCTCCAAGCATTCTGTGGTCTCTGAACATATTATAGATAAAAAACATGCTTTTAATTGGGATAACGTTAAAATACTTGATGTTGAAGCTAACTATTATAAAAGACTTATCTCGGAAATGATACACATCAAGGAACAAAGGCATGGTATAAATAATAACACAGACACCGAATTACTTAACAACGCGTATTTCGACATTCTAGAAGAAATATCGAATTTTTAGACTTATGTAAATGTTTATTTTGTGAGATCTGACACCTATTTATTCGATTTTTTAAAAGACTAGACAACAGTCAAGTACTAACAATAAGGCCAACAACAATTAGAAGCATCGTCATCTCAAGTTATTCGGAACAATTTGTAAGCATAAAGGTTCAATATTTTAGTATTTAATTTAATTTGTAATTTTTAATCCTTTTTACATACACATTAGTGGAATCCTATTTTACAATTGAATAAATTCTTTAAATTCAGTTAACAAATATCAAATAATTTGGAGAGGATGGACATAATCATTGCCAGATCGAGGGACTTTCGTCAAATAACGATAAGTGGTTCGTTTGGAGTAATGAATAAGTGTCACTCCGAGTTTTTATTAATAATTCTAAAATATTTTATGAATAACCGGACGAATCATTCTGCTTCTAATTGGGTTCTTACTTTGTCGAACTATTTTAATGGTTTCAATTCATTGTAAATATATTTTGCGTTATAACTAGGACTTAACTATATAACTTATATTGACTATGTATTGCGGATTTTTTATTAGAATTTTATGTATTTATTTATTATTGTTATTTATTATCACTATTTTTTTGCGCACTGAAGAGGAGCAAGTAGTGCTCGAAACGTTTGTGTAATTATTATTTCAAATTAAGAATTTTCCTCTAAATAATAAAATAATATCGTATTGCTCGTTACACATGGCCTTAATTTAATAATTTATCATTGTTTTTATTGTCATACGAGCTTGAGCATTGGTATGTGATGGTTTGATTAGGTATTAATTTTGCATGATACTATTGCCGTCCATTTTTTTCCAAAGAAAGTTCGTAAACTTTCTGAAGCAAGAAATACGAGAATTAAGTAAAATTATTTACTTCTCGGATGGAGCCAGTGCACAATATAAAAACAAAAAGAATTTTCTTAACATATGCCTTCACAAAAAAGATTTTGGTGTCAATGCGGAATGGAACTTCTTTGCGACTTCGCATGGGAAGGGGCCTTGTGATGGCATCGGAGGGACCATCAAAAGGTTAGTTGCGAAAAGCAGTTTAGAACCATCGCAAGAACCGATAAATACGCCCCAAAAATTTTTTTCATGGGCTCAAAATAATAAAAACATCAAAAATATTAGCTCAGAATTTTTTACTCACGATGATTATAAAAAGGAAGTTGCTGTATTACAAGCTCGATTTGAAAAAGCAAAGTTAATACGCGGTACTCAAACATTTCATCATATTCAGCCAATTTCAAAAAAAGAATTGATTGCAAAAAGATATTCAAAGGCAGAAGAGTCAGTGAAGGCATTTGTTTCAAAATAAATTACCATAAATGTTTTACATAATACACATAATTTGTTAAAGTAAATAAATGGCTTTAAGACGTTAACTTACAAGAATAATTATAAAAATATGACCTTTTCTATTTAGAACGTCTGTATAAAATATTTCATTTAAAAATGATATTGTTTTTGTATACATTTTCTAAATTTATATAATAAAAATAAATATATTTTACATTATTAGGTATGTATTAATTGATCCTATATTAAAATAACTTTCAAGATATACTAAATACCATAAGTTTATTATCGTTTTATTATCGCTGCCATTGTTTTTCAATTTTGAAAAAATTTGCAAATGATTTCTAAAAAATTGTAGACTAATGTTTCTATTTTTTGTAAGTTTTCTCATTAAAATCTATATATTGTTTTAAACTATTTTCTATGTACAAAATTATATATATGTAAATTAATAGAATATTAAGATAATATAAAAGTTTATTATAAAAAAATTTATTTATTATATTTATTATATTTTTCAGTTACATTTATACGTTTGCTATATCGCGTTGCGGCAGCGTGTGTCGTCGTTACTCATGCATCAATCGCTGTTTAAAAACAGTTTCCATTGGAGTTCCATTTTGTAACTCAACAGTTTTTTAGAGAATTGATCAAGGAATACGCTCATATTTTTTTCAAACGTTTCGAAGCGTGTTCTCACCTTGAAAATGACGTGTAAATAATAGAATTGTTTATAACAGATAAAAATTTTATTTTCACAAATTTTGATTTACGAAGAATTAAAGTGCGTTTCAAGAGCTTTAAAATGAGCACTCGAAACAGCCTGTAGGATAACGGAAACCAAAGATATGAACGTTTAAATGAGAGCGTATTTTCGATTTTTGACCGTTTTTGCGAAACTTCAACTTTTTGTAACTTCCGAAATATTAGAGTTAAAAAATTAAAAAAATTATTTTATGTTATTTATTTGTTCCACAAAACTTATAAAAACAGTCATGACAATTTTGAAGAACATGCTGTTCAAAAGTACCCGGCTTGACGTGGAATGACTCAGATGCCGTTCGTTTACTCCGCCTGCGCAACCGACTGCAGCGCAATTTGTTGTTCGTTTAAACAGAGCTGCAGCCTATCTGCGCAACCATCTCGAAGGTCCTGCTCAGGATACTCTGCTCGCAGTACTGCGTAAACAAATGTGAAATTGCAGTCTCTAATATGAAGCCGGTTAAACTTGGTTAAGCATTGCCTGAAAAATTAATTCACTATAATATTTTTATCCTATTTTAAAATTTTATTATATTTATTTAAATAATAATTCATGTTTATTTGAAACTTCTTTACTTACACACTCCAATTACAATCTGAGAAGTCAATTTATGCAGGTGATCGTTCGGTAAATTATGTTGCGTGACTCGCAGATGATAGACGGCAGTGGACGTGCTAATCGTTGCATAAACGAACGCACCCCAGATAGCACAAGATATTGAAAAAGAATTCATTTGTATATCACCAATTTCGAGTCCTTTTTCAAATACATATAGAATTCATTTTGTAAAATAAATTCTATATGTATTTGAAAAGGAACTTGAAATTGGTGACATACAAATGAATTCTTTTTCAATACCTTGTGCTACTTGGGACCCTAATATATTGATAATACATATTTTAATAGCTAGCATCCCTTATAGAAATTTATCACTAGTAACGCCAATTTATCACTTATTTCGAGTACTTAATCACTTATTTTCACTACTCAAATTATTGTATATCAGTATTTTAAGTACTCAAAATAAGTGATTAATTGGCGATACTAGTGATAGATTTCTACAAGGGATAGATGTTTTTCATATTCCATCTTTATGTACTACATCTGTTTGTGGATGCCAGATTTCTACAACGCTACAGCTAACCCATTTCGTAAGGAGAGGGTTTGAAGCGTCTAGCGCATATGATGACGTCATAAGGTTTGCTGTAGCATTTTATAGCACTAAGTGAATTAACCGTAGTGCTGCTACAAACACTCCGCAATATTTGTAGCGCATACCGAACCGCACTATAAGCAGGCCTGTCGTACGATGTCGGTAACTATCCAATTCCTATTTTATATATATAAATACTTTATATATATATATATATATATATATATAATTGATAAATATATATATAGATATGTATATATATATATATATATTTATCAATTATATTATATATAATGAATATAATGAATGAAAATAATGATTTTATAATAATATTTTATAATAATGATTTTGCGATCTGAGAGTTATGATGGTTTAACGTTCTGTTTTGTCCTCTGCAAAAAAACCTTGTTAAAAGGATGTCGGATCTGATACGTGAAACTTTTGTAAAATTATCACCGATTTGTTTGAATCTTGATTTAATGTTTAACTGTTTAATAAATAGTAATTAATCCTATAAGAATAAGTATATATTATATTTAAGTTAGTTTTAGTAAGTAATATTTTTTTTAATATTAAGAATAAATATTGAAAATAAAAATATATATGTACTAATATTTTAAAAATTATAATATTATAAATATTAATACTAAATATATTAAAAATTATAATATCAACATTTCATCGGGAGGATTCAATCAAGATATCTCCCTTGACCAATAAATCAGGAAGTCTATTCTCATGGGTGATTGCATGGTGCGTTCGCTCGAACAAAGTATGTATCGGAAACGGTGGTTGTCATACACGATGACTTGTTCAACAACATATGTATTGAGACAATAACTGACTTCACACATTTATTATCTTGACTTTGTTAACTACCGTCTTTAATGTTTAATATCACGTTTCAATTTATAATTAAAATATTTGTATTGCGCTGAAGAAGGCTTGAAATGTCAGCCGAAACGTTCGCATAATTGTTTATTTCTTATATATTTATTTTCTCATTTTAAATGCATTTTATTAATATCATCTACACATAAATGTTTATTTCTTATGTATTTATTTTCTCGTTTTAATGAATTTTATTAAGATTATCTGACAACTGCATTTTGTTTAATATAGCTCTTATAGCCCTTCTTTGTTTACAAACATTAAGTTTAATAAAGCTAATGACTATTTTTATTTAATATTTAATATAATTCTTAACATTTATATATTTTATATATAATTTTTAATATTCAATATTAATATTTAATATTTATTCTTAATATTCAATATTACTATTTAATATTTATTCTTAATATTAAGGGTCGGCAGGAGGCCCGGCCAGACTCCGAATTGATATATATATATATATATATATATATATATATATATATATATATATGGATTAGAGTTCCTAGAAGTAAGAGTCTGGGGAATGTTCTAATTTCTATTTCAAAAGAAAATGGCATTTATAGTGAATTCAAAAAACAGTGAACAATAATGGAAATTGTCTTATCTTTTAGTAAACAAAAATTTTTATAAAATATAAAATTGATATATCACAAATAATATATAAAAAAATGTTTTATGTTTCTTTTATAATAAGATTTTGAATTAGCAAAAAAAAAAAAGAAAAAAGAAGGTGCCAACGGTACATGGTGTTCCCAAGCGGTCACCCATCTAAGTACTAACCATGCCCAACGTTGCTTAACTTCAGTGATCAGACGAGAACTGGTGTGTTCAACGGGGTATGACTGTTGACAATAGTAAAATCTTTAATTACTGAAGAAATAGTCACTTGAAAATTTTAAGAGTATTGTAAATAAAATAGTTTCTTTATTGTCATTATAATTTAAGTATACATACATTTGAAACAAAAAATAAATATTATTATTGGTAATAAGGAGATCCTAAAGCCGTCTGTTTTACCAATAAAACGCAAAATTAAGAATTTGACTATATATTAATCATTTTACTACTATATATATCCCAGACAGCACAGAATTTTATGATAAAAATTCATAAATATTTATAAATAATTTATATTTTTTAAATTTTATATAAATATTTTGAAAATGTTTTATAACAACCTTTTATTTAACATATTATTAAAATAGATTAAAATATTTAATATAATATATTTATGGTATGTATAAAGATAAATATTTATATAGATATTATTTTGTAAATATTTTTTAACTAAATTGTTAGTTTTTTCATTTATCGCTATGTGATGTATATCTTTCTCATATTTGATTTTCATTGTAAGAATTATATAAGGCTGACAAAAATAAAAATTAATAAAATTAAAAGTCATAAAATTATTTATTCTATTTTTGAACTACATTCTACAATAGGGGTTGTATAGATTTACATGAGCCGTCTATTTTATTGATTTAATTAATATTGAATATTAAGAATTAAATATTAAATATTAATATTTAAAATATTAAAGATAGTATTAAATATTAATATTGAGAGAATATTAAGAATAAATATTAAATATTAATATTAAAAATATTAAATATAAATATTATTAATATTGAATATTAAGAATAAATAGTAATTAATCCTATAAGAATAATTATATATTATATTTAAGTTAGTTTTAGTAAGTAATATTTTTTTTAATATTAAGAATAAATATTGAAAATAAAAATATATATGTACTAATATTTTAAAAATTATAATATTATAAATATTAATACTAAATATATTAAAAATTATAATATCAAATATTATTAATGTTGAATATTAAGAATAAATATTCAATATTAATATTGAATATTAATATTTAATATTTATATATATTTATTTTTAATATTCAATATATTAATATTAATATATTAATATTTAATATAATTCTTAATATTTATATATTCTATATATAATTTTTCATATTTAATATTAATATTTAATATTTATTCTTAATATTCAATATTACTATTTAAGGGTCGGCAGGAGGCCCGGCCAGACTCTGAATTGATATTGGAGACCTCACGCAGTGACAACGCGAAACTCTGTTTTCAGTGTTGCAAACGCCGAGAAACCAATTCTCGGGTTTTATGTAGTGGTGCATGTCTGTACACGTACATACACCATTGCATTGCTCACGAGGACGCACCGTAAGAGAGACAAGGACCGATAATCACGTGTTAGGCCAGATCTACAACAGGTGTAGTAAGCTCTAAGCTATAAAAAATTCACCAATCACAGTCAAGAATGAGGGGAATAATTGACTGTGATTGATCAATTTCTTAAGGCTTAGAGCTTACTACATCTATTGTAGACCCGGCCTTATCCTTGTTCTTCTACCGTGCCGGTATTCGCGAGATACGGCTTGAAAATGCTTTCTGGCCTTCCGTAGCAGAAAGCAGTAATGTAGCAAGGCTAATAAGCACCCACTTTTTGTAAATTTTATATATGCTTATGCACATATATATATGTAAATAATATCAAAAATTACATATATGTTTCCAAATTGTACAGTGATACTTAATAATAATAAAATAATAATTCGAAGAGTGAACTAATGTACTAAATGTAAGACACGGACGCTTATGAGGCTTATTGGCAATTGATTGCTTTTTTATTTTGTATTTTTTCATCGACTTTACATATAGTCAGCGTGATAGAGAGACAAGGAGAGAACAACTATTAATTCTAGTCTGTTGTAGAACATGTCGTAAATTTATATATACTAATATATGTATACATAATGGCAAAGGTCTGTCATCGTGCAAACTCGGGTTTAAATTTATCGGTATCAACATTTTTTTTCTTTTTTAATAATATATTAAAATATATAAAAACAATTAAAAATATTTTTTTTGTAAAAATAATTAACTGAAGAATTCTCAAAATATAGAAAATACTATTTATTTACGGAATTACGGATTAATTTATTTATAGAATTATTGTGCATTTGCAATGTGTGTGTAATTGTAAAATTATTTTCAATATTAAAAAATTTTTAAAACTCACTTATAAAAATATATTTTTTTAAAATAATTTTTATATATTCTAATATATATTATAAAAAAATTATACCAGAGAGATAGAAAAAAAAACATTTATATTATACCAGATAGACTTGAACTCGAATTTTCTGATGCAAGAGAGACAAAGACAATAATACTCTCTCCTTGTCAAGCTGCCAGTATGTTATCACGGAAATTTCCCCATGAGTTGTTCTTTATATAGATCTAGTGAGATTTGTTCATCCCAGATTTTACATAAAAAGAAGTTACAGAGCTTCGTGCAATATTTTTAAATATATTCTTTATATAATAAAGCAAGGCGGCTAAGAGTCGAATTTTGCATTATTGCTCTTAAAAATTTATAATAAATTAAATATGATCTCGTGGCTAACCCAACCTTACCCGCTGCTAGCTGCGCATCTCCCCAAGTTATATTATGAATTTTATATTCATCTTTTTTCCAAAAAATCAATCTTTGCCGCTCTACGGACAATCCTACTGATTAAGAATATCGTAAATTTAATAAGATTCATTAAGTATTTTGGCTAATATCTGGGATAAACGAATCCGTAATTCCCGGCCGGCCGATAGGCGTCTCCACCATGTCGCCTGTCCACCCTTAAGGGTCGGCAGTACACCCAGGCAAACTCCGAATTGATATTGGAGACCTCGTGCGGTGACAACGCGAAACTCCGGTTTCAGTGTTGCCAACGCCGAGAAACCAATTCTCGGGTTTTATGTAGTGGTGTATGTCTGTACACGTACATACACCAACTGCATCGCTCACGCGGACGCACGTAAGAGAGACAAGGACCGATAATCACGTGTTCTCCTTGTTCATCTACCGTGCCGGTATACGCGAGATGCCGCCTGAAAATGCTTTCTGGCCTTCCGTAGCAGAAAGCAGTAACGTAGCAAGACTAATAAGCACCCACTTTTTGGAAGTATATATGGTTATGCACATATGTGCATAACGTATATATATAACATATATATATATATATATATATATATATATATATTATATAAGGGATATGTTGATTATATTCTTGATTTCTTTTTGATTATTGATGCTATTGTATAATTTGCTCCAAATACTTATAACGTGAAAGAACGTTGAGTAATGTATAATCAATGCAAGGATGTTCAGTATATCATCCAGTATATAAATTAGAGTTCAAATATATCAATATCAATTTTTTTATAATATATATATATATATATTAGAATATAGAAAAATGATAAAAAAATATATTTCGGCGATTTAAAAATTTTTTAATATATTGAAAATATTTTTACTACATACACTATATATAAGTGTAAAATAATTCAGAAAATAAATTTAATAAAAATCTACATACCAGCTGTGTGCATGTGTGCAATTGATTTATTACTTGAAATTTATTTACGGAATTATTTTGCATTTATATATTTATAGTATGTGTAGTTGTAAAATGATTAAAATATTTTCAATATCAAATTTTTAAGTTTATCGCCTATATAAAAAATATATTTCTATGATTTTCTATATTCCAATATATTATAAAAAAATTGATATTGATATATTTGAACTCAAGTTTTTTACGTGATTAAATATTCTTGCATTGAGCCATCATACGTTACTCGTAAGTTCTTTCACGTCATAAGTACTTATGTAGCAGAGAGAAAGAAATGAGAGTTATACAATGTAACATCAATAATCTTATATATTATAATCTTATATATTATATATATATAATATTTCATTTATTTATAAAAAACATTTTATAAATAAGTAAAATATTATACAGACAATGTACAAGATGTTCAGTTTGTGCCATAACAAGCTTCAATCAATAATTATTACTCCAATGAGTATAATTCACAATAATTTTTATATAATATAATAAATATTTGAATATATAAAAATATTTTTAAAAATTTGTTTTAAAAATTAATTGAAAAAGAATATTTAAAATATTTTTTTATATTTAAAATATTCTTTTCCTCAATTAATCTTAAAAAAAATGTTTTTAAATATTTAAAAATATTTAAAAATACTATATATTATATAAAAATAATTGTTGATTATTATATTGGATTATTAATTGAATGAAGCTAGAGCTTTTAATATGGCTTTTAATACTGCTTGACAAGGAGAGAGCATCATTCCATCTTTGTCTCTCTTACATCGCATATGTAGTAGCGTCCATGTAGGTACAAACACTAAAAAATATTAAATTTAATTTTTTTATTGTTTTGAATAATTTTATCATTAATATACTTATTTTCAGAACTATTTCAATTTTTATTTCATACTTATGTTTATATAAATTATAAATTAAAAACATATCAAAAATGTAATACATATTAATAAAATGCAAATACATATAGAAAATTAATTATAAAATGTCATCTTAAAATAGTTTTTATTTTTGTTCTTTATTTACATATGCATACATATACAAAAAAATAAAAATAATATGATAGCCTTTTTGCTGACATTATCTCTCAATATTTGCATCCGTGTGCTCACGTATTAGTGTTTGTACCTACATGGACGCTACTACATATGCGATGTAAGAGAGACAAAGATGGAATGATGCTCTCTCCTTGTCAAGCAGTCAGCATGTTACCACAGAAATTTCCCCTGCTCCTTATGAATCTAGTGAGAATCTTATCGTCCAGATATTTCATAAAATAAGTGACATAACTTCGTGAATTTTTTTTTAATATATTCTTTATATAATAAAGCAGTCCTCTAAAAGGCCGGATTTTACATTTTCGCTCTTAAAAATTTATAATAAATAAAATACGGACTCGCGGCTAACCCAACCTTACCCGTTCCTAGCTGTGCATTCCCCCAAGTTTATTAAAAATTTTTATTTTTATCTTTTTTTCATAAAATAGCTCTTTAGAGGACTACAAATGAGCTTACTGATTAAGAATATCCTAAATTTAATAAGATTCATTCAATATTTTCGCTAATATCTGGAAAATAAGAATCCGTAATTCCCGGCCGGCCGATAGGCGTCTCCACCATGTCGCCTGCCGACCCTTAATATAAACGTTTGGTTTAATACTCTTTGTATTATATTGAATAAAAAACATTGGCCACAATAATGGCTTCGGCTCTCAGCCCTTCTTTCTTTTGTTGTATTTTAATCTTACGAGCCTTTTGATTTAAGTTTGTTTTAAATTATTTTTACTTTTTTCAATTATTATAAATTATTAAATGTTTTTTATTTGCTTTTTTATTTTTTTACTTAATTATTTTTTTTATTTGTAGACAAATCTTTTATTAGTTTGTTGCGTCAATCTGTCGTTGCACTGTTAGTGACAGATCTGCTCTGGTGTTACACCCAACTTGATGTTAAGATATTTCAATTTTTGATTGCAATTGAGGCGCACTCGAGGACACAGTAGGCCTTGGATTTGCAGCCGTATTAAGGTGCCTTTTCATACGCAACATGCTGCAGCAGCAAATCAGTCACGTGATCAAAATTTATTAGAACATATTTCTTCGTTCTCTTATTATTTCAAGGTTAAAATTACGATTTTTGCTTTTATATTCTCATAATAATCTATTTCATTTTTAAAATCCATTATTTAACTAATATAATAATAATAATAATTAGAATCAACTAGTTGTGTGTGCATGTTCTTCTGCTTTGCTGCCTTTGCTGTTCGTTGAACTTCTTTAATAGCAACAAACTGCTGCAGCAGCATGCTAAAATGATACCTTTTGGCAGAAAATTTCCCGATTGTTAACAATTCTCAAGCAAATGATTAGCTGGGTAGAGATAGACTACCCAATCGGCTATGTGATAGGAAGAATTGAAAAGGAGAGTATATGCGCATTTGTCTCTTCTTTCATTCTCCGCCAGCCGCGATATCTCCTCTCTTTCATCTGTGCAGGAGAGAGTTTCTCGCTTATCCTTCTCTAGCTTACAGTGTGGTTAAGAGTGGGGAGGATAGCATACCATGGAGAGTCCAAGCACAAAGTAGTAAACAAAAGGCTAGAAAGCATGGGCGTCCGCAGGATTTTTTCCAGGAGGGGGCATAATTAGATTTTTTAATTTTTTGTTCTTAATTTTTTCAAATTTTATTTTTCTATTTTGATTTTTTATATTAAATATGCAAATAAATTCCAGTTTACTCAAAAAGAGAGCAAATGCTTAATTTTTTTACTGAATCCAAGGGAAGGATAGAGAGATGCCCTTTTGCTCCCTTCCACGGTTGCCCATGCTAGAGTGTTGGCAGCACTATACTGCTCGATTCTTTAGCATGCTCTCTTCTTTGTCACCATAGTGACCCTCAAGCTTCTGGCCAATAACGTACACAGAAATTAAATTTCCCAGGCACTTAAAAATTCAGCTTAATTTGCTGTTTTATAATATCCAAATTTCGGAATTTGTTCTATTTTACTGTTTTATAAATAAATAATAAAGTTAATAACAATATAAATGTTAAAACAAACGAAAATGATTAGAATTCATAGGTTCTCAAGGCACATAAAAATTGCTCCATTTTTGTTTTAATTTGCTCCACCTTTAAATATTAATCATTCATAGTATTTATTAAGAAAAAAAATTTTAAACTTTATACGTTTAACAGGAGTTAAGAAATTGTGCGCATGCGCAAAAGTATATAGCACATGCGTAACTGAAATTGTGTGCCATTATTTAAATTATTTATTTTAAACTTCCAGCCAGTATATAAGTATATAAGCCAGTATAATATGAAGCAAATTCTGAAATATAGATATTGTAGAAGAGTAAGTTAAGCTGAATTTTTTGATGCCTGGGAAAGGACGGGAGAGACTCAGTTGCGCACAGTACAATTGCCCACATTGCAATTGTCTACAGTGCTATTGGACACATAAGATTACGCACAGTTCTTTTCCACATACTCCTTCCACGCATGCTACCCAGCGGGGGGGTGCGGAAGGGGGGGGGAGAAGGGGGACCGAAGGTCGGGGGGAAGAAGGCGCGCGCGTGTGTGTGTGTGTGTGTGTGTATGTAGGTGTGGAAGGGGTATGCGTAAAAGAACTATGCGCAAAAGAACTGTGCGCAATCTTATGTGTTCAATAGCACTGTGGGCAATTGCAACGTCGGCAATTGTACTGTGCGCAAATAAAGGATTTTTAATTTCTGTATACGTTACTGGCTAGGAGCAAGTTTTGGATACTTAAATAAATTTTTTTTTTAATAAATACTATAAATAATTAATATTTAAAGGTGGAGCAAATTAAAACAAAAACGGTGCAATTTTTCTATGCCTTTAGAAACAAATGCCTATAAATTCTAATAATTTTTATTTTTATTTGACGTTTACATTGTTGTTAATTTTATCATTTATTTATAAAAAAGTAATATAAAGCAAATTCTTAAATATAGATATTATGGAAGAGCAAATTAATCTGAAATTTGTTCTGCCTAAAAAATTTAATTATTACGTGTGTCACTGGCTGAAATTAAGAAAATGGCGCGCAATTTCTGTTACGCATGCGCTATATACTTTTGCGCATGCGCATAATTTCTCAACTCCCGTTAAACGCATAAAGTAGTTTTTAATTTTTTTCTTAATAAATACTATGAATAATTAATATTTAAAAGTGGAGCAAATTGAAACAAAAATGAAGCAATTTTTTTGTGCTTTGAGAATCTATAAATTCTAACGATTTTTGTTTGTTTTGACATTTATATTGTTATTAACTTTATTATTTATTTATAAAAAAAAAATAAAATGGAGCAAATTATGAAATTTGGATATTATGAAAGAGCAAATTAAGCTGAATTTTTTGGTGCCTGGAAAATTTAATTTCTGTGTACGTTACTGGCTAGGAGCTTGAAGGTACCATAGTGCTTATAATAATGGAGGGGCTTTTTCTTTATGCGAACAAATGCAAGTTCCACGCGAGGATTGACAGATATGGATATATTCTGTCTGAACTGTGCCTCCCTTCCCCATTCTGTACTATCTTTCTAAGAAGCGCATGAAGAGAAGACAACCATGTACCTATTTCTAGTTTTTTATTTTTATATCTTATTATATTTTATTTGTCGATTTTATTGTTATTCTTTAATAATATTATTATATTATCTTCTTTAATTATATCAAGAAATTTAAGCATGAAATAACTTTTACAAAGAAATAAAATTGAACAAGGTTCCGTACCGCATAGTTACAGACCTATACGGCCACAGTTGAGACAGAAAACTATCTCTCTCTTCTGTAAACCTCGTGCGCGCCATGGCCTCTTTAGTATAAGCTCTATGTTTGTCACGCACTGGTCTAACGCTCATTCTAGTTAGTATATACAGGGTGTCCGGTAATTCGCGCCCTATCCGTCAGGTGCAGATAGAACAGATTATATAAACCTAGTAGAAAAGTCCTCTACCATTTTTCGATATTTACAATAATTAATAAGAAATTGATTAAAAAAGATCGGCTAATTTGCGCTACAAGCGCGCGACGAGAAGAGACAGCCCAGTCTTATACGGTTACCAAGTATACGGCAAAAAGAAACAGTATAATATTACGCGATTGCTAAGCGCGGGGAGGAGCAGTCGACAAAAGATAACATTTACAAGTATCGCATAATGTTGGACCTCCGAGTGAGCTATCTCTTCTATTAGGTTTAACCTAACTTTAACGGGGAGCACACACTTTTGCATACGCGCATAAGCGTAAATATGAGAATCTTAATTGGTCTATAAACATATGTATAAGAAATTCAACCAATCGAATTTCTTATGCATATGCTTATGCAAGAGTGTGTGCTCCCCGCTTTTACCTGCATCTGACTGGTGAGGCGCGAATTATCGGACACCCAGTATATTGTAGTGGAAAATTCTACTAGAGAGAGGGGCACAGCCTTTCTATTCTTCAAAGCCTGAAGTTATAACTATAGATCTAGATTTAGTTTTAGACATCTATGATCAACATTGTACGTACATGTGCAGTGTATTATGTTTCGTTACATAAAAAGCAATCACAATATATGTATAATCTACTGGCATATTGCATTTATATTTTGTTTGTCGAAAAATATTTAAATAAATGTATTTTTAATAAAATCTGAAATAAGCAAGTTTAACTTTAATTTTAAATATTTATCTATTAATCGATTACAAAAAAATTATTATTTTTCATAATCGATTGTTTTGTTGAATAGCGATTCTGTTTTTCGACATTGCCTATCCAATATGACCGACTGAGTTGAAAAGCAACACAAAATGTATAATCTACTGCTATTGCTTTTTATTTTGTTTTCGAAAAAAATTTAAAAAATGTAAATTTTTTAATAAATCGAAAAAGCAAGTTTAAATTTTAATTTTAAATATTTTCTAAATGATTACAAAAAACAAACAATTGCATTGTCTCCATTTCTTTGTACACATAATATCTTACGCACATTTCTTTTTCCACATCACTCATCCTCCTTCCACGCATGCTACCCAGCGGGGGGGTGCGGAAGGGGGGGGGAGAAGGGGGACCGAAGGTCGGGGGGAAGAAGGCGCGCGCGTGTGTGTGTGTGTGTGTGTATGTAGGTGTGGAAGGGGTATGCGTAAAAGAACTATGCGCAAAAGAACTGTGCGCAATCTTATGTGTTCAATAGCACTGTGGGCAATTGCAACGTCGGCAATTGTACTGTGCGCAAATAAAGGATTTTTAATTTCTGTATACGTTACTGGCTAGGAGCAAGTTTTGGATACTTAAATAAATTTTTTTTTTAATAAATACTATAAATAATTAATATTTAAAGGTGGAGCAAATTAAAACAAAAACGGTGCAATTTTTCTATGCCTTTAGAAACAAATGCCTATAAATTCTAATAATTTTTATTTTTATTTGACGTTTACATTGTTGTTAATTTTATCATTTATTTATAAAAAAGTAATATAAAGCAAATTCTTAAATATAGATATTATGGAAGAGCAAATTAATCTGAAATTTGTTCTGCCTAAAAAATTTTAATTAAATTATTACGTGTGTCACTGGCTGAAATTAAGAAAATGGCGCGCAATTTCTGTTACGCATGCGCTATATACTTTTGCGCATGCGCATAATTTCTCAACTCCCGTTAAACGCATAAAGTAGTTTTTAATTTTTTTCTTAATAAATACTATGAATAATTAATATTTAAAAGTGGAGCAAATTGAAACAAAAATGAAGCAATTTTTTTGTGCTTTGAGAATCTATAAATTCTAACGATTTTTGTTTGTTTTGACATTTATATTGTTATTAACTTTATTATTTATTTATAAAAAAAAATAAAATGGAGCAAATTATGAAATTTGGATATTATGAAAGAGCAAATTAAGCTGAATTTTTTGGTGCCTGGAAAATTAATTTCTGTGTACGTTACTGGCTAGGAGCTTGAAGGTACCATAGTGCTTATAATAATGGAGGGGCTTTTTCTTTATGCGAACAAATGCAAGTTCCACGCGAGGATTGACAGATATGGATATATTCTGTCTATTCTGTACTATCTTTCTAAGAAGCGCATGAAGAGAAGACAACCATGTACCTATTTCTAGTTTTTTATTTTTATATCTTATTATATTTTATTTGTCGATTTTATTGTTATTCTTTAATAATATTATTATATTATCTTCTTTAATTATATCAAGAAATTTAAGCATGAAATAACTTTTACAAAGAAATAAAATTGAACAAGGTTCCGTACCGCATAGTTACAGACCTATACGGCCACAGTTGAGACAGAAAAACTATCTCTCTCTTCTGTAAACCTCGTGCGCGCCATGGCCTCTTTAGTATAAGCTCTATGTTTGTCACGCACTGGTCTAACGCTCATTCTAGTTAGTATATACAGGGTGTCCGGTAATTCGCGCCCTATCCGTCAGGTGCAGATAGAACAGATTATATAAACCTAGTAGAAAAGTCCTCTACCATTTTTCGATATTTACAATAATTAATAAGAAATTGATTAAAAAAGATCAAGATCGGCTAATTTGCGCTACAAGCGCGCGACGAGAAGAGACAGCCCAGTCTTATACGGTTACCAAGTATACGGCAAAAAGAAACAGTATAATATTACGCGATTGCTAAGCGCGGGGAGGAGCAGTCGACAAAAGATAACATTTACAAGTATCGCATAATGTTGGACCTCCGAGTGAGCTATCTCTTCTATTAGGTTTAACCTAACTTTAACGGGGAGCACACACTTTTGCATACGCGCATAAGCGTAAATATGAGAATCTTAATTGGTCTATAAACATATGTATAAGAAATTCAACCAATCGAATTTCTTATGCATATGCTTATGCAAGAGTGTGTGCTCCCCGCTTTTACCTGCATCTGACTGGTGAGGCGCGAATTATCGGACACCCAGTATATTGTAGTGGAAAATTCTACTAGAGAGAGGGGCACAGCCTTTCTATTCTTCAAAGCCTGAAGTTATAACTATAGATCTAGATTTAGTTTTAGACATCTATCTATGATCAACATTGTACGTACATGTGCAGTGTATTATGTTTCGTTACATAAAAAGCAATCACAATATATGTATAATCTACTGGCATATTGCATTTATATTTTGTTTGTCGAAAAATATTTAAATAAATGTATTTTTAATAAAATCTGAAATAAGCAAGTTTAACTTTAATTTTAAATATTTATCTATTAATCGATTACAAAAAAATTATTATTTTTCATAATCGATTGTTTTGTTGAATAGCGATTCTGTTTTTCGACATTGCCTATCCAATATGACCGACTGAGTTGATTGCACGTTAGCACCGACGAGGTATTCGGTGGCATTAGTCAGCAGTCAGTCTCGACGTGGTCTCGCCGCCATCTTATGTAACAGATGTAGTTTAACCGTTGAGCGATCGTGGTCAGCATTGTGCGCGAACGTACTTGTAAGGTAGTTCCGAATTGTTTGCTGGTGACATATTCGTTTCTCCTGATAAAATAATGTTATACTGTATCATAGGAATGTGATTACAGTATAATATTGGTGGTTTTAAATCAATATACCATATTTATGTTCTTCCCATCAATGTATCGACACTACATTCAGGTACAGAATACCGATTTTCTTATTTTGATTTTTTTATTCTTTTCTTTCAATTTAATAAATAATGTCTTATACAAAATGTATATATATGATATGCTTCTCGTTCAAGTTAATATAAATCAGATCTCGCATTATATTGAACTAGATGTACAACATTAACACATGCTTGCATTTTATCAAAATTTCAATAGATTACTTTTATATCTACAATGTCTATTTATTGTCATTACATAGTTAGATTTTCTGTTCTTTTATCAGAAATATAAACAATCTCTTCTGATAAAAGCAATTGTTTTATATTACTTTAATCAATAGTCAATGTGCTAATGTTGCGGTGCAAAGTTTTTCAAATTAAGTTTAACTAAATAACTTGCTTGTGTAAACATTTTAAAGCATTGATTTCTAATTAATAAATTTCAATAATTTGATATGTTACAGAAGGAGTAATCATACTATAAGCATTGTGATATGGCTAGAGTTCTACTATACGAGAGAGTAGTGGATGCTGTACTCACACGCACAAGTCCATCGGTAAGTACTTCTATAATTATATAAATATATGGCCAGCAAATTTTTATTGAGATTTTTAGATCTTTTAAAATATATCTATGTGCATATGCAGTTAAAGATTTTATTTACATTCTAACATTGAACATTTTAATTGCATACATGTTGATTATATGTGTGCCGCAAGTATTTCTGGATATAAGACTGAATCTTAAACGACAATAGACTTTAGATTTAATAAAATTTGTTTAGATATTCAAGTATTTATTTGTAATTAAATATTTATATTTGTTATACAATATCTTTAAAATCAAAGAAAATCAGTTTATATGTTTAATTACTTGTATTATGCTCATGTTTATATAGCATACATAATGTAGCATAATGTATCATGTTTTAATTTTCTTATTTCTAACTTTGTTATATGAAAAAGTTTTTTTATTTTTTACATCTAAAATTACTCCTTAATAATAATCATTGTTCTTAAATGCTATTTTTGCTATTAAAAGTTTTGATAATTGATACATAATATAAAAATGAATTTTTCTCACAAAGTAGATTGTCATAACAGGGGGTCAAAGAGGAACATAGGAATTAAAATTTTAAATTGAGATTCCTAATTTATTCCTAAATAGTCTTTTTTTTTGTGCTTTCAAATTAATGAGTCATTGTGTTGAATCATTGTATGAATCATTGTGTGAATTATTGTATGAATCATTGTGTGAATCATTGTGTTGTCTAAAGACCATTACAGCATGTCAGCATACTTGTTTAGGTTAGGTTAGTAAAGTTTGCGACAGTCGGTATAGTAGAAAACTGCTAAAGAATCTTTATCACGTAGATTCCTACTTTACTATCATAACATAAATGTAGATCTTATTGTAGGTTCCAGTTTAGGTCTTAGTAAGGTTATACATATATAAGAAGGTTAAGACATCTTATTAGTCTATGTATTTCTCACATTTATCCATGATGCATTGCGTGATTTGAAATGCATGGTGATATATTGATGTTAGTTGTATTGTAAAAAAAATAGATAATTGAAATTGGAAAAATACAACACTATTTTGTTAATTAATTTATTTATATGTCCTATTCATCAATATTTATATTTTTTAGTATATTAATAACTTAACCTAACCCCTAACCTAACCTTACCTAACTTGTCAATCCACAGCCGCGCACATCGACTACGGTTGTGCGCAGGCGCACGTCGCAGAACATCATGGGTAGCTGTGGGAGATGTGTTAACTTTTTTATATACAGGGTGTCAATTTGAAAATTATTAGTTAAAATATCTCGGGAACTAGTAAAGATATTAAAACACAATTTGAAATGAATATTGGACTTACAGGAGGACACCGAATCGTAGTAAGAGTAGAAATTAATTTTGACAAGAATTATAGATTGTTTATTAATTTTTATTTTATGAGTACAGAAGTAAAAAAATATTTGTTATAATTTTCATTTAATTAAGTGTTCAAAATGATTTCCATTATTTTCTAAACAGTAATAAAGTTTGTTTTCAAATTCGGTTTTAACATTTTGAAATGTTTGTCTGGGAATAGATGCATTCTCTGACCATCCGTGTTGTCAAAGTTGTTCAACTGTTGTAAGCGGTTTTGTTTACTATTGTAATTTTATTACAAAGAAGCAAAAATTAAATGAAACGAGCTTCATTTGTAGTTTGAAGAAATAACAACTGTTTTAATTAAACCGTTATTATTTGAAAACAAATCAATCGATTTGAATTTTTCTTGCACAGGTAAAAAGTACTCATTTACATCTTTAATTTGAGGTATCACGAAGAGAAGGTAGTGCTATTTAAGATTTTAAAGTAAAGGTAAAGGACGTGTAAAGGGTGACTCACCCTTTGATGCGATTCGATGTCCCGTTATGAGTCCAATATTCATTTCAAATTGTGTTTTGATATCTTTATTAGTTCGCGATATTTCGACTGATAATTTTAAAATTGACACTCTGTATAATCTTAGGTCTCGGCATACTGGTAGCGCATGTGGAGTATTCTTTGTATGGGGTAACCTCATACAAAGAAAGAACGATATTCTATTTCTGAAGATAGTCAAACTCCGAGTACACGTGCACGCTTCTTCTTTATGTGCTATTTACTCCACCGTGCTGGAATCTATGAATCTAATTTAATCGAGAAGGATTATATACGTTCCTCTTTCCAGTAATGTATTCATATAGGAATTCAAAAAGCAACTAATATTCTGTCACACATTTTGTTGTTTATTTTAAATGAAAGCATGTGGGAGTGTTTTGATTGATCAGTGTTGATATTGATCATAGCTAACCATAGCGGCCGATGCCTAGGGTTTTTTGCTACACTATCCAATGGGAAGACTGTGGTCAATATCAACGTGGTCAAACGGATCTCACCCAAGAATATGATTTTCAGCATTTTTCATAAGTTTCAAAGGACTTTTGATGAATAATAGAAGATTTATAAAAAAAAAGAGGAGAGTGGAGTAAAAAAATTTTAATTGGCACGTTTAAATTGCACTTTAACCCTTTTATCACATAATAAGTATACACAGTAGCGACAGTGAACCATCCGACCCGGTATCAAAGGAGAATGTCCAAAAAGTGCAATTTTTTGACCTCGAGTTGAAAGTAAAATTCGAGTTTTTTTAGGTCTCATACATCTAGAATAATGTAAAAACCATAGTGGTTTTTCCTAGAAATGTAGGGAACATTTAAACATCATATGTTTAGAGAAAATCACGTAAATCAATATCTCAACAAATCGAGATTTCTTGATGTTTTACCCAAATATTTTGGTAAATATTTTGGTAATACCAAGTTTCTAAAATTATTTAGAACAATTTTAATGTCAGTTAATCATAAATTGAATAATGTATATACAGGGTGTTCCTAAAGTCTGACTTGGGCTCTTTATCTTGGAAATGACTTAAGATACGAAAAATGTTTCAAACAAAAGTTGTAGGGTTTTGAAGAGAATATAAGATCGTGCCATTAATTTGACCTTAAATAGTCATATGAAGGTCACATGAAGGTCACCTTCAATTTTTTAAATAGAACTACCTATTTTTTATTACATATTCTTGTATGTTATTTCAAAAGCTTTACAAAACCTTATACTAAAATATGTTTTTATAGAGTTCTTGTTGAGTTATAAAAGTTTGAAGTTAACAATTTTTTGACATGAAATGTAAAATATCTTATAAAATATTTTTTGGTAATCATACCTTAATACTTTTTCTGCACGAAATAATGAGACCAATCAACTGATATAAAAAAAGGCAGCTGCATACTTTTTAAAAAGTAGTTATGTTTTTTTTACACCAACTGATTGGTCTCATTATTCCATGCAAAACAGTATTAAGGTACAATGACTAAAAACGGAATATTTTACAAGATATTTTACATTTTATGTCAAAAAATTATTAACTTCAAACCTTTATAATTCAACAAAAACTCCATGTAAACATATTTCAGCATAGGGTTTTGTAAAGCTTTTGAAATAACATATAATGTGTGTGTAATGAAAAATAGGTAGTTCCATTAAAGAAATTGAAGGTGACTTTTACGTGACCTTCAAATGATTATTCAAGGTCAAATCAATGGCACAAAATTATGTCTCCTACAACTTTTGTTTGAAACTTTTTTCGTATCTTGTCATTTCCAAGATAAAGAGCCCAAGTCAGACTTTAGGAACACCCTGTATATATATTATTCAATTTATGATTAACTGACATTAAAATTGTTCTAAATAATTTTAGAAACTTGGTATTACCAAAATATTTACCAAAATATTTGGGTGAAACATCAAGAAATCTCGATTTGTTGAGATATTGATTTACGTGATTTTCTCTAAACATATAATGATATTTAAATGTTCCCTACATTTCCAGAAAAAACCACTATGGTTTTTACAATATTTTAGATGTATAAGACCTAAAACAACTCGAATTTTACTTTCCGCTCGAGATCAAAAAATCGCACTTTTTGACATTCTCCTTTTAGTGCGCATGTGCGAGTTCGTACATCTAACAATATGGCTGCGCCCAGAATGTCACATCAGGTAACCTTTAATTCTATAATTTCATGTTTCTTATAATTGGATATTTTATATTTTTTTATTTCAATAAATTTTCTGAATCATAATCAAACAGAAATATTTTTTTATACAATACGTATATTTGCATCGTGGCGGCCGTACATCCAACAATTTGACGCATACCACGTGACTTGGACCATCTACATCAAAGGTGCCGACACTCACTGTCGCTACTGTGTAAACTTATACTGTGCTTTCATTATTATTGGCATTTATGGAAGTTTTGAAAAGGACCCCACAGAAAACATGGAAAATGGCTTTCGGTAAAATTGGCTGAAACTTTGACATTTTGTACTTCTAGTAATGCTGATCAAAAGTTACCATAGTCATAAGTCAATCCTACGAACGTTTTTGTTCTGGAAAAGCTGAAAGTTCGATAATAGTGCCTATGATTCTTTCTCGTTTTCAGCTTTATCCAGGGTCAGCGACGTGGACGTAGCGAGTATCTGATCCCTTTGTGTGTGTATGTGTGGGAGAGTGGGTGGGTGGATATGAATGTGTGTGTGTAAGTGTGTAAATGGGGGTGTGCGTGCGTGTGTGTGTGGTAGGGGTGTGCGTGCGTGTGTGTGTGGTAGGGGTGTACGTGCCTGTGTGTATGCGCGCGCGTGCATGTGTGTGGGGGGAGGGGGAGTGGATGAGTATGTGAGTGAGGGTGTGCGTGCGTGCGTGTGTGAGTGTGAGTCAGTGAGTGGGTGAGGGGTGGGTGGATGGGTATGTGGGTGAGGGTGTGCGTGTGTGTGTGGGGGTGAGTATGGGGGGATGGGTGTGGATGTCAGTAGAGATAAGGACCCCACACTCAAAACCCCCATATCCACCCATTCATCCACTTACACGCGCACGCACATCCTCACCCACATACTCATCCACCTACCCTTATTTACACACACACGCGCGCGCGCGTGCGCGCACACACGCACACACGTACACGCACGCAAACACCCACACACTCATCCACACATACACATTCATATTCACCCACACATATACACACAAAGGGATCAGGTACTCGCTAGATCCTCGTCGTTGATCCTGGATAACACTGAAAACGAGAAAGTATTATAGGCACTATTATCGAACTTTGAGCCTTTCCAGACCAAAAACGACTCGTAGGATTGACTTGTGACTATGGTAACTTTTGATCAGCACTTGAAGTACAAAATGGCAAAATTTCAGTTAATTTTACCGAAAGCCATTTTCCATATGTTTTTGCGGGGTCCTTTGCCTATAATATATGTTTGCGTTTATGGCTTTCAAATTTGATCAAGGTCCGTAGATTGACGGGAAGGCAAGTAAGGTCTTCGCATTTATATTTCAGCATTTGGTTTCAAAATGACGCCGCCAATCCAGCCACTGGATAGCTATTCAACTAGTTTTTTTTACTAACACTTTGTACGACACACACTGACACACAACACACATAACTTCGTGGCCTTAAAATGGCGGCTCATGCGAAGACTTTTCTTCCCCTTTTGTTAGCCCGGGTCCACAGTAGCTAATTTAAATCGCAAGCCTTAAGAAATGCACCAATCACAGTTAAGAATGAGGGGACTACTCAACTGTGATTGGTCAATTTCTTAAGGCTTAAAGCTTAAACCTATTGTGGACCCGGGCTTAATCTACGGATCTTGAGTTTTATTATCTGTTGTTGATCATTAGTGTTGCTTTTAGGCACTGGATTAACATATTGTTTGAAATAAACTACAGTCGTTTATAAGTGCTTTGCAATTTTTATTAGGAACGACTGTATAGCAACAAAATGTTTTTAAAGCAAAATATAGCATGATACTAAGACCGGGTTTATAATAGATGTAGTAAGCTCTGTAAGCCGTAAGAAATTGATCAATCATAGTCAATTATTCTTCTCATTTTTTACTGTGATTGGTGAATTTCTTAAAGCTTAGAGCTTACTACACCTGTTGTAGGCCTAATAATACGTTACCGGCCTAATAATACGTTATTCAACTTAAAAGAGCTTTATAAAAATTATTTTATTCACTTCTGACGTTTCAAGGAGCTATTTAATTTTTCAATGTATTAATATATTAATATTAATTTTTCAAAATAGAAGATATTTTGTGAGCTGAACCAATAAAAACAGATAAATTGGTCAGACTTTTCTAAAAACTTTAGAACAACGCAACACTGAACGCTCTTTGGGTGCGTTTGAAGAGACGTTATTAATGCTATCAGCGTTGTTCTATACATATATGTTACTTACTGAAAGTTGAACAAGGATAGAATATGCTTATAGCGCTAAAAGCGTGTTTTTTGAATGTAGCCCATGTGGCGACAATATGAGGTGTAGCGAATTTGTTGTTTAGAAAGTGAAATAAACATCGTCGAAATAACAATTGCTAAGCAATGAAAATAAACTAAGTAATAATAAGTTTTAAATGTTGGCAGACATTTTTTCTCAGCATATATGCTTGTAAACATTTACAAGCATACATATATGCTTGTAAAAAAACGTCTTATGCAAAGCGCATGTGTTTGTAATATCGAAGGGTTAAAAAGGTATTAAATTTTAGACATTTTTATTACAAGGTAAAGTTTTGAAAATCAAAAAATATAATGTTATTAAATTCTTAACTCAATAATTAGTTGGATACTACGAAAAATGCTGAAAATCGCAATTTTCTTAAAAGAAAGACAAATATGAGGTTATTTACATATTTTTTGAACATTTTGTTATAATATCAAGTTTTTGAAGCAGGGTGGTTTTTGAAGTTGCATTGCACAAATATATTTTTTTTAGTTTATAATGAAAGCTTATAATAAATTTTCAAAGGATGATGGGTAAAATTATCAGATTTTGGCCCCAACGATGGAACCTTTTTTATGCATGTTTTCTTATATGTATTTTTGAATGTGCTAAATCTAAATTAAACATTTTCAAGGTACATTGATGGAAAAGTACTGAAAATCGTATTTTAATTGAAGTTCTGATTCATTCGAAAATCTGAATGAAAATTCAAGATTATATATTTTTTCTTTCTATTTTCTCATTCTACAACTTGCATTATTACTTATTACTTATTGCTTACTTATCCATTCTTATGTTTTTTAAATAATCTTACAAAGAAATTTTTCGAAAATGTCATTTTTAAAATCTTCCCCTACCTATTTTGCAAAATTTAAATTTAAACAAAAATTGAAAAGCATTGAATGCCAAATCCATCCGTCTCTTCTCGCTGTGTGCTTGTAGGCTGCACCAATTGGCCGATCTTTTTCAATTAATTTCTCATTAATTATTACAAATATTGAAAAATGGTAGAGGACTTTTCTACTATTTCTTTTGCTAGGTTTACCCTATTCTACCTGTACCTGACGAGTGGGGCACGAATTACCTTGTATATTAATATTATGTTTCTACAATTCAATTTTGAAGAAAATGAGATGATAATGTTGTAACGCTGTAAGTAGGCACCGCGCTATTGCATTATTTTTCTTCAGTTAATCTAAATTAAAAAATTTGACTTTTGAAAAACTAATTACGCCATTTTAAAAAATATAAAATACCACAAAAATTTTTTTATACTTAAAACATTTTTTGTGCTACCGGCGTGCGAAAAGTCGCCCTTTACGTACATGATGGGATTTTAGAAAGGGCTCCCTTTCCACGCACCGGTCACACAAAATATCGTAGCCAACATGTGCGGGTCATAAATCGGCCGATCGTGCGGATTGTCACACTTGGCTTCGTCTCGTGCGCCAAACTTCCGCACTCTCGGCCGATTTACGATTCCCCGCACTTGTTAGTTAATATACTATTATTACACGTGCATCCAAAGTGGCACTTTTCGTACCTGATTTCTGTGCCAAAAGTAACCAGTTTACAACATCCACTTCCAATACATTATACACACCATATTAAACCCGATAAAACCATGTCCAATAACACATTTAACCCGATAAAACTGTGTCCAATATATTAGACACGAGTTTCGACGCTATCTCGCAGCGCACATACAAAACAACTGGCAAAACTACTGCCACTCCGCGCCCTCCCAACACGCACCTAACCCTATCTGCTATTCATATATCAGGCTACTGCGTAAATCAGGTACAAAAATCGGATACTTAAAGTGTCACTTTGGATGCACTTGTAATACAAAATAGTATGTTTCACGCACGGAAGTTGGCTATTGTCCACTCGTGCGGGCAACGCGCACTCGTGACGAATAGCCAACTTTCCGCACTTGTAACACAATAATATACTATTATATTCTTTATTTTTGCATTCGTTAAAAATGAAAAAAATCCGTTATTTTCGAGGGATTGTTTCAACCTCTAAATGTTGAGCTAAACACCTAAAAATAATATGGGTCTAACATTTTTTGATGTTCCACAATATATCTAAATTGCATTATAATCGACGAGGGACATTTCTAACAGTTCTCTTATTAGTGATGCCAGATTCGAAACGTGCAAAACGACAAATCATAGCAGAGGGAATATATACATACGCATCAGTTGTATATATGTGATGCATAGAACATTTTACTCCACTATGATTTGGTGTGTTGCGCGTTCCTAAATCTATCATCACTAAGATCATTATAAAAAAAGGTAAGAATGCGTAATTAAGTAATAATACAACAATAAGGTGGGAGAGTAGGAAGGAACAGAGAGTAAGAAATTATAATCTTGAATATTTATTCAGATTTTGCCAAAACTTTAATTTAAATGCGATTTTCAATATTTTCCCATCGGTATATCTTGAAAATAACGATTGATTTGGATTTAGCACATTCAAAAATATAAGAAAACATGCATGAGAAAGATTCCATCGCTTGTACAAAAATCTGATAATTTTAACCGGTTGTTTGTAATTTATTTTATGCAAGTTTTGTTTAATATATGCTTATGTATTAAGATTAATTATATTGTCATTGATTATGTTGCAATTAATCATGTTGAGATTGAAATTGTTCCGAGATTCGATTGCTAATTGATCAGTTGAACACTTCAGACTGTTTGATTGGTTCACGCTGCTTGTCCTAGGTATCTGTCGATTTGGATGTGTTAACAGGTCGCTTCTTTGTTCCGTTTGCATGTATTATCAATGAGAGAGATTCGATAGCGCAAATTGTTGATTAGCTAGTTGAACACTAGGACTTTGATTCTCCAATTGTACTGGTTACCCTAGGCCAAGGTTCGTAGATGAACGACGGGAGGGGAAGGTCATTGCATTCATATTTCAGTATTTGGTATTTCAGTATTTTTTCACTAACTAACACTTTGTACAACACACCGACATATAACACACAACTTCGTGGCCCCAAAATGGTCCCAATTATGCAAGGACCTTTCTTCCCCTCCCGTCGTTTATCTACGGATTTTGCCTTAGGCATCAGTCAAGTGTGTGGATGTATGCTATCACAATGCCCTAATCTTCTCGTTACTAATCAGATATAACAATGGATTGTTCATCGCATACAGTTTATCGATTTTATTTGGATATAGTCTCGATCGACAATTTCTAATTGAAAATTGGATCAGGATAAAATTAGATAATTATGAATATAAATCTAAATCGTAAGAAGGCGTGAAGAGCTAAACGTGGATGTTGCTATGGAAACAAATCGTGCGCATGGCACATATTAGTCTTGGTGTACTAACCAAGACTTTGAAAATTGAAATAATCTCTTACTTGAGATTTTATTTCAAAAATCCCTTGACCCCTCTATCGAAATAAATAATTAAATGCGAGAGAAAAATATAGATCCGAAAGTCGCTGAATCGGGAATCGAACCCGAGACCTTTTGCTTGCCGGGCGACTGCTCTTGATTGGCGGTAATTGTTTATTAAAAACTTAACAAAAGTTTACTAAATAAAAGATTTTTCTGACACCATATGCATTAAAAGATACATTGGTAGATTCATTTGTTTTTGTGTTGTAAATTGAACGCATGGGCGAAGGATGAGCATAGTCCCTCCTGCACCCTCATCTCACAAGAAATCTAACTTTTTTTACATCAGGAATGTGCTAAACACATACCCTCCATCTCGGGGAAGGCTTTGGGTTATGTGGGGATGGGAATAGGCTGAAGGCACACGATCTACTAAACCTGACGGTGGCCACCATCACGTGGAAATGGGAGCTCCGGGATTGCTCTACGCATGCAATCGCCCCCCCCCTCCCCCGCGCTCGTACACAACTGCGCATCCGTTTCTGGGAGATCTTTGATCTCCTACGGGAGAAATGAGGCTACAACCACTTCTCCCGCCGTTGGTGGGGACTGCGTGCAATGGCTCGAGTGGCCCCCGTCACTGTCGCCTGCGATGTACCAGCCCCTAGATTGAGGTTTCCTTCACCCCCAAAGAGGGTTAGGATTTGGTCAACAGCCGAGGGACCAGCTCTTTCGAGAAAGAAACCTTGTTAACGGGAGGGAGGAAGACGGTCGATTCATAGAGGATTGATGGTGTCCTCCCTTGTCCCGCTCTTTCTTCCCCTATCACGTGCAATGATTTTCACCTGTGATTCCCCCCGGGCCCACCGATTTGCAGCTCCCTTCGCTCTCGTAGGAGTTAGGATTTGGCGCGCGAACCGGCGGACCTTTTACCTGACCCCATCTCGAAAGATAAGGTCACCTATGGTAAGAGAGGGACACAACGTGCTCCCTTCTCTCACCCACTTTTTTAGGGGAGAGGCGTTAGGCACTGGCCCCGCGCGTCTCCGCCCTCCCTTCTCCCTTAAAAGGGAGGACGCCCTAGCTATGTGAACCTGGCACCCGACTTAAAGTAAATGGATATTTCAGGTACGCATTCGATTGTACTTTGTTTGTACCCGTTTGTACCGATTTTTATTTTGTTTGTACCCGTAAGGGTTGGAAGTTATTAAGGGTTGAAAAATCACCAGCACCCCACTTTGAGATATCGTAATTTTTGTGGTGCTGTTTGATTCAGTATCGTTTGTACCCGTTTGTACCGCTTTTCATTTCGTTTGTACCCCTAAGGGGGTGGAAATACGGCGTATTTAATATTCGCGAAAGGGGTAACTTTGCTATTTTTAAAGATATTCGAAATCTGTTAACGGGTGCTGCTTCCTAATCGTTTGTACCCGTTTGTACCGCTTTCCATTTTGTTTGTACCCCCACGGGGGTGAAAGTACCGAATTTTTAAAATAGGGATAAAAGCTAACTTTGTAAATTTTAAAGATATTCGAATTCTGCAAACGGGTGCTGCTTCCTAATCGTTTGTACCCGTTTGTACTGCTTTCCATTTCGTTAGCTCTTACCCCTATTTTAAAAATTTGGTACTTTCACCCCCGTGGGGGTACAAACAAAATGGAAAGCGGTAAAAGCGGGTACAAACGATTAGGAAGCAGCATCCGTTTGCAGAATTCGAATATCTTTAAAATTTACAAAGTTAGCTCTTACCCCTATTTTAAAAATTCGGTACTTTCACCCCCGTGGGGGTACAAACAAAATGGAAAGCGGTACAAACAGGTACAAACGATTAGGAAGCAGCACCCGTTTGCAGAATTCGAATATCTTTAAAATTGACAAAGTTAGCTCTTACCCTTATTTTAAAATTCGGTATTTTTACTCCCGTAGGGGTACAAACGAAATGGAAAGCGGTACAAACGGGTACAAACGATTAGGAAGCAGCACCCGTTTGCAGAATTCGAATATCTTTAAAATTGACAAAGTTAGCTCTTACCCCTATTTTAAAAATTCGGTACTTTCACCCCCGTGGGGGTACAAACGAAATGAAAAGCGGTACAAACGGGTATAAACGATTAGGAAGCAGCACCCGTTTACAGATTTTGAATATCTTTAAAAATAGCAAAGTTACCCCTTTCGCGAATATTAAATACCCCGTATTTCCACCCCCTTAGGTGTACAAACGAAATGGAAAGCGGTACAAACGGGTACAAATGATACTGAATCGAACGGCACCACGAAAATTACGATATCTCAAAGTGGGGTGCTGGTGATTTTTCAACCCTTAATAACTTCCAACTCTTACGGGTACAAACAAAATAAAAATCGGTACAAACGGGTACAAACAAAGTACAATCGAATGCGTACCTGAAATATCCATTTACTTTAAGTCGGGTGCCAAATTCACATAGCTGGACGCCCTGCCTTCGCTGTTTTGGGGTCTCTACTTCGGCTGTTTCGCCGAGGGAATCTCGTCAAGCCCCCGGCGAGGTTCTCTTCCCGTTCATGCTGGTGGTTGCATTCGCGCACTTCAGCCTTCTGACAAGAAATCTAACCTAACCTAACTTAACCTAACTCTTACCTTTTTTTTGAGATACGGCGCAGGGCAGAGGATTCCTTTTTACAGATACCTATGGGTCGGCCTTATAGGTTATGTGGTGACTCATTCATCCAGAGCACCTCGTCTTTGATAGTGTGTTGGCGGCTGTCCCCCAACTCCTATCAGAGATAACAGCTCTGAATGGCCCTATCCACTAAACCTTTGCCCGTGCCCATTGCATGGGCCTCTTCTTTCGCTTTCCGGCAGTGCAGCAGGAACTGTTTTCCACAATACATCTACTGCACTGCCGGGACTTGCCTTTCTCTCCTCTTTTTATCCCTTTTTCTTCTTCATTATCTCCTCTCCTATTCTCCCACCGACCCTTAAAAGGACGGTGCTTCTCTCTTTCAGGTGCATACGTATACCGATGTTAACCCGATACACGCATACACTCCCTAACCTTTTTACATATATATATACATGCAGACTTTCTTCCACCTACACACTCCGATATACACACACACATACACACATGCGCGCGCGCACGCACACACACGCACACGCACGCACGCACGCACGCGCGCGCGCACACACACACACACACACGCACACGCACACGCACACGCACACGCACACGCACACGCACACACGCACACGCACACACGCACACGCACACGCACACACACACACACACGCACACACACATCATTATTTATTAAATAATATAAATAATGCCTCTCTCCATCTTATCCTCCGTCATAACTAGGTTGATTGTGCAGACAGGTTCTCACCTATCTGCCTTTCCCTCTCTCTTCTCTCCTTTTCCATTACTACTTCAGCGAATTTGGACACCTCATGCCACTTCTCTCTACTTTTGCACATTGCCGCTACAATGTGCTTCAAGGAGAGCGCATCCCCTATCTTCTTTCTTAGTTCTTTTCTCTCCTGTTTTCAGGCCATACACGATTGAACTGTTTGCTCTGCCGCGTCCACCATACCCATTACGCAATGCTCGCACATCGGGGACTGGACACTGCCTATTCTGTATAGATAGGTTCCAAAAACACTATGACCTGTCAGGTTCTGCGTAAGTCTAAACGATAGATTCCCATGCTTACGCATGAATCAGCTACTCATATTGGGCACTATGGCCTCCCTGGTCCGGCTAAGTTATAGTTCTGCATATAGATCTGCTGGTGCATGAGGACCTCTTCCATCTTCTTAATTCTCCTCTTCTGCCGATGGCGTCCAGTCTCCCGTCCATCTCTGATGTCACAAATCCTTTGATGAGACTTTGCTCTGACGCCAGATATAGCGGCGGAATCCTGGCCAGTAATGTGGCCGCCGCGAATGAGGTTGTGCGATATGCAGATATAACTCTTATCGCAATTGCTCTCTGGATTTGATTCATTCTTGCTTGATGTTTTCTTGAGGTCGCTAGTTTTTTATACCAAACCGGTGCTCCGTATAATAATACAGAATGCACCACATTTGCATATAGACGCCTCTTCATTTCTGAAGGTTCTCGTAGATTTAGCATTAGCCTAACTTAACCTAACCTATCTCAACCCATGTGCGAAGAAAAATTTTTTATTAGTAATAATTCACTGTTGTGTCCCTTCATAAAATATCCCTGCAACCCCCAAATCCCTGTAACCTTCATATCTCTGCTCTTTTACTGTGCTCTACTTGCTCACGAACGCAATTAAAGAGTACTTTGAAATACCCTGTATATATTGATGTGTTGCAATTTAAACTTTATTTAATGGAAAAATATATTTAATTTAAAACGCTTGTGTCTATTAATTGAGTAAACAAGCTGAACTTTTATATTTTGTTCAACGAGACAACATTTATGGTCTACACATAGATGGACAAAGTGAACGAGACTCTATTTATTGTCAGTAAAGCGCAGTTTTCATTGATGCTAGAAACCAGCGTCAAACGGAGATTATGTGACTAAATTTGTCGCTTGTCTAATGGAGGGAGTAGTGGCAAAATATGCGCGTTGTGAACCGCCGATAAAATTGAGAATATAATGGCTTACAGGCAGAAATATTGTGCATGGATGACAAAACGTGCGAGGCAGGTGAATAATGTTCAAAAAGAACTCTTTCTTCTTTTTTGTTCATTGTTAATTACAATTATTGTTGAGTTTGCGGCACGCTGAAAAAGTTGAAACGGTCTGAACTTTATTTCTCACTATATTTTCTTGACGCCGAATCTAGAGAAAGTCTAGTGATTTTAATTTGACGCTGGTTTTTAGCGTTTATGAAATTGCACTTTAATGTATATATGTAAATATAGCACACCTCAACCTTTTTTTTTTTTTTTTTTTTTTTTTTTTTAAGTGAGGTGAGATAGTCCTTATGATCTAATAGTCTAATTTACTAGTTAAACAGGATTCGGATCTTCTGATTAATCAACGTGCTGATTTTTCTGAGCAGCAAATGATCGATTTGCGTAAATGTATGGTTAATTAGATCCTTTCGATTATTTACATAGAGGTTTTTAGGTTTTTATACATTATATTAGACTGCTAACATGTATAAGCCATATCGTGAAATGTAATGCAGCTATATCTAATTGGATAGACTTTGATATGCTGTTTTTTAATAAAACGATAATATGAATGTACATGTCAAAATAAAACAAAATATCAAATACTGCATATTTAAAAACAAGAAATATGCCAATGACTTTTAGCATATTTGACTGTCCAACTTACATATTCTACCCAATTAGATATGCATGACCTTGCATTATATTTAGTATAGCTATTAATGACTTAATATATAGAACTGCGATTTGTATACATATATAAAAGAAGGGATATTTCAAAATTCCTTCAGTAGGAATTATTTGTAATAGAAATTAGTTGTTTGTTATTTAATAACTAATTTTAATACTAGCGTTTTATTCTCACTTTTGACAGTTAAGCTCAAAGCACAATAGAGAAAATATTAGGAATAAAAATAAATAAATAAATATCAAATGTATTAATCTTATTGCATAATATTAATATACAGACAATAAAAACAGGGAATGAAAAATATCCATCAATAGAAGCAGGAAATAAATATTATTCGGCTTTCTATTGATAGATATTTCCTGTTCCTATTGCCTGTACTTTTTTATTATGCAATAGGTCTTTATTTCTATTTCTAATATTTTCTGTATTGTGCTTTGATCTTTAAAAAATTTTGTTGCTTTTAAATAAATTTAAAAAATTAAGCTAGACTTACAAATATTTTTCAGCATGATACGGAGATCCAAAATGGAGTGAAGATTAAAGCTGAACCTGTTGATACGACTACATTAAATATTGACACAACGGATAGATTAGTTAAAAATATCTTTAATCTTAAAAATGATACGTTAGATAAAAATTGTTTGAATATGATTAATCGTGACGAATCATCATTATCCATAAACGACGTTTCGCCCCAAACTGTAAATAGTAGAAAGAGTAAACATATATTTAATAGTCATTCTGCATATATAAATAGCACTGATAAAACTAATTTAAAACGCAAAAGGACAATTGTTGAACGCGATGCTTTATCACAATCAAAAAAGAAACGTTCTAACGATTTTCAAATTTCTAAAAATGAGAATATTAATGCGTTTACAAAAACAACCGAAAAATTTGAAGAAAAAAAGAAACAGCAAAACATTAGCTCAAATTCTAGAACCAAAATGCGACACACTAATCAATCGTCGAAAAGAAGAGACCCTACTGAATGTAACATATGTTTTAGAAAATTCTCTTCTGTTCAAAATTGTGAAAGTCATAAACAATACTATAATGGAGATTATAAATGTAAAAATTGTAACAGACATTTTATTACGAGGAAGAAACTTAATTTACATGTTAGGAACAGTTGTAACGCGACACATGACGTTTATCGTCCCTCAAACTTAGTTTGTAATTTTTGTAATCGTGTTTTTAGAAATAGATTTAAAGCACTTCTACAATCGCACATATTTCACGTACATAGTGAATTAATAAATTCTAGTAACATAATTAAACGCAAAAAACTGAAGCCTAAGAATGTAAATACATTTTGTAAAAATGCCACTTTGAAAACTGATGCACATGAAGAGTCACCACGTACAAATAATCTCATGAAATCGGAGAAACAAAATGCTCTTATAAATAAAAATGAATCTTGGAACGATGATGATATGGTGAAGACTGACGCCAAAAACTTAAAAACTGAAGAATTATTTAATAATGGAATGTCATCCACGAAAAAATTACGGCAACCAACATTAACGGAATATTTAGAATTTTGCAAAAAAAAACGCAATATTAATGCCAGTCCAAATAAATTTAATATTGATTCTAAGATGAAAGATAGTTTTCCATCCGCTTTATCTCATGATGAAAGAGAGGTAAAAACTTTGAAACCAAAGTTTTCAAAAATATATAATAAACAAGTTGATTCTTCATCTGCAAAAACAAATAATCTAGAACAAATGACACATTCTACTATGGAGCAAGATAAAAATTGCGAAGAGTCTAAGAAGCCATTTGTAAAATTACATGCGGATGTTGAAATGATGAAATCTTTTCTGGAAAAACTTCCAAATACAACCACCGAAGATAAAGGAATTAAAGATAGAAGAAATGACATGATTTCATGTTATCACGAGATGCCATATAGTTTACGATCTCTAAGAACTATAGCTTCTGCAGAAACAATTCCAAATTTAAGAAAAAAGAAGAAAAAAGATATATCTAAAAAATCTCAACTTAACACAGAACGTAATACTAGAACAAAACACGATGAGACTGATAAAATAGTTTCTAACTTTTGGAAAACTATTATGGTTCGTTTTAAATGTAAGAATTGTAGAATTATTTTAACAAGATGTGATGAGAAGATCAGAAATTGTCATCAAATTGCTACAACTGAAACCACGTTTAAAGAAAACAACTCCTTTTCTTCTCAATGTAATTCTACGTCATTTCAAGAAAGTGATATACAGAATAAAGTGGTACTGAAGAAGTTAGAAGTGTCTTTGGAACGTTTAGCAACTGTTCCAGATGCAGATGTAAAAGAGAAGATAGTATCAGAAGTCGAAAAATGTAATGATGGCTTCTTTTTGTGTAAAGTTTGTAAAAAAAGTTTCTTTTCAAAATCGGACAAGCACATGCACATTAAGTCGTCTCATATAGCATATATGTCAAGTATATGCGATGCACGATATAAGTTGAAACATAAATTACTTCAACATTACTTAAGTGAACATCTATCCAAACAAAATCAATGTTGCATTTGTTATGTACTATTATCTGATTATGTTGAGTTGAAACGACACTTAAGTATTCATTGTCTGAAATATGTTCGGAGAGAAAATGATCAGTACCCAATAGATATTGATATAAAATGTAGTTCAATTAAAAATACTTATAAGTGTTTTCGTTGTAACATGGTATTCCTAACTCAATCAGAGCTGATGATACATCAAAGTTTTTGCATATTACAGGAAGAAATGACCGAAGATCAAAAAGTTTCCATGAAAAAAATAAACACACTCTCGAAAATTATTTTTAAGATGCAGAGCAGTAAGAATGCTGATGGACTTCCGGTTACACATGATGAAAAGATTAATTTTAATGAATGCTCAAGTAAGAAGTCAGTAGAAATAACAAATAAACATCAGATATTGCTAATTAATGAAGAAGATCCGAAAATTGCTAAAGAAGAGTCAAAAATTAATGAAAATAAACAAAATTCTTCTGTTAATAATAACTTAGTTACGAAGAAAATCGAAACCATCAATGAATCACAAAACTCGGCAAAGCTTTTAGAAAATGATAATCCTACGATTAATAACCATGATGTTGCAAATGCGCAAGTGGATTCCATTAAATCAAAAATTATTGAAGAAGAGTCAAAAATTAATGAAGATAAACAAAATTCTTTTGTTAACAATAACTTAGTTACGAAGAAAATCGAAACCATCAATGAATCACAAAACTCGGCAAAGCTTTTAGAAAATGATAATTCTATGATTAGTAACCATGATATTGCAAATGCGCAAGTGAATACTATTAAATCAAAAATTATTGTTTATCCCTGTGATGTATGTGGAAAACAATTTCATAGCCACAAAAATTTGCAGCAACACAAACGTACTTTTAAAGATGCTACTGATCTCTGTCCAATATGTTGCACTGCGTTCAGTTCGAAACGTCTTCTACAAACACATATTACGGCGGCACATGTACCGGAGATCTCAAAAACTTATAATTTTCACTGTGTATTTTGTAATCAAGGTTTTATTAAAAAATATGAACTTCGACCTCATATATTACATCTGCATGACCAAGAATTACTCGATACACTCACGCGTGATTCTCATACGAATCAAAAAGCATCAAGTACTCATACAGCGGTGTGTAATATATGTAATTTGGTATTTGAAACTTATGATCGTTATATGGATCACAAAATGTATTATTATCAAAATCATACATTTACTTGCTCGCTCTGCGCACAAAATTTTCAAGGAATGTACATGTTGGATCATCACAACAAACTTACGCATTATTCAGAAGATAAACGTAAATCCTACAATTATATTTGTGACATATGCAACGAGGGATTTAATCTTGAGTCTCATTTTCATTCACATAATATGCATGTCCATTGGAATGAAAAGAAATTAACTGAGATTGCAAAAGAGTCTAAAGAAAGAAGCCAACTTGACGCATCCGAGGACCAAGAACAGATTAGTTCTACAAATCAACAAAAGGAAATTGAACAATCGTCCAATGAAAACATTTGCCAGATTTGTCAATTGAAATGTATAGATACTAATGATATGGAAAATCACATAGCATTTTACTCTAATGATGGCGATTTTAAATGTGACAGATGCAAGAGACAATTTAGAACACTTAATTTGCTTTATAAACATAGAACATTAACTCACATTTGTCGTGATATTTATAATGGACATATTTGTCACGTTTGCGGCGAAGTTCTGGAAACAGCTATTTTATTGGAATGCCATAAGAAACACTTTCATTTAAACGATATTGTATGCAATAACACGGATGATTGTAAGAATTGTGAACACGCATCATCTTCGAATTCAAATGAAGTAATAAAACATCCACTTAACTCTAATGATGTATATAACACAGCCAAATATAGATATAATTGTTTGTTTTGCAATATGAAGTTCTTGTCTGCTGATGCTATCCAGGCACATATTTTTCAGATCCATATTGATGAGTTGTTTGTCGAACACACTACGTTAAGCTCTATACCTTCCACGATTAAAGACGATAATATTCGAAAGCAGTTAGTTCAACAAAGGGTTAAAGTTAATCAAGCATCAATATTAACATCAGTAGCAACAACAACTATATCAGCAGCAGCAACTATAACATCAACATCAGTAACAACAACTATAGCACCAGTAACAGCAATTACATCATCATCATCAGCAGCAGCAGCAGCAGCAGCAACTACAACATCAGCAACAACAGCAACAACTACAACCTCAACATCAGCAGCAGCAACTACAATATCAATATTAGCAACAACAGCAGCAATTACAACATCAACATCAGCAACAGTAGCAGCAACTACAACAACAGCAACAATAGCAGCAACTACAACAACAACAGCAACTACAACATCAACATCAGCAACCGTAGCAGCAGCAACATTTCAAGATAATTATAGACAATTTCTTCAAGATAATACTTCAAATAATATTTTAGATAAACATGGGGTAAAAATAAAAAAAACTTATTCCAATTTTGATTTACCAAATAAAATCAAATTCATAGTTCCAGCAGATAATAAAATTGCGCTGAAAGTGCCTACGATGCCATCTATTAACGAAATTTGGAACAATGTTGCAACACCTGTTGCATCAAGTAGTCAATTTAATCAAAATTTTAAAACTTCAATTCTACCCACAATTCTATCCACTAAATCAACTAATAAGCTCAGAAAAAGTGATACAAGTGATTTAAAATCTAAATCGATTAATGAATTTAGAACCAACATTGTTTCGCCAATGATTAAATCTGATTTTAAAATCCTACCTGTAATCCAATCAAATGGATCACACAAATTTGTAATTGTTCCACAAACTATAAAAAGTAATGCAATTACAAATAACAATTCTAATTACATGTGTCCTTTATGTCCATTAGAGTATCCATCTTTGTTCTTTTTTAACGCTCACCTGAAATATGCTCATGCAGATTTTATTCAAACTGATGATAATCCACAATTGAATCAATTAACCCAGAAGGATTTATTTCTAATAAAATGTTTATTATGCTCATTTAAGTTTACTGATGAAAACAAGTATAAAAGTCATTTGAAAAACTCTCATAATTATGTACATATTCCGAACTCTAAGAATGTGAAAACAAAGGATGATAATAATCAATCAACCCAGGTATCTCTAATAAAATGTTTATTATGCTCATTTAAGTTTACTGATAAAAACAAGTATAAAAGTCATTTGAAAAACTCTCATAATTATGTACATGTTCCGAACTTTAAGAATGTGAAAAAAAAGGATGATAATAAAAATAGCACAACTCCTGAAATTATTATTGTTGATGATGATGACGACAATGTCGGTAATAGTTTAGATCAACCTACAGTCGAAACTACAGTCATGCTCGGAAAACAGAATGAAAAACAGAATGAAAAATTTGGTAAATTGAGAGTGAAGCCTTTTGCGAAAATTATGGAAAACTTATCTAAGGAGCATGCATTGAAAGTACAGTCTAAGTAAGTCTCTCATTCTTCATAAAAGCTTTCAAGGTGATTTTGACAGTGCAGTTAATGACATTAATTGCTTTAAGTATTTTTAAGTAATAGTAAGGTTTCTTACATACTAATACACAGAATGTTGTTTCGGTTTTGATGATTTGTCACAGAAAGTTAGTTAAAGGGAATTAATTTATTCATTCTGATTTATAACATGCAGATATGATTTCTAATTGATATTAGAACGGATTGAGTCGCTGCATAAAATATATAATACTATTATGTCCATCCAATTAAACTAATATAGCGAAATTATTATCTAAAATTATTATACGAATACGTACAAATAAGATATTTGAATAAGTAGAATATTATTGGAGATATGTATGAAGCTCTTCGAACTAGATGTTTACATGTATCTTTGTATCTATTTCATAAAAATAAAAAACAGTTCTTATAGAGTTAGTAGTATAGTTAGGGTTAGATTATATAATTAGATATATCTATAGAATCTTATATTTACAATTGATTATCATAGAAATGTACAATTTAATTAAAATATAATTATTTAATACATTGTAAAGTAACGCTTTCAATTATAATTAAATAAATTAAATAAATTCTTAAAATGAAAACTATTGTTAGAAATTCTAATAATTTAATATTATTTGTAATAAAGTAAAGTCTCCTTAAATTTGGCCCCGTAGTTTTAATATTTTTCTCTATGTACTTCTTTAAATATATACTAATGTCGCTTGATGATGAGGCACAATATTTCTACAAATTTTAACAGCTTGGTATGCGCATCTGCGTTCGCACAAGTACAAGGCATATTGTGCTATACTGATAAAAGTATTTTTCAATTTTTTCCCAAGAATTTTCTGCTCTTCTTACTACATAAGGCAAAAATTAAGATTTTACTATATTTGTTGTATATAAAGAACAAAAGTAATTTTTTTGTTAACATTATAGAATTTTGAAAAGTATTGTTTATGTAGCGCTTAAGAATGTCTGTAAGTATACAACAATGTACGTACTGACAAAAATGAAAATCCGAACATCAAGAAGGAGTTATGTTAGATGAATGAAAATTACACAGAATGTTTGTTCACATAAATAAGTGTTTACATTGATACCAATTACAAGATCACAATTCATAGGAAGTGCGTGTAGTGGCATGGCAAATACAGAATAGAATTTTCTATAAATACTTGAAAGCTGTTTGTAAACATTAGTATCACTGTGAAAGGCTATGCTAACATATACTACGATTGTACAGAATACCTTGAAAGCGATACTGCACTCATTAATTAACTCAATTTGAACGAGATTGTGTGATAGGCCTCGAGAAGATGAATTTTTGTATCGTGAAATCGCGATAAGAATGAGACATCTCTTCTGTGTACAACTATTGGCAATAACCCTGAAAACTGCTACTAAATGACTGGGATTTGGACCTTTCCGATCCACTGGAAAGAGCGAAGATCGGCACATTCCTGGATGGTCCTGGCGGAGCAGAGTGCGTCTGCAGCATAAATTCAAGCTGCAATTATATTCAACGACACCATAAAAACTGTTTTCAATTGTTTATTTGAGAGTGTCTGCTCTAGCCGGCTTGTGGCGTGCTTGCCAGTCTTGTTCTATCAAATTCATCTTGAGTAATATTGCACAAGAGCCCTGGATAGTAGAATGGAATACTGATTGTTTGCAGCTTGTCCGTGAAAACCACAATCATAGTAGAATATTAGCATAGCCTTTCATAGTGACCTTAATGTTTATAAACAGTTATTCTATAGGTGTTTAATGGAAAATTCTATTCTATATTCGCCATGGCGCTACATACACATCTTATGAATTGTAATTTTGTAACTGGTATCAATGTTAATATTCATATAAGCAAACATGCTGTGTAAATTTTATTCATCTAGCATAAATCTTTTATGTTGAGATTTTCATTTGTGTCAGTATTATATTACAATGTATTATTGTATTATAATTATATTTTTGATTTATTAATAATGTTATTTTTTATATCCTAGGAAAATGTTTTGAAAATCAACAATAATTTTTAAAATTTTCATGTTTATAAATTTCATTATTTCTTGTTTATAGTATAGTATATAAGTTAGGTTATAGTATATAAGTTTATATTGTAATTTTAAGTCTGTTTTTAGCTTTATAAAATGTGTATATATAAAGATAATATAAAGTTAAAATTATTTGTAGAGTCACTTAGATACGATTAGTTAAAGAAATTTATTAAATAGGCGGCTTTTTAATAGTTATGAATATTTCTTTATCTTTTCGATCTATATAGACATATTTTGAAATTTTCAATCATTTTCTATTTTTTTTTTGTTCTGATTTGTTTCCTAATGAAGAAAAAAAATTAACGATTGCAAAAATAGTTATAAGGTACTTTGTTTATTTAAAATTTTTTGAAGATTTTTTTCAAGGTTAGATTTGATTAGATTAAGTTAAATTAGGTACATAACACATTAAGCATATAATTACACAAGAAATCATCGATTTTTCAAAATCTATATATATGTATATATGTATACGTATATATATATATATATATATATATATATATATATTGTATTCAGGAAGAGAACGCAACTTTCTGCGCATAAAGTGGGGAGAGCGTGGCTACTCACATTCAGTAACGTATATATATATTATATAAATACGGCATACCAGGTCTAGATTTATTGTTTGATGTTTCGGGGGCTTGGTGTCATTCATTGCAGGTACTAACAAGTTACAAAAACAGTAAAGGGGGAGATCATGGACGAAAATCTGTGCGAAATAGACGAATTTTCATCTGAATATGCACGATCTCTCCCTGGATACTGTATACATATAGTATACTATAGTAATTAATTAAATTTGTCGCTATTTTTTTTTTGTAAGAAAATTAATTTGGATGGAATTATAAGATGCTAATATTTTATGTGTTTAATGCATTAATATTACTGTAATAATTATTAATAGTACATTTGAAATAGTATTATTAAGAAAATTTGTAAAAACAATGCAAGTAAAATGTTTGAAATATGTATTTTGAATTGCATAATACTATATGTATATATATATATATATATATATATGTATGTATAAGGAAGAATGAAAAATATATTTTAGAAAATGTATATTTTGAATTCAGCATACAAAATCGTATGAAATTAAATTAATTAATAGTTGTTATTTTTAGTTGTGATCATTAATTGTGATTATTTATTTTTTTTTGTAATCATATATTAGAGAGAAGGAGAGAAAAAGTGAATTCATGAATAGATATACTGGATAAATTATATGATCAATGTAATTTATTCGAAAACAAGATAATGTTTTAGAAAAATAAAATTTTTTCTTGTGTATGGCTTACCAAAAAAAATGTACACATTGCGTACTTTTTATATATTATATATTACTCTTATACATATAGTACTTTTTATATATTATAAATAAATTTGATTAAAAATTGTTATTTTACATGGACAACAATTTAGCCTTTCTTATTTTAGAAACGTTTTCCTTATTTCTCAAGAAACAATGTTTATAGAAGAAATTTACAAAGAATGCATTTTTGTAACGTGTAATGTTATTTTACCGAGACTTTTTGGAGGTAAGTAAAAAAAATATATACATTATATTTTATTTATCAAAGATTTATCTTGGTCTGTCCTGATTTTTGTGAATTAGGCTAAAGCTATTGAATTTTATTGCACCATCTTATTTGTCTGATATAAATTTTTACTATTCTCAGGCTGTGTATTCGATAAAACGGTTGTTCTCGTAAAAGTTTAAGTTTTAACAGAATATTTATAAGAATATTTTTTCGCCGGCTAGGAGTTTATGTCTCACTTTTTGCAACATATGTATCGCTTTGATTTATTTGAAAAAAAGCATACTTCTACTATCAAATAATCAAAAAGTGTTAGTTTCTAGATTGAAATTATTTCATATATTATGTGTAATATTATCAATCTTTTTTTTTAGTAACATATTTTAAATGTACAAAATTGTTAGTTCGATGAAATTTAAATTAAAAAAAAATTAAAATTAAAAATATGAAATTTTTAGAATTGCAATATAAAAAAGTCCAGTTTATTTCGGTCAGTGTATTTGATGCACAAAATGATATTTATAACTCTACGATTTTTTTACAAGGGTTTTTGCATGAGCGAGATCTATCTCCTATTATGTAGCGCGATGCAAAATAAGATTTATAATAATATAGTTCTATATATAAATTTGCAACTTTGTATACGAAATAAGATATAGTCACATTAGGGCTCCTGGATTGTCGCCGCAGCCATATTTAACTGTGACGTCAGAGGCGAGAAATGACACGCTAAGAATTCTTGTGTGGTATTTCTAAATAAAAAAATATTCGGCTAAAACTATACTTTAGTTTGCTTTAGTACACTTCTAAAAGACTTCGAAAATAATCCTTTCCTCTAATAAATAAATAGCTCTAAAATAAACGTCAAAGTTAGCCTCATTATGCAGGAAAATACACTACGGTTTGACACTGCCGATAGGAGTGGAATATGTTCTTTCCACGATTAAAATTCCTCGCTAATCTTCGTTTTCGAAGTTTTTTACGGGTTTTACGTATACACCACACGTCACAAAACTAGCGTAAAACGAATACTAACGAAATGCCACGCAAGAATCTTTCGGGCTGTCATTTCTCACTTAGAGAAAGAGACAGAACTACATTTCTCGCTTAGAGAAAGAGACAGAACTATAATCCGCCTGATGTCGCTAAATTAAATTTGCAGATTGGCAATATATAATGCGTAAATATTTTTATTAATTAATTTATTGATTAATTTTTACGTTACAAAAAATATGTATATATTAAAAAGATAATACAAAAATAAATAATACAATATAGATAATCGTTTATTTATATATCGATTTTTCTGATATTTCAAATAAAAATAATTTTTTCGAAGGATAAAATAAACAAAGAAAAAACTGACCGAACACAGAACGCAGAATGCGTTATATTTGTTGACTTTACTAAGAGAAAAGATTCTGCATATCTATTCGTTTGTTGGACGTAAGTATTACATTTTACAGTACGAATTGACGAGAATTCAATTTCAAAACTGGAGACTCAAGTCTTCATTTCACGAACTACAAATCAGAGGATGCCTTTGTGAACGTCTCCATGCATTCGTTGTTGCGGGAAATGATGTACGATATCAATATTACAGTACTTATGCATGCGTAAACGCAAGCGTAGCAAAGGATTCATCCTATTCGACATTATTATGGAGATGCGTATATGCATAATTATTATGAATGAAATTATGAAAATGATTCAGTCGATCGTCTTCCAGCTTGTAAATGTATTATAAACTAAAATATTTGAAATATTTGATATATTTGATATATTTGATATATTTTATTGGTATAATGAAAATTTCTAAGCATCGGTATATTATATAATTTTTAAAAAATATAAATAATTTTTTTAATTTTTATGTTTTTTATATTTCGAAAAATATTCGAATATAAGTATTTTAAAATACTCGTATAAGCACATTGGGTCCTAGAAAATCTTTAAGATTGATTTAAATTTTAAGACTTCCAAAAGGAAATTAGTGTATTTTCAATTTTATCGTAAAACTATTTCATAGTATTTTTTTGAATGATAATTGATTTTTGAATATGACTCAAAAAATCTTTCAATGATTTGTAATGTCATGTGTAGATAGAGATTGTTGATAATGATATAATTGTTGATATGATGTAATTTAAGACACAACATAATAGAGAAAATATTACTAACGAATAATAAATAAAAGCGCATTATGAACTATTGAACAAAAGTATAGACAATAGAACAGGGAATAGAAAATATGCATCGTGATAGAAGCAGGGAATAATATATATTCTTTTGTGCCTAAAATTTATTAATCAGATAATTCAAATAGTAATTTTGTATTGCAAATTCAATTATTACCGACATTACGAGTTATGAAATTGGTTTATACAGTCGATATATAATATATTATTAATTAATATTAGCGTAATCTTGTGTGGGGAATTCTAAATATATAGAGGAGAAAGTTGGATAAAACCGAGTAGGCGGGTCAAATTGGATACCTCTATTTCTGCATGATAAATATTTATTATCTGGTCGTGTTATTAGTTATAAATTAGCGTCATTACTAAACACTACGTAACAGTAATATAACATCGATGTTATAATTTCCCACTCAACAATGTAATTGTTACATTGCAAGGCATGTTATATTTGCGGTTACATTGTTGAGTGGGAAATTATAACATCGATGTTATGTTACTGTTCCTTAATGTTTAGTGGATATTAATTTGATATAATACTTCTTTTTTGAAAGAAGTTAAAAATTTTCGAACCAAAAAAGATTGATATCGGGGCAATTCACTCAAATCACTGTAAACTATATTGCATTAGTTTTTATCGTTTCTTTTACGTCGAAATATACAGTCGCCGTGTTTATTATTTTCCTCGTGTTGGGATAAAACCGGAAAATAAAAATTAGGACTTTGGGTCATATTTTTGTTTATAGAATAATAGGATAAAACAAAAGTATAAAAATATTTTTAATAAATCCAAGTTATGGATTAAACTTATTGGGAATTTTGGTTTAGTACATCGTTATCAAAGTCTGATAATCTAAAAGATATTTTTAACTAGACAGTTCGTTTATAAATATATGGTTTATCTTACTGTTTGCTGCGAGTGACTTGACTCGAGATATAGTCGTATCTTTTGATAGCTAAAATATGATATCTGTGAATTTCAGATTCTTTGTCTCTTTCTCTTATTTGGATCAAACTGAATGAAAACAATTCTATTATTAAAAGTTTGAAGTTTATTAAGAATTAATTCTCTCTTTTTAATTTTTGTAGAAGTATAAAAATTTAAGACTACAGAGTGTATCAGACCACTTGTGCCAGCCGAATATTTCAAAAACCGAGAACGACAGACAAAAATGTTCCTTACAAAAGTTGTAGGGTTTTGAATAACGCATTACATAGTAATATTAGTATGACCTTGAATAGCGTTGTCAAGATCACTTTTAATTTCTTAAATGGAATCCCCTACTTTTCATTATATATTCTTGTAGCTGATGTCGAGAGCTTTCCAAAACACTATAATAAAACATTTTTTCATTAAGTACTTTTTGAATTATAAAGGTTTGAAGTATACAATTTTTTTACATAAAATGTAAAATATCGTGCAAAATATTTAGTTTTCGGTAATCATACCTTAATACTTTTATTCACGGAATAATGAGACCAATCGATTAATGTAAAGAAAACACATAATTGGTTTTAAAAAAATATGTTGCAAATTACATACACCCTTTTTAAAGCAACTATGTGTTTTCTTCACACCAATTGATTCGTCTCATTATTCCATGCATAAAAGTATTAAGGTATGATTATCAAAAACTAAATATTTTGCACGATATTTTACACGTTATTAAAAAAAATTGTTAACTTCAAATTTTTATAACTTAAAAAGTACTTAATGAAAAAATGTTTTATTATAGTGTTTTGGAAGTTCTCGACATTAGTTACAAGAATATATAATGAAAAGTAGGGGATTCCATTTAAGAAATTAAAGGTGATCTTTACGTGATCTTGACAACGCTATTCAAGGTCGTATTAATATTATTATGTAATGCGTTACTCGAAACCCTACAACTTTTGTAGGAAACATTTTTGTCTGTCGTGCTCGGTTTTTGAAATATTCGGCTGCCACGAGTGGTCTGATACATTCTGATATATACTATTTGAAAATTATAATAGGATTTATAATTGAAATTAAAGTAGCAAGCGAACAAATACAGAAATAATAGAATTCAAAACTAATTTTGAGAAATTTTAACGAAGATGAGAAGAATATTTTGTCATTAGAATAATAACAGGAGCGAACTTGAATTGTTTTCCTTACTTTAGAACGGGAGCTGTATATATATGTGAAAAAAATTTCGTTTGCAAGAATAACGAGCGCTAAGTGTTCGTGTAAATTTAAGAATCTGAATAAATGCACTCTATTATCAGCTTTCTCCACAGAAGTAACCCAAGTACGAATCACGAATGGTCGTGCTTGTCTGAAATTAACAGTTAGTTAGCGGACCAGATATCTGCGGTTATTAAAGAATATATAAAAAGTTTTCTCCGTTTATGCTTTGAGTTTTGATAGGGATGAGATATATTTTTTTAAATGATATACAAGCCAACTTTCTACACACATATATTCTATTTCAAAAAAGTACTGTTTTAGTTTTACTTTTTATTACAATAGCGTTTTAAAATTTTTAAGTTTAATATTGTACGATAATATTGTACACATTTTAAACGGTTTGTCTTACTTCTGTTTTTCGTCTTTTTAATCGAAATGTTATTATTTTTATGCAAGTAATATTTTAAAGATTTTCGAAATTTAAATTTTGAGGAAACAATTACAAAAAGAACTTAAAAAAATGTAATGCTTTGGAATAAACAAAACATTGTCCGTAAATTTTCAAAGGTGTGTAATACAAATTTTGAAAGCGTTTGATGACCCGTCTATACTAATTACAAAAAATACTAAATTATGGATTAAAATGAGACACATTAAGATTAGGGGTGAAAGAAAGAATAACGAATTGGGAATACAAGAAATGATCAATCAACGAATTTAAGACAAGAGAGACGAGAGGAAGAAGCATTATATATTAAAAATGTTGGATGCGAGAGAAAAGTAGGAAGTAAAAGTATTTCTTGCATCGGATACACGGATTATTTAATTTTGCATAAGCAATTAAAGATATTAAAACAATATGAATTATTAATGCGCAACAATTTATTTTATCATTTATTATTTATTATTATTATTTACTGTAAAATATACTTCACGATTTTTGTGCTCTCTTTCTTTCTTTCTCTTTCTCTCTTTGATACATTATTTATCATGTTACAAAATGATAAAACATATCAATTGTTTGTTGTTTCTAATCATAGTTAGATAGCACGTGTAAATAGCATGCATTTTTGGCGAGCGGGAAAATTGTCCTTTGTACGATGACTGGGTTTTTCTCGTATACTTGGTCCTTCTCCTTATCTCGCATCATCCATCTTGCTCATATACCTCTTTATCAGCTCACTGCAAGGCACATCTTCTGGCGAACCAACTGGAAGACCTTAGGGACATTAATAATCTTACACTAAGCTGTCTGAAAAGGCTCGCGAGGCACAACCGGGATGAAGCGAGATGAAAGAGCCGGAGGTGGACGATGAGCTGGATGAACATAAGGGGTTAAAAGAAAAGATCAGTGCAGAAGAAAGGGGAAAGACTATCATCCTAATAGAATCCATCTTCTTGGTGAAGCCTGACGCTGGATCATCCTTGGTAGAGGACATTTCGCTGAGAGATCACACGACTCGACCATTTCTCGATTAAGCTTTCGGTTTCAAAGGGAATATCATAGCATGATTCTTGAATCCTATGTCAATTGGATCTTGCTGCACGCGGTGTGATACACAGCACGGATCATGTTAATAATTTTTTTTAGAGAAATGTATTAAATATATTATATAAATTAATATAATCGAGAAATGAGAGCTCACATACGTAATATGAATTGAGAATTAATTAAAAAGGATTGGATTAATCATTTAACATATGTAAAAGTAATTTGAACTAGAAAGAGCTTGAGTTTTAACAGTTTTTAAAAATATATTGTTTTTAGATAAATAATTGTTTTAAAATATATTGTTTTTAGACAAATAAATTCAAGAAAGAAAATATCGGTAACAATGAAAGAGAGTGTCGAAGGAAAAAAAGAGTATTCCACTGATGGAATCTATTGTCTCGTCTATCGATTACGTGTTCCTATGCAGATTGAATCGCAAGCTAGGTAAGGCAATTCGATCGCGTTTCACGATTAAACCAAAGCGTGACTGTCGATTATACTTGATATGTCGCAGAAAACATTTCGGTAAAATAGAACATCTTGAAAATCAGTCGCTTTTATGGATTGTCGGTTATGTTGTATGACTGAGGTAATTTAATTTTTTTTAAACTTGATTAAATTTAATTAAGTCTTGGAATAAAATTAAAGAAAAACATTTTATATAAATATTGCAAGTAAAATAAAATTGTAAACCTAAAGAATATGTTAGTCTTTATATACTTACACATATAGTTATACGTAGTAATAATAGAGTATGTGCATTTTTATTTATATTTTTTACGAAATAAAATTATTTCACTTCTTTTTGAAGATAAACGATATTAAATATATTTGATATAACTTTGTTTTTCTTGCAAAAGTTAATGTGTTTTTTAGTTGCATATGACATACTTAGATTTCCTATGGAAAATGGAGATGAAATATAAACAACAAAATTAAATGATTTTATAAATTGAATCTATAATTGTCTTCCTTTTTTCTATATGACATCTATGTGCTTGAAAGATACAATTATCGATTTCTACTTTTGCGCAGGTAGCACAGAATGTCTAATGGACGTCCAGTTTTGGTTTTTATTTAATCCAAACATTTATAGATAATATATGAACATGGACGTTCAAAATATATTTATATTTAGACGTTTTAAAAATGTTTATTTTACGTACCTATACAACATAAAACATTTAATTACATTGCAACAATGTAATAATCTTACAAGTTGTAACACATAATATTGGAAAGACATTATAAGACCATTTATGAAAATATAAAATATTATAAAAAAAATATAAAAAATAAAAGTAGTTGTTAGTTCCTTTATTTACCGCTATGTGACGCGCGATGTGCTATATCTGTCTTTCATATTTAAAATTATGAGAATTATATAAAACTTACAAAAAGCGATTATTAAAATTAAAATAGTCGGATATCCGGATATAAACATGAACTTGGACAGTTTCAATAATTTTTTTTATCTCTCTTTGATGTCTGCAATATTTCTGCAATTCTTTTGATGCTATATAACTAATATTAGGCAGGTGTATATAATACTTTATCAGCAAGAGCGTCTGCAGAATTTTTTCCAGGAAAGGGCATATCACTTTCAGATTAATTGATAAAAAAATTTATACTTTAATATTTTTACATCTTTTAATATTAAAGTTTTCTTACCGCGACAAGGTAGATGTAAATCGAGAAAAGTTTTTGTTTTTTTTTTTGTTTTTTGTATTTAAAACTTTTTTTGTATTTTTAAAATTTTAATTTAATTATTTGAATTAAAAAAATTTTTTCCCATTTTCTAGGGGGGAGGGACACGTGCCCATTTCCCCTCCCCCCTGCGGACGTCCATCTTTATCTACACCTATACCTATTTTAAAAAATATTTTCAATGTTTGTAGACTCAATTTTAGTCTATTTAGTCCTTAAAATTTTTTGATTGTTTAAAAAAGTAACACTAGATATCTTTAAAATTTCCTAAAGATGTCTAAGGCTTCAATCTAGATGTTTTAAGTATGTATACAACGTTCATTATGTATATTTTTATGATAAAAACGTTATTATGCTGGCTTCGCCATGAGGAATTCAAGTCAATCGTATGAAATATTTAATATCGTTTTATTTCAGTGAAGTTATATATTTATAACTTATTATTAATCAGAAAATGAGACCTCGATTAATTCCGCAATTGATTGTGATTACATGTAACATTAACTGTCATGTGGCTTGATTTCTTTCCAATCTTTCCAACGCAGGAAATGGCTAAGGAAAGGTGCTCGAAGGGAGAAAAGGAATTGAAAAATCTCATTACGCAAGAAAGAAGTTCACAATCGCATTCCGACATTTCTCACTCAAAGCACGGAGAGGGAAGCCGCGCTTTTCTCTCGCGATTCGGAGAAGTAATTAAATCGGTTGTACGCTCAAACAACGCCATTATAATCTCTCCCGAGATGCAAGAAAGAAACCGTATAATAACAAAGCATATAATAAGTTCATGAGACAATTAACGATGATGTAAAGCCCGCCCTCTCTCGCACGACTTGTGTAATTTGTAAAAGTCCGAAGAAATTCGATCTTTTCCTTTTTTCCCCGATTATGCGCACGATCGGAAATTATCGTAATGTAAAAAATTATTGTTAAATTCGTGATCGATTGTGCATTGTTTAATTGATATTGTGATTTTCATTGAAGCGTAATTTTATGTCGATGTTGATAGTATATTAATGGATATTGAGAGGTAAGTTGACTTTGGAACAACTTGCAATATTTAAACATTACAAATGTGAAACTTGATATATTTTATGAATTTATATACTTGTTAAGAAGAAAATTTACAAAGAAATTTCACAATTTATACTGCAATTGTGTTCAATCTTAATTTAAACCGTGAAAAATATATAAAATTTATATTAGTCAGTTATTGGTATTATGATTTATTTTTCTGATACAAAAAAACAGCGTAGATATTTTCAAAAAATTGATATTGTTACTTTGAATTTCAGTGATTACTGTACATTTTATCATTTATTAAAACTAACTGTTTTTGTGCTACCATAAAAAAATGCAAACTGTATTAGAATTTTTTTTCCAATTTTCACTGGTATAATGAAAAATCGCAGCAATCTTGAAAATTCTGGATTGCGTCAAATTGTAAAAAAAATATATTGAAAATGTTTGACCTGAATTACAAAGCAAATTTGAATTGCATCATGAATTACATATTGCGATTAAAATTATCGATATAAAAGTCGTTGTATGGACATGAATTATATATTTCGTTAAATAGCTTTCCCAAATTGTATGTTTAAAATTGTTTCACTCGAGTTACACAATGTGAATATTAAATATTTAATAAGTACATATTGTATCTTTCTATGTATATTTTTTATCTATTATTTCCCATACAATGATAACGATTTTCATATTTGTACGAAATTATAACTTTTGTGGTGGTTTTGTATCTAATGTAAATTTAAATTCAGACATATGCAAAAAATTAAATTAGTTGTTTTTATAGAAATTGAATCAATACGAAATATTTGATAAGCATTTCTCATTTCCTCTTGCAAGATTTTCTATATACTTTGATTAAAATCAAGGAAAACACTATTTACGGGGCTGCCTATAAATGTGTAATTATTACAACGTTTCGCAAAATTGATTTCGATATATCTAATTTTAAATTTGCAACAGAAAAAAGGATAGCTGGAAACGTGGATGGATTCGGCTCTTTTTATTGGCGCTAGATCAATATCGAGTATTTGACGAGCCTCTCACTCTGGCCCATCTCCCTTCACTGGCGATGCAAACGGAGGAATGTTGCGAGTAATTTATTTGAAAAATGTCATCAAAGGGACGTGGTCAATTCTGACGAAGCTTTTCACGGTTTATTGCCTCGATGTGCGCTGATAGGTTCACGTGACGTTTTCGGTTGACTGACGAGCATTCGGCAGAACAAACGAGATCACTTTGCACGATTACCGCCGTTCGTTGAATCGAGCGTGTTAATGATCGTCAGCATTGCGATAGATACATTTTTTTTAAACAAAATTTAACGATAAGAGATCTTTTTTCAAAAGAAAAAGAAACTTGATAAATGATATTTAAAAATTGTATATGCTGTTTCTCGCTAAGAATGTTATTTCTCCAGGATCTCTCAATTTGATAGGTCATTTTCATAGAATTTTTTAATTAGAAGAAGAATGCCGCAAAATGCCGCAAATCGCAATGCGCTACAATTCGTTTAATTTTCCAAATTCTAATCATTCTTCATTTCTACAGGGTGTCCCATAGTAAATTGCTGAAACTAATTAGCTGTCATTTTTTAATGCATGCAGTTATTGAGAAAACAAAAATTGTGTTGGACAGAGAAAAGTTTTTAATGGATATAAATAAAATATTTGTATAATAGTTTATTTTATTGATAAAAAGTAATGAAAAAAGTGCTAATAATTACATAAAACCACATAAACTAACGATAAATATTTTCAGTGCAAGATTTAATAGCAGCTATTGAAAGGATTATCATTAACATATAAACATTAAAAATGACATGTTAACAATTTTTGAGTTTTCGTAAAAGAACAATTTTGTATCAATTCAAATGATGCGCATTTCGAAAATATTTATCATTAGTTTATACATATGTGTATTATTAGCACCTTTTTATTACTTTTTTTCAATAAAATAAACTGATATACAAACATTTTATTTATATCCATTAAAAATTGCAGACTTCCTATTTTTAACACAATTTTTGTTTTCTCAATAACTGCATGCATTAAAAGATGATAGCTGATCAGTTTCAGCAATTTTCTATGGGACACCCTGTAATTAAATTAGAATTAGAATTGTTATATTAAAACATTTGACATGAAAAATATCTCTTTAAAAATAATATCTAACCAAAAATTTTGAAATTTTAATGTAAAAATTTAAAAAAATACTTAAAATTTTTAAACATTGCAATCTCTATTAAAAATTATTGATCGTAGTGCATCATAGTTTGTAACATTCTTTGTAAAAGCCTATCAAACACACCTATCAAAATTAAGGAGTCCCGAAAATAATATTCTTCCCTATATATCTTTTGTATAAACTTGGTTATACAAAAATTGTATAAATTTAGAAGCAATCAAAAGCAAATGTTTCAAAAAATTTTTATATTATTATTTTTATTGTCTCAACACTTAATTCCGAAATATAATAAACTCTACGTACAAACAACGAACATAAAAGTTACTCGTTAATACGATCGCGAACCGATAGATACTGTGGCGGAAGTGCTCGTCAGTATTCTATGCGTACTATTTCGTAACGGAAATGGCGTCACTCGTTAACCGTATTACAAAGCGGCGCTTGATCGCATTGTTGGTCCATCGTCACCGACGGTAAAACCCACAGATACATATGGTCCCGTCATTGTTGCACATCACGATTCATTTCGCCCGCGGAAGCGCACAGTTGATCGAATCGATACAATTTATTTGCTGTGCTTTCGCCGCGATCAAGTGACAAATTACAACGTATCGTTGCAATCGTTCGGAAATGATCGGGTACATGTTTCAATTCTAGACAGAAACGCGTTGTTGAAAAATCATTTCTGTCGAAATCATTAAATGCAGCACGGCTATTAATCTTACGCAATAAGCGCGATAATGAACACTCTATGTCCTCATGAACAAAAATTATTATATAAGTGATATCATGTGAAAATTTTTGAAGATGTAAATAGTTAAATCAGTGGTTCTTAATTTCTTCTTTTTGAAGTTACAGTTTTGATTATAAGAAAAATTTGTGGAACACCAAAATCATTAAGGTTATAAAACTAATAACAAAAATATGCATAAACATACTTTTTATTGAAAATTATACAGTACAGATTATATAAGTAACAAAATTTAAATTTAAATTTAAAAAAATGTTCATAAAGTTAAAAAATTAGAGTAGTTTTTCTAGGTAGGGCCGTGCTTTTATAATTTCGCGGAACATTTGTAACAAGTTCGCGGAACACCGGTTAAGAATCAGTGACAATGAGTTAAATGTAAATAGTTGAACATGTAAATATAGAATAAAAATTACTGATGATAAAATTCCCTCTTTCTTTCTCTGTTTACGTGTGTACGTACGTAACGTGAAAAGCAGTCGAAACGGCGAAGGTGATTCTTCGTCTCCGTCGGTGAACGAATGTAAGCCTTCGTTCCTCGATCCAACCCCTACTAGCCCATGGAATTTGCAAGCCGCCTACGCTACGTTGCATTGATTGCGCCCTGGGGCGAATTGCATTCGCGGGCACGATCCATCGACCCCCCACCAACATAACGTAACGGCATGCAATGCTAAAATTGATGACGTGAGTACAGACGCGGGGGCTGCTTTGCCGATCGAGGCAGATGGCGCCCCCCGTTTGCCAAGATAAATTCCTGGAAATCAATTGCCTTGGCACCTGGTTCGGTAATTTCGGAAAGGCACGCGTGGAAATTTTGGAATCGAAAAAGTTACGTTAAAATTTTTTATTTTCCTCTCTTGTTGAGAAACACCCCGCAAATATTTAAAGGAACATGCTAATCCCTTTTTTGCATGCATGGTACATATAAGGAGCTCTTCTGAGCTCATCGCGTGTCGTTTTACCTACGGAGATTCTATGAAAGCTTTGAGATTAATCTTTCTCAGCGAGGAAATCTAGAGCCTTTTTCATCGTGTTATCGGATGCAAGCATTTGAAGTGCACCGGAACGTCACCTAGCGTTACCAGATACCAACAAACGAGATACTGGTGTCATCTACCGTCAGAGATCATCGTCGACATTAAAGTTCAAAGGTAAGCATCCCGGACACAATATGCATATGAATGCATCCTCTCAAAGTGCCGAAAACTTTTCCCGAAATTACAATTCTAATTTAATAATTCATGCGCGCCATAGGAATTGGATATTCCCCTGAAAAGCATGATTTTGTTTTCTGCTCTCAGCGGTCGACGTAGTGTCAATTAAAACTTCTCCTATAGTCAAACTATCTCAATGCATGCAGTAACTATATCAAGTGCAAATCATTTTTTCCTTATTTAATAGTTTTGCACTCCCTTTTGTGAGCTTAATGCTGTTCTATTTAAGTTAGATTCCCGTATATAATCAAGAATATATAATAACAGTGGTTAGCATCGTTAACTCTCTTAACAAAACAAACTAGTCGTTTAAAGACGTAGAGAAAAAAGACCAATCACTGAGGGGACAAAAAGGAAATATACAATAAGCACATAGAGAGTCGTAAAAATGTATCCTACGCGATCGTGATGTACCGCGTAGGGAAAAAGTTTGAAGGTGAAACGAAGACTTATCCCCAGCTCGCGCATAGTTTTAGAGGTCGGGGATTTACGAACCTCGCATCCACACTCTCGAAAGCCCAAACTTTGTCAAATATATTAAAGGCTGCCTGCCGCGCGGCTCGACGAAGATATTCCAAGCCATCCTTCGCCGCATTCCCCTTTCTACCTTTTCCAACCCTCGGATCGTCTCTCGCGTGTAGAAACGTGCTCTTTTGCGTTTGTTTGTTGCGTCTCATGGGCGTAGGCGCCACAGTTTACTGAAGTTTTGCTTCCGGTAAATAATAGTGTTATTTTGCGAATATGGGACCATTTGGGAGAATTTTGTAAAACGATAGTTGGAAACTTATCAGCGAATTTTTCGAGTTCTATTAGATGTCTATTTTGATAATCGCGATTAATTATGCGACTGCTATGGTGAGTTCTAGCAAACAAGAAGTATATAGCCAAACGAAACATAGATATGTGGAAGGCGTGAAAATCAAAATTTTGTTTTTTTATACAGTTTGTCATTTGATGGTCGTTAAATTATTATTTGAGATAATTGGGATCGCGCTGTGTTACATTATTTACGAGTATTGGGCCGTTCTGGATGATGATGCATATTATAATTTTATAAATGCATGCGATGGTTACATTACTAATTTAGGTTACAAAGTAACCTAAATTAGTCGAGTAGATGATGACAGAAGGGTTTATGTTTTATTTTATGAAAAGTGTGATGCAAAAGGAAATTATATGTAGATGAAGTAGACACCTTCAAAAAAGATATATATATATATATATATATATATATATATATATATATATATATATGAATTGTTTCTAGAACGGAAAAAGACGAGAGAGAAAAGAAGTTAAAGCAGATATACGTGTGTCCTTTGAGAATAATGCGTCGATGCTATCGCGGTATCGTATGCGTTCCTATTCGTGTCTCTGAAGAGTATTTCACGTCTGGTCCTTCGAGAGGCTGCGCCTGTGCGGCTGTGTGTGTGTGTGTGTGAGAGAGAAAGAGGGGGGACAGAGAGAAAGGCGTGGCGCATCCGCGGAATAGCAATATCTACCTTTCCACCACCTGGCACAGTGTCCACAAGCTTGCTACAACTACAACCCACCCTCCATATCTACCTCTCTTCCTCTCCTCTTTGCACAGCCATATTTTCGGACATACAAGTTCATATTCACATTATAACACAACGGCATTCAGCTGCGAAGCGCGGGTAATCGAAAGAAATCACGATTCATGGTCTGGTTTTCGCGGCATGATTTTAAACTTTTGGCAAACTTTCCATCATATATTTACATATGTTCAATCTATCAATTTGTAACTACTTATTATGACAAATATATGACAGATTACACGTATATTGTATACATATTTGGAAATGTTAACATTAAGAATACATTATAGTCTTCAAAGCAAAGCAAAATTTATATATAGCATTGAAAAGTATATATTTAATTTTACACACATGTTGATGAAGATATATAAATTGTTCTATATAAGAAGATATCTTATATAGGATGGAACTAAAAAGACAATTGTAGCACCGCGATTCTTTTACATTTCAGCTAAAATTCTTGTCCCCTGCTCTTTTCTGCACCGCACTTTTACCCTCACAAACTCCGTCCGCTGATAAGAGAGTTTCTCCCGGAATACCAAGATTCCTCGCTGCCTAGTCACCCCGTTTATCTCGCAACGTCGTTAGTCCTCTCGCGCAAAGCGAAGATTGATGAAGCGTACAAGGGCGTCGCTCCAAAACGAGCCTTCCTTTCGCACCCAACTTCTCTCGTTTCTCTTTCTGCGTCTCACTTGTCTTGTTATTCCCAACATGCGTGTTTCTCTCGCTCTCTTTCAGTGCATATATTTCAGCTACATAATTCTCCCACTTCTTCGCCACCATCAATCGTTTCGTCTTCGTCAACGTATAGGACTTTTGTATCCAGTTGATGTTTGTAATTTGTGACTGATTTAGATTTTCGAGAGTTACTAATTATTTTCGTAGCAAAAGTACATTTTATTTCTTTTTTTTTTCTTGCGATTTTTTTATATTTGCTTGAAAATTGTTATTGTGTTTGAAAAGATTTGTAGTATCTATTCTATAATCTATAGTATAGAAATATTTGATGTGTTGAAATATTTGAATGCGTCTCTTACAGTTAATTTATTTATTTTTTCATTTATCCTCCATATATAAATGCTCTATGCATTATCATATCATGATAAAGATATTAGTAATGAATACACGTATCTATAGACAGAACAAAATTACCAAGTTTTTGTTTCACGTTTTTGTTTTGCTATTTTTTTCATTGAGCTAAAGCCCTTTGAAATTTTCTGCGCGCACTATTCACTTGTTAAGAGGAAGTTGATCGCGCGGTAACCGATAGCGCGCGTGACCTATTTTTTTTGCTAAATCACGTGACTATCGGCGTTGCTGGCTAACGTGCCAGTCACGTGGCGGCCTCTTCGCGGCGTGGATGTTCATGACTAAAGCCATGTGTCGATAGAAATGTCAATATCTCGATATTTAATGATCGTGTCGAAGTAAAACAAACGGTGTTACCAATTAGGCCTGCTTTCAAAACGCTATCAAAATAAGCTTATTCTAAGATGACTTATGTACATATATATTTATATTTATTATATTTTATGTAATATATTTTTCTCATGTTAGCGATAAAAACAATATGTTGATAAAGAATAAAAAGACAGATCAAACCCTATTGCATATGTTAGCAGCTACATGTCATTTTATTGGGGTAAAATAATTTATTATCTTAAAAAACTAGAGCCAATTTGACAAAACTATTGTCATTTTTCAGCATCTCCAAAATTTGTTCAAATATCCTTGGCAATTAAACAAAAATTTTACATATATTTTATGTAAAGTTTAATATATTACATGTTAATTAAACGATTGAATGATATAATAAAATTGCGATGATTTTCAGATAATTTACAAAAGAAAATATTAGTTTTTTTGTAGTGTTAATAACAAATCTAATTATTAAAATAACAAATTGCATACGTAATGTCGCGTAACTCGGGTAGTAACAGCGCCATTATTCATGGTACCTCAATTGTTTTGCTTTGTATAATCGCATAATAAATACGAGCAACTCCCGAGTCGACTTAGTCGAAAGCGATGCGGCGAGTCGGACATAATTAAATAGCGTAGAATTTAACTCAAGAGTAAAACTCGGCGGACAGCCGAGCATATTTGCTGTTTCTTTCATCTTCCGCGGGAAACAGAGAAACGAAGAAAAGCGATTAATTTTTTAATATTTTATTTGTTATTGTTTTTTTTCTGGTGCATAAACCGTGATATCACTGTATAAAAAAGAAAATCAATATGTGGGAGAGAAATTCTACATCGTTGCGTAAAAAATATCGATGCAGCGGTACTTACTACACGTGAAAACGTCTCGATAACGGTGAGATTAATTAACAATTACGCCAATCTCTGCCATCTCGGGGTCTCGTAACTTCGTCGGAGCTTGCAAGCGGCAAATGACGATACGCAAGAGAGGACCGTATAAGACGCGCAAGCAAGCCGCAGCAATCACGACAATATCGGAGAGAGACGTTCTCCACCGCAGCAGTTCGGAACCATAGAATCGCCCAGAGGGGCCCCGGTAAGTTTCTGACAACTTTGTACCTGATGAGAGCCTTACCGGAAGTGCCCATATAATGCTCTCACTACGACGCAAGTAGATGCAATTCGAAATGATTGTCCGCGCATTGAATGGTCCATTCCGGCATCATGTTATTCAAAACGACAATGAAAATTTCCAAATATAATGTATATTTATATTTATATCAATATTTGTATAGAAATATGCAATAAAAAAATATACCATAAGTATAATCTCCTATGAAAGGTGCATTAAAAAAAATGGTAAAATAATTGGATTTTTTATTTCTGATTCCTATCCAGCAAACACAAAGTAACAATTACATAATATCAATGGTACAATTTCCCGCTCAATAATATAACTGTTACATACAAGCCATGTTATATTGCGGCATGTTATATTATTGAGTGGGAAATTATAACATTGATGTTATGTAATTGTTACTTTGTGTTTGCTGGATAATAACTCTGATCAACAAAAAAAATTTCGTTTAATTAATTGCCAAGGATATTTTAACGAATTTAAGGTATTTTAGGCTGAAAATAACAATATTTTTGTCGAATTGGCTCTATAGAGCCAATTAGTTTTTGAGATAATACATACTCAAATTATTTTACCCCATACCTGCTGACATATGCAGTTAGGGTTTAGTCTGTCTTTTTTTTCTTTAACATATTGTTTTTATCTCCAACATTATCCTGATGACTCATAATATAAAAGAAAATTATACAAACAGCATTTTTCTATGCATTAATTGTGAATATCTGAATATCAGCTTACTTTGTTATTTTACCGAATATACAATGTTATTAAATTTTATGTCGATACATATATACTTTTGTATTATTTGAGATAATTTCAATATGATTTGGGGATAGGCTACGCCTGACCATTACATTTTTTGCATTTTTCATAGGGCATCCACTATTTAAAAGATTAGAACCAATTTTGGAATACCAATATAATATTCGGAATCAAAGATACAAAGTTACCCTAAAATCGATATAACATAATTGCCAATAAAATCAGTGTTGATCAGTGTAATTGTGTTGTGGAGTGTTCCTTCTTGAAATAAATTACTCGATTAAGAAGATATTGAACAATATGCATCTTAACTTTGAATATTGCAGGTAAATAGGATATATAAATAAATTAGTTAATAAAATAGTGTTGTATTTTTCCAATTTTAATTAATTTTTTTTACAATGCAACTAACATCAATATATCACCATGCATTTCAAATCATGCAATGCATCATGGGTAGCTGTGGGAAATACATAACCTTTTATATATATATACCCAGACAGCACAGAATATTTATAAAATATTTATAGAATATTTATAATAATTATTTTAATATTTTATAAATATTTCATAAATATAATATGTATATAAATATAATATATATATATTATAAATGTTTTTCGAGTCTTAGATTCAATAGATCATAAATATTTATCATAAATATCAGAAAATATTTACGATAAATATTATGGTAAATATTATAAATATATTTATTAAATTAAATCAAATGAGAAATATTTTTATCGGCTCTCAATCTTAAGAATAATATATGATATTTTAAATCGGCCAATAGAGAGAGATAGTTTCCCGTTTCAGCGACTTTTCGGACCTATATTTTTCTCGCCTATTTTCTCCATATGTAAGTTCGAGATTAATTTATATATGGAACTTAGTAATCTCAAACCAAGAGATACAGTTCCGAAGAATGAATTTTTCGCGTTTGGGCTCTATTGGCCGATTTAAAATATCATATATTATTTATTAAATCATTATGATACAGATTTTTTTAAATTTATATTTTCTTTAATAAATACTCACAATAAGAAATCATGAGTTAAAAAGACATAATAGAAAAAGATACGTTACATAGCAGTAAATAAAAGAACTAATAATTTAGTTAAAAAATATTTACAAAATAATTACTATAAATATTATATGAAATATGTAATCTATATTTTAATAATATGTTAAATAAAGGTTTTTATAAAACATTTTCAAAATATTTATATAATGTTTGAAAAAAATATATATTTATAAATATTTATGAATCTTTATTATAATTATTGTGTGCTGTCTGGGTAACTTTAATGCATCTAGCATAGAATACCGCCATCGTTTGGATCTAAGAGCGATCTTGCCACGCGCGAAAAATGCGTAGCTTCTCGTCTCGGCCAGCGTTTGCGATCGGATTGAATAAAGCGAGATTTTCCCGGTTCGATGCGCTATCGTCGCTTTGATAGGAGCCCTCTCGAACGTCGGCGATGGAAAGTCGGTATCGAAAAAAGAACGAGGCATCGCTTATCACTTCGCGTGTCTCTATCTACTTCTATCTATACATCTTTTTTCATTCTCTCTCTCTCTTCATTCCATTCTTCACCTCGCCGCGTCTTTTTGACGCGAATCCGCAGACTCGCGATCCTTGCGGACGAAGCGCGCGCCGCATCGTCAAAAACTCGTTTGGAAACTCCTCAGCGTCGATCTCTGATATATCAACCCTGATATATCGCGGGGGATTTCTTATTTCGCTTGGACGATCAAACGCCGACTTCGATCTCATCAGCAACAACGGCGTATGTTGAAATTTCTTTTTTATGCGTTGCCGCGTCTGCCACGAAATGACTTATCATTCTCTTTTTTATATATCAAGCATGTTTCTTCCTATAGTTGAGAAGAGGTTTCGTTTACAGAATTTTTGTATTATAGGAAATAGTAACGCGCAAAATAGTTTTAATATAATTTTATATATAAAAGAAATCTATAATAATTAAGGAAAAGTCACTTTTGATATGCTCTGTATATCTGCGGTAAAAAAGTGCAGTGCAAGACAAAAGGACGAAAATCCGGAAACGAAATAACTGTTGAGCCAAAGACGAAGATTAGAGAATCGAGACGAACTACCACGAGATAAATCAGCACTTTTTCGTCTGTGGCTATTTTTCAATTCCCGTCGGGCTTGCCGTACGGGCGAATGACCTAGGTCTATACGGAAAACGAGTGTATTACGCTACCCGATTAGGAGAGATGATAAAAATTCGCTTTGTTTATTGATTAGAAAAAAATCCAACAAGATGTAACTAGTCTCTGTGATAGTTGAATAATGTTATTTCCAAATAATAATCGGAGTCGATATAGTTTCTATAAAAAAGTAGTTGAAAACGTGCGTTGAAACATCGATATTTAACTCTACAGATTAGAATAAATATAATTTTATATATATATATCTTTTACACATGTATGTATACATATTATTATTATTATTATATATATTAATATTATTATTATTATTATTATTATTATTATTATTATTATTAATATTATTATATATATTAATATTATTTAATATTATTTATTATTATTATTATTATTATTGTTATTAATATTATATATATGTATACATAGTATTCATAAAGTCTATTTTCACCCTCTATATTTCGGAAATGACTTAAAATTATGAAAAACCACGAAATACATGTTTGATTATTTCGAGACTACTCTTTTAAGAATTGCGCGGGTTGCCTCCTCAAAAGGGTACTTCAGAGGGACCCCAATTAAAAAATTTCAAATGAAACCGCTCATTATTGCACCATATCGTTTGAAAGGACATAAGAAAAAAAAATTTTTGGCGCAAACCAGAGGCTGATACATTAACCTGTTCAGGAGTTATTTAAGATCAAAGTTTTAAAAAGGCTAATTTCAAAAAAATCATTACTACCATTTGGAAAATCCTAAATATATATATATATATTTTTTAAATATAATATTCGGATTAAGACGCGCAATAAAACGGTCAAAGCGCAAAATTGAAGCTCCGTGATACATTAATTGTCATATTAAATAATTAATCTGTATATAATTTAATATTCTGTGTATATTTATGTCATAGTGCGTAAAATATTTTGGCAATGAATTAATAACTACCTAACATGATATTTTGCTTTGATGTCATTTAGCGCGTTATTGTTTTCCCTCTTCGGTTTTGTTATTATTTATATTCCAACACTCGATCAAGAAAATAATGATGCAAGACACGTCAAATTCCCTTTCTAAATACAATCATTATTAATATCGAAAAACTATTTTCTATGATTAATGAAAAACCTATTTTTTGCGTAATTTATTCATTTAATTAATTAAGAATTGAAGTTGCAGGAATTTAAAATGTGTTGTTGCAATCTTTACGAGCATTAATTATTTCTTTAATGATATTACTATCAAATATATTTTGTGTGATATTATCAAATATATTTTGTGTGATTGTTTTATTGATTAACTTTTCAATTATTTAAATATAACTTAGATTGAGAACGTGCAGTAAAACGATTGAATTGCAAAATCGAGTTATAAAGATATATAAGCTGCGTTATATTAATTGTCAAATAATTAATCTATACTTAAAATATCTGTATAAAAATTTAATATTCTACATATATACAGGGTATCTAGTAATAATAACCTTTTGTGTGCAGGTATGTGTGTGTGTGTCTTTACCTATCCACGTTCCTATCCTTTATTTATTTTCTTGTCATAGAATATTACAGGAATAATTTTACAAGAATAACTTCTTCATTTACATTTCAGTCATGTAATTAGCTCCAAAAACATTATGCAAATAGTGCAGTATATAAAATGATTCAAGACGATAAGAAACGCAAGACTCGGTAAAAATAGTTATTTGTTTAAGTAAATGATCTTACTAAAAAAGAAAAAAGATTTATTTAACATCTGCAATCTTTCAAAATTTTTTCGATACTTTTCGATATAATATCTTTGTGTTAGAAAACATTTATTAATAATTTATATTAATATAAAATATAAATAAAATTACTTAAAATGTTTAAATGTTTAAACATATAAATGTTTAAATATCTTTAATATAATTTAAAATTATTGATATACATTACAATGTATAAAATTATCTTCAACCTTTAATCTTTTAAAACTTTTTCGATATTTATTACTTATAATTTTTAAATGTTTATAAAGATCTTTGATATTTTTAAATTACTGATATACATAATGTATAAAATTTATGCGATTTTTGGGACAGTGTACGCGCCATTTTGTACACTAAGCCGAAGATCACTCGCTCGTATTATTACAGTGTCAAAATGTCTCGCGCAGGGTATGACAATGTTTCCTCGACGATGTAATATCCTCTTCGTGGTATCAAAGTCGCGACTGCAGCATTCTCTCTTCCTTTTCCCTCTTCACGTTATCACATTTATGTTCTCGAAATTTGCGTCCTACGACGACAAAGTGCAAAGCACACTTGGTTCGACACTTTTTGCAAAAAAAGAAGAACGCATGTTTGTACGTAGTGAATCTTTATGATCGCGGAAGATAAAGTTTATGCATATCCATCGTGTGCATGAATCATTCTATATAGACCCTATTTCCTAAACGGCCTTACTTGTTCTTTGCTACCCAACAGCGAGGACGGGAATAAAATTCATGGAGGTCCGAAATGCGATCGGAATATATATTTCCGTCGATATCCCGAACGTTTTCTCCTTTCCCCGCCTTCTTCCCTTGACACTTCTAACTCCTTCGGCCCGTCGAAAATATAAAAGATAAATCGGAAAGAGCACAACACATAACAATATCCTCGCCGGTATGACGCGTATACATTTCCTTCCGCATATAGCATTGCGCTTGTGTACATATACCAAATGGAGTTTTTATTTTCCTATACATTAATTACATGTTCAATAAATCATTCCGGTTACTCGCACAATTCTGCGCTCAATTCTTGCACTAAATCCACCGCTATGACAGAACGTTAAACGTTCTCTCCATAGATCCAGAAATAAACGGGATATAATAACCGTTGATATCCAGATAGATCAATTAAATTCATGTATATAGAGGATGACCCAGAAACGCGTGGGATGACATCCCTACCACCAGGTGCTACTAACCCTATTGCTGGTAACACGCGAGGAAACGTTCGCGCGTGTTTGTTTCTCAGTCTGGCATCGCGATGGAGTGCACCGTTTGCATCGCGACGTGGTGTAATGCACCAACGCCAGTCGCACGGGGCTATATTTAACCGGTTTTCGGTCGATATTGACGGGCACAGCGCGGAACCACGAATGTATTGCACATCGCAGGAATTACAGTGCTCCATTCCCAATAGTATTGGGAGAAAGAGAGAAGGAGGATGTATTGATACACCTAGTACTTTTGGCACTGATATCTCATTTTCTGTATAATCGAAAAATCGAACCGAAAGCATTGACGCGTTCAAAAAGCTAAATAAAGATGTCGGTACTCAAATCACGCAGCAATGATTCTGAAATATTATACAGAATGTACCTAAATAAATGCCAACAATTTTAGGAGATGATTCTGTGTCGAACATTAAGAGAGATTTCTTATATAAACATATCCTTCCCTGAGGATATCTCTTTATATTCCTCTTATATCCTTTCTCTTTTAAATAATAATAAACATTCTTTTTATTAGTGAAAAAATCAACCAAGTTTTATTTTTTTTAATTTGTCTGAAATTTAAGAAAAACAATTCAACTTTTACCTTCTTTAGAGAAGTGTAATTCCTCAGGAAGGGATACAAGAGCATATGTTTATATAAGAAACCCCCCTTAATTTTTGACAAAGAATCATCTTTTAAAATTTTTCGCACTTATTTAGATACATCCTATATATATATATATATATATATATATATATATATATATATATATATATATATGAGATCGTGATACAACGAATCGGAGACATCTCGTGCGCATGTCAAAATCTATAATACCTTCCAAGACGAGGTGCGAAAATCCAATTTCTCTGTTGCATTGTTCGTTACAAAGGGTTACAATGCACGGTCTTTTTACTGAAAGAAACTGACTTTAGAAATTTAAGAAACAATCTTATTTTCACGAGGGTCATTCAATAAGTAAAGAGACAGCTGTTTTTTGTTTCAACATGGTTTATTCGATGAATCTAACAATTTATCAATTTTTTTACATAATTCCCTATTATAAATTATACACTTTAGAAATTTAAGAAACAATCTTATTTTCACGAGGGTCATTCAATAAGTAAAGAGACAGCTGTTTTTTGTTTCAACATGGTTTATTCGATGAATCTAACAATTTATCAATTTTTTTACATAATTCCCTATTATAAATTATACACTTGTCCCATTGCTCTACTAGGTTTTTTTATGCTAGCTACAAAGAATTCTTTGTCTTGAAGTTTGAGGGAGTTTTGGACATTTGTTTTCACTTCGTGCTGTGAAATTTGATTTCACGACTCCTTGAGGAGGCCAAAACAAAAGAAAAGTCTGATGGGGCGAAGTCTGGATTATAAGGCGCGGATGTGGCAGAACCTTCCTAATTTTTCATTTTTCTTTTTCGGTCACTTTCGAATTGATCAACTTGTAAAAATGTACACGATTCACACAACTTTACCGTATTGTATTGAGCATTCCGGAATAAATTTCAGATGGTTTTACACTTTCAAAAACTTGAAATCTTACTTAACACACTGTTTTTCAAAAGTATATTTTTTGAGGAAACATCATTAAATGAGTGATAAAAATTATATGCTGAAAAAGTTAATCTTTTTTCTTATTGAATAATTTTCTAGATATTATTATAGCTCTACACACTAATCTTTTTGGAATATTTATTATTAGTGCATTGGTTAGTAAAAGAAAAAAATCCTTAATTTTTCATCTTTTACAAATACACTTTCTTGAAACTATTGCAATTTTGCGATCGATATATAAGTTCTAACTTAGTTAAGAATTTTTATTTGTACACTTCATATAGCATGCTGCACGAGGAAGGAAATTTTTCGTTTGGATTGATCGAGAGGAAATAAATTTAGAAGGTTATTGGAAGGCTGAAGTGGATGAAATTAGTTATGCGGACGGGGCGGCTAAGATGGCGGTGCAATCTGATGAGCGGAATGTAATTATCGGGGACCAAATTTAGAATGAGTCGCCGTGCGATATTAGCGGCGTGTGACGCGGAGGTCGATACGTAATTGAGGATTAACTGGCGTGCGACGTTAATCGCGCGTTCCCGACGTCTACTTCGAATATTCATTAAAGACGAGGTGGAATCGAGGTGTGTATAAAACGCTTCATTCGCCTTAAAGCCCTTAGTTATCCCAGCTCGTACATTTTATACACCGCTGCAATTTTTATCATACGTAACCGGTCGAAAAATCGCAGATTGGCTTACACAATCCGGACGAAGCTCGAATCTGGCGTACCTTGAAATCCAATCTAATGGACCGTTGTAATTATATATGGGTAAATGTGGGCGGCGTATTACTAGAAGACCTCATCGATAATCATGTAATATGTTATCGACACAACGCATCCGTAAAATTATCGATAATACTAATATTGCTTAATCAACTGTCTCGAGGTTCAATAAGTGCAAAATGACTTCGTTAATTCAACTTACGCGACTTGCTCCGCCAATGGCTTTTGTTTTTAGATTATCGAACGCATTTCAATGAATACGATAAAACGCACAACGAATATTAATTGCATTTAATTTCATAGCGATGACTATCACGAGCGATTTGGTGTTCCCACGCGTTTCCACAAAAGCAGAGTTTAATTACGAGAATATTATTCCCGGTGATTGAATCGCGCGAGTTTCGAATTCAATTTAAAAAAAAAGAATTTCTCGCTGGAAATATTATTGAAAACATTATTTTCAAAACATTCATTCGGTTTGAAATTATTTTCGAGGGATCCCCGAAATACGCATCGTTAAGCGTCTGTATACAAGGTGTCTTAGTTATCGCGAGGTCTTTTAGAATTTCTAGAATAACGAACTTTTGAGAAATAATTCAAACACGAATTTAAAAAATAGGAAGATGGTCTGGATTTGTTTAATTTCATAATTTTGCGGTTTTTTGTGAGATACTTTTATTATGACAGAACGTTTCTTTTATCTATCGCGAACGGACCATCATTAATATTTCTTTCGCGGCTGAATTTATTCATCCGCGTATAGAGAGAAAAAGGGATCGGCTCGTTTCTGAGAAATCTTTATCCGCTTTAAGGCGACAATACCAAATAAAAAAAAAAAAAAATTTCTGACGCCGTCAAAATCAGGAACGCGATACCGCGTTATTAATTCGGATAACGAGATGCCGCGTTAATTATTTGCTCGGCCCGATTAAAAAAAATTCACAACAACGGGTCGACCTAATGTCGTGCGACCGTGACGGCATTAATTAAAATAACGAGCTGCAGAAATTATTATCCGTTCGATGAGGAGAGGCCGACTCTCTTTAGAAAAAACATATGAATTTCAATAACTGAAAGATAGCTTGTAGCTTGATAAAATACGTCTAACAATAAGAGAGACTGAAAAAAAATATTTATATAAATTTGGAAATATCTATAATTATAATATATTATTGATCAATTTATGCTAATAATCGAACTCGAAAGATGCAGGAATGATTTTGAAGATGCGCATGAAAATATCCTTCGAATTTTCGCGTTATATATATTGATAACTTGTGTTTGACCCAGAAAGAGGGAAGTTTTAAATGTGTTTCGGGATTGGAATTACAATGACGAGTGAGAAAGAAAAGGATGAATCGCGCGGAGAAAAAGAAACCGTGTCGAACTGAACGAAGCGTACCAAATGAAATGCCGCAAATATTTGCGCACTGCGCGAACTAAGGTAGGAAACTTTTATATTAACTTCAATCGCTTTGTTAATTCGCTTTGTTTAGTCTCTGCGCAACAATTTGATGCAAAAAGAAAATTAGCGGCAAAGTTGAACGAATAAATAAATTGTATTTAAAATATTGGACAATTTTCTACGTACATATAACTTTTTTTCACTCCTTTATGATTTATTTAAGATATCATTCTTCTTTCTCTTATCTTGTAGTTAAGGTCAGTGTAAAACTCTCATTAAAAACTTTTTTAATTTACTGTTTATCCTTCTTTAATAGTGTCAAGTTGCGATTATTTCTTTATGTCAGGCACCCCTTTCTATCTCGAGTTTTTATATGGATGTAAAGTTAACGAGATAAGAAATGGAGTCGAAAGTATATACATGAGAGCTATACAACACAGTACAGTAAACTTTGGTCGATAGTTAAATAAGCCAGGCTGACAGGCGTTTTTAATCGCATCCGACTCCATGCTATTAATCGCGTCTTTTCGTTTTGAAAGAGGTTGTTAAAAGGAAATGAGATTACCGGAATCTGACGATATGTCCGCTTTAAAAATGATAATGACTTAGCAAAATTCCCTGGTCTTCCCATTCTTCATTGTGGGAAGTTTCTCCCAAATGAGGTGCTACAGAATCTCGTAGTTGTCGCAGATTTTTATAGATATTTCACCTTATAACGTATACAAGTGCAGTTTTGAAATTCTGGAAAACTTTTTCACGCCAGGTATCGCAAACCGAATGAAGGAAGATGGCTATTTCTTTAACTCCGAGTAAACGTTATGCAAAGATATTCGATTTCTCAAAAGTTGTTAATGTTTCCCATTTCGATAAGTTTTCAGAGATCCGCGATTTCCTGAATTTACTACTCTCGTATTTGGTTTCTTTTTTAGACTTTTAGATCCTTCTTTTTGGATTTTTATTTTTTTACGTATTTCTTCAGCTCCAATAATTCTTGTCTCGCGAATTCTTGCTTTCGCCAAGTTTTGGCAACTCTTCCTTCTTTCCAGAACGTGGTTTCTCTTTCGCGGACTACACCATCGTGTCTCCTCATCTCTCATCATTCTCTGCGCACGCTAAATCGACTTTAGCGCAGAATACACGAGTTCCACGCAAAGTTGACACGATCGAGCCGATTGAATTTTACGCGTCGTTGCTCGCGCTATACCTCAAAGTTTCGTAGTTTCGTGAAAGGAAGCGTACGTATCGTAGTCTGTGAGAAAATGCCTGTCGCCAGACTTCAGACGTTTCACATCCATGAAAATTCTTTCGCTGACACTGCAACATTTTCAATACTATTGACAAAAATTGTGCGCCATTAACTGGAAGAGTTAATGTATGTACATAGGTTGAAAATTATTTAGATCATATAAAGTGATAAAATATTAAATATCTTTATGTAAACGAGTATATATATGTATTACATTGCACTCGTTTAAAAATCAAGGGAAATCTCTTGAAAAGTTCATTGATATCAAGCGCAAATATCAAGGATGAAGTATCTTTTAAAATTTGCGGGGAAATCCTTGAAGAAGATCCAAACAATAAGACACATAACTGAAAGACTACGCGATGTTCTAGAAATCTTCTGAAATATGCAAGTGACATTAAATTATACTTCTAATAATGAAGGTCAAAGATTAATTTAGTCAAAATATTCTTAATTTGTGAGCATTGTTCAAATAGAAAAAATAGAATCGTTTCGCGTTATCTAAAAGAGGAGATTAAGAATTTTGTCGAGCGAAAATGAAGAGAAGACTATCCAATTAAATTTCTGAAAAAATAATCCTGGATAAAGAAGTTTGCTGATCCAGTGGAAAACCCTTTCTTTGCACCTTCTTTATTATTAAGCGCATTATTAATTGGGATCGTCCTCCTTTGGGTGTTTTTAATCTTTTTTTCTTCTTTGACATCTATTCATGATATCTATCTATCACAAATATCTTGCCTTATAAAACTCATTCGAGCGATCTCGAAGGATGCTCTTGTCGACAGCAACTAAAGTCTTAAGCGTGCCTCGTTGCCAGGTTTCCACGCGCTTCGGGAAAAATGGGCAGACGCGTTTCCCGACGGAAAACTATCTCGGAATATCGACGAGCCTAGCGACGACGTGGCAAGCCGTTTCGTTAAAATATCACCCACTTCCGAGAGTATAGTCTTCCATATCTAAGAGCAGGTTGAACTATACAGGGTGTCCCGCAACGGAATTCTCGAATCAGGATAGTATCGTTGTCTTTTACGATTCCTGTTGGCTTCTATATATGTACTAGCTGTACATGATTATTATTAGCAGAGCTGTGATTGAAAAAAATATTTACGATTTATTCAAATGGAGATGAGAAGAGGGAGATGTCGAGTCTCTCCTTACGAAATTTCTGAAAAAATTTGATTTGGCATGTATAAACTCTACGATATTAACAATATTATATTGTAACAATATAGCTAAATTTACAGGCTGATACTGATATCGTGCGCATCAATATTATTGACAAACTCCCGAAACTTTGAAATTCGCGCCCGTTTATTTGTATATGTATACCGCTTGGATATACTATCTGTATCACGATACTTCACATCCCTGTTTAAAAATATACATTGATTTTTCATGAGACTCATCATGACATGTGCTTGACCTGAGTTTCTTTCATTTCTTTTCTTCCAAAAAACTTTACGGTTTATATTTTAAGCATGTATATTTTGGGTGTAGTTTTTTCTTATTTGTCATCACCTATTATTTTGTTATCTTAATGCAACCTTTTCTTGTTCTATGCTCTGACGTGTGTTGCTCCATTTATTTTTAAGTATCTTCAACTTTTCTTGCATGTGAATATGCTTGTAACTCAATGTCTGAAATCTTGCTGTTTACATTTTCTAGTCTATCAACTGCTAAATGTGTGTGTGTGTGTGTGTGTGTGTGATGCATTCGGAGCATATCGGAATTCAAGTATTAAGGTTGTGTATTGAGTAAAGTACGGAGATTATATATATCTATTGAGAAATCGAGATTGCTGAAGATTATTTTGTGAATGAAAACGAATTTTTGCCTATAATGAATTTTTTACTATTATAGTTTAGTACATGTACTATAATTTTACATGTGCGCTGAAGGTGATTAGACCAAATTGGATCAAAACGTACGTCTCTTTGTTATTACGTGTAAATAATGTCTGGCTTATATCTAACTAATTAATATTTTTCATTTCTGATTTCCTTTAAGAGTACAAATATTGCACCAAAACACAATACAAAATCATATAATTAACACCTAACATATTCTCCCCAGCAAACACAAAGTAACAATAACGTAACAGTGAGTGGAAAATTATAACATTGATGTTATATGTTATTGTTACTTTGTGTTTGCCGAGTCTTTACAATATATCAAACCTAACCTAATCTAACCTAACTTAACCTTATCTCTAGATCTTATCTTAACTCTAAACAGCCTACAATCGAAACCTACCTGATCACACACACTTCTAACTGACTGCTTCTACATCTATTTACATCTGATTAATAATAAAATGCTTAAACTCGCCGACTCTTTATTGCTTATTATTTCTTTGTGATTTATTTACAGAGAAGCTTTTTCAAGTTTACCAATATTATTTCTGCAAACATTCTATCGGTGGAACACCCGATGTGTATCGAATGCGAGGGAAGTAATATCGGGCCTGCCGACGGGCAAATTGAGAGTTATGCATCTCGCGCTCGCGAACTCTCGGCAAGAGGGTTGCAGCTGCGCTCGCAACGCGCGCCGCTTGATCCGGCGAGGCCGTGTGTCTTGCGTACGGAAAGAAGGTATTGCGTTTCAGGAAGATTTAACAGCAACGAGGCCGCTCTAAAGCCGACGACAACGACGACGCTCGAAGGCCGTATTTCCATTTTCGAGGAAACGCATTCGCGAAAGATTGAGCGAGGGAGAAGAGGGATGCAGGAAAGAGTTTCGTAAAGTGTTTCTGCTGAGAACGATGTATATATGTCAGTTATATTGACTCTCTAGGGCCCGATGATAGCTCGAATCGTTTCTAGATGAATGATAAGATAGGTATATGTATATTTGAGACACATGCATACATTCTATTTAGATTAGATGTAATATGATATCTTCTTTAATATTAGCTTGATCGTTTTAATTTTGCGCGTTTGATAATCCTTTCCGTCAGTGGAAGTTTTTTTTAATATCGGGAAAAATTCTCTCCCTGGCAAGAAAATCTCAAAGCATAAAAAGTCTCGAAGCACCGATCGCAGAATCTCAAACATCCAGGTTCCTCTCGTGCATTCGATACCGGCGCGCACGTTTCGAATTTTCGACGAGTGGCCCTGGCCCTTCGTGATCCTTACGACGCGCGCCGACAAAGATGTTTCCAATCCTCAGAGAGAGGATGGAAGTTTAAAGTCGCTTGGCGAACGGCCAATGTTCGTACTGCTGTACCCTATTTTAAGATTACCAAGAAAGCAGCCAAGCAAACGATACCTTTTTTTCTAGAGCAACCTTCGGTGCCATATTGACCCCCTTCTTCCTACATAAAGCGACAAAGTCGGAGTGTACATAGGATCGAAGAAAAGATTTAATTTATCGAAACCGAAGAGCAGGCGCGGCTGAAAGTACCTGTCCTTATTCTTAATAGTCATCGACATTTATCGTAATGAGCTCGTTCTTCCAGAAGACGACGTCACGAATAATAAATTGTCCTTTACTTTGAAGAGAGAAGAGTTTGTTTGTATATCCGCGCGACGTTTAAATCAATACTCTTTTTCTATCGAACATCTAGTGCGATAAATTTTTTTCCATACAATGTCTTTGCGGCTTGGCAGATGCATCTCGATTCTCATTCTCTCCTCTTTCGGCACTTATGTTCGCAGTAGGTTCGGGACAACATGTTCCACGTCAATTAAACGGGACGAGTTATTGTTGTCTGTGGGATTCTTATCTAAAGTAATGTTCTGATATTCCTCGGCAAGAAGCAGCCTTCGACCTCGAACTACTCGAGACGCTACGTGAAGGGTTTAGATAACAGCACGCCGGAGAGAGTTACTCTCAAAACTTTGGCGCTTCCTTCTTCGACGGGGCAAGCCGCGCGCGCCAGTTCGTTCATCCTTTTTCCACTCTCGACAATCCCTCGCCTATTCTATTCCCCCTTGCCCCGCCCTCCCGCCCTCAACCTTTCACCCACCGTGTTTCCAGACGCGCTCGCAAACTTTCAAGCGACAGTTTGACAAAATGCAGATTTCCTTCGTTTCCCCGACAACGATCGGTTTTTCTACTTCCTCCTCTTTTTCCATTTCTTCTTCTTTCCTTTTTCTTCTTCTTCTTCTTTTTCGCTTTCCTCTTCTTCTTTGGTCTTTTCCCGCTGTCGCCCTTCAGGCAATGCTCTGTCCTGCCTCGAGCAATCGCGCATCCTCCCACTTACACTCTTTCAAAAGCTTTCGCTTTTCTCTCCCGACCATTTCTTTCTTCTTTTTTCTCCATTCTTGTTCAACCCATAGATCTTTGGTCCGCCTACGTCGGATCCTGCGAGCAATATGCGCAAGTGTTTGCCGTTGGAAAGACCAAAGAGGACGAAATGACCATCTCCGAATCTCAAACAATCCATTTATTTGGCAGAACCGCATATCCATCCGAAGAAGACAACTACTTTAGTTGACTACACGTTGACGTCTATGTATAGCTGCACCTCAGAGGTCTTTATAATAAGCGATGTTGGCTAAACCTCCCGACGGATGTTTTTAAAGCTCAGCAGGAAGAAGAGAAAGAGAAAAAAAGACAGAGAGAGATGTATCCTCCCGTGAAGTATCTCCCTTTCACGGTGGATGAATCCCGGCGGGTAGCGCCCCTAAAAAGAGATAAGCGCGAGAAAGGGATTTTTTTTCCCGGCGAGTTGACGTCGCTACTCGGGGACGAGGACGGCGCAACTTTTCGCTCTCCCTTCCCACTTCTCCTTCGTCCTCCTGCGCGCCATCTTCTTTTCTCATAAATAATAAATGGCCAAATGGGGTTCGGCCAGACGGCCGGTAACATTCGCTTCCATCTCAAACCGCGCACGCTTTACACATGTCGCGTTGAAGAAAAAAAACACGGAAAAATGGGCGACGCGTGTCTTATCTGCTGTTTTAAGTGCGCCGGTTATCCTCAATGGCATGAAAGCGTCCGCTGTCTAAAGGGAAAAATCCGGCTCGTCGCTCGAAAAATCGCCCGGACCGCGGAGAATAACTACGTCCTTAGCGACGACGAGCCTGCCATTATTTTCCGCGAAATTTCTCGCTCCCTGGATTTCTTTCCGGGGTAGAAAATACTCGAGTACGACACATACGATAATATCAATGTGTAAAATTTTATATTTTTTAAAGTAGATAAAGTATTGTATACACCTAGTGTCTCTCACACACATACAAAATAAGATGAAGATTGCAGAAATATTGCAGATGTCCAAGACAGATAAGAAAAATTCTTTGGAACTGTGTAAGTTCACTCTGTTTACATCCGTAATACTCGAATATCCAGCTACTTTAATCTTAATAGTCGCTTTTTGCAAGCTTTATATAAATCTCATAAACAATCTTAAATACGAGATAGATAGTAGCGCATCGCAGGTCACATAGCAGTAAATAAAACAACTAACGATACTGCTTTTTATATTTTTGGAATATTGCTGTAACATTTTTCATAAAATATTATACAGTTACATGTTCTTAGAGAATTTCTCTTCAATATTACATTGCAACTTGTAAGATTATAACATTACTGCAATGTAGCTCAAATATTTGTGCTATATATGAGTAAAATGAACAGTTTTAAAACGTTTAAATGTAAATATACTTTGAATGTCCAATAATCGATATTTTTAAAACATTTATATTATATCTATGGATCCTTTTTGGATTACATAAAAACCAAAGCTGAACATCCATTGAATATTCTGTACTGTTTGAGATAGACTGGCCAAAAAGTGAATAATTTATAAGATATTTTATATATTAATTTAATATAATTTTATATACAGGGTGTCCCATTTTAATGTTTTATTCCAAATAAGTTTTTTATTTTTGATTGTAGAAAAAAATGTTTTAGACAAAAGTTGTATGGTTTTGAGGAGGACATAAGGTGGTGCAATTAGTTTGACCTTGAATAGTTGCTGGAGGGTCATGTAAAGGTCACCTTAAATTTCTTAAATGGAACTACCTACTTTTCATTACATATTCTTGTAGCTGACATCGAGAGTTTTCCAAAACACTATAATGAAACATTTTTAATCCAAGTATTTTTTTAGTTATAAGACAAGATCTCCCACCTCATGGTGACCTTTACATGACTTTCAAGCAACTATTCAAGGTCAAACTAATGGCACCACCTTATGTCCTCCTCAAAACCATACAATTTTTATCTGAAATATTTTTTCTACAATAAAAATAAAAAACTTATTTGGGGTGAGACATTAAAATGAGACATCTTGTATACATAAACTATGAAATATCTCGTAAAATATTAATTTTTTATGATCTTATCTGAATACTTTTATGCACAAAATAATGAGAGGAATTAATTGATGTAAAGAAGATATAAATATATATATATATAGTTGTTCTTAAGAAAAAATATGTAGCTGGCTAGTTACAATTTACATATCAATGAGGGATAGTATAATATAATGTTGCGCCGCAAACGTGTTAAATGCAAGACGAATGCCGCGTACGAGAGAGTCCTTATGTATTATTTGCGCTCAAGCATTCTCTCGCATAAATAGTATGAATCGTGATCAGTACAATTTTGCCGAGTGCACCAAATGCGCGGCCACGCGCGATTTATTCCCGTTATTCATACATTTCAGCGTTCATCTAAAATGCTGCAATTGTCCGCTTGCATTTTGTCGACACGGCCACTTTTGTGGCGCGAAATGACGATAACTAGCGCACGTACAGGATGTCCCAATCTCATTTCGTTCTTTTTTATTCAAAAAATCTTTTATTTGAAATTGAATTTGGTCTCCCTCTCTTGAATTTAAAATTGTTCTTTTCGAAATACATATAATTCGATGTTTATTTTACATAAGTTTCATTCATTTGTCATGTAGGTACATTTTAATTTTATTTATATCTTTCATGAGTAATCATGCACACACACACACACACAATATTTAATTACAAATTAATTTAATATCTAATATATTATTTCTGTTATTCCCGATATTACATTGTAAAATATAATTAAATGTTTGATTAATTTATGTTTCTCTAATATGTAGCCTTCAAAATGTACATTTATAACGGTAATTGTAATGGTTTACTGTGAGTTAGCAATTGTTGAGGAAAATTATTTTAATCTTTCACAATAGAATTTCATTTCAATTACAATAAATTGAGTTATTTATATATAAAGATTACAAAGTCATCTTATTTATATATGTCAGTTTAATATAAGCACAAGTGACGAGGCGTCATATCGACACAACAATATGGTCTTTTTTCTCTCTTTTTTAATATTCTAACAGTACACGTAAAAAGGACCAAAATTATGGTTGAAACGTTGTGAGATTTAAATAAATAACTGCCAGTATTGGTCGAGAAATATGTGTTCTTTTAATTTTTTTACTGGCGATAATAAAAAATCCAATCTCAGTAATTTATTTATATATCTTATATCATGTATCTGAAATATTATTACATCTTATACAATCAAATGTAATCGCGATTGTAAGATATAGGTCTAGTTTACATCGAGCACTTAATACGCGTATCAAATAGTACATTAGAGCTGATCAGCCAATGACTAAACCAATTTACTAATTATTACTATTATTACTATTTGATACGCGTATCAAGTGCTCGATGTAAACTAGGCCATAATGTTCTACGCATCGAATAAAGCAAATCTCTGTCTCACTCAATTGTCTTTTCTTTTAAAAATATTTGTTTGCTACATATAAAACTTTTCTTTAAAATTACTCATGACATTTTTTTTCAAAGATACAACGAAAAAAATGTACAAATTGCACAATTGTTCGACTTGCCAGTCTTCAAGAAAGCCAACGAAGTCGCTCGAGACGCATGTAAAATGTATGGCGTGTATTATTGAAGTCAAGCGTTACGCGGCCGCAAAATGGCAAGATGGAAGGTACGTATCATATATAACGTTGAATAAAATACGAGTTGCCTGCATACACGCGCGCAAATACAAACGTCTGCATGCACGCGCACATGAATAAGGATGTCTAGGAGGAGGTAGATACCAGATTTCGCGTGCGAGGCATTCTCGATTTCCCTGTCAAATCTGATCGATATCGCGGCTACTTTCTGATTTATGGGGACAGAGAGTAAAACACAATAACCGACATGTCCATGGAAAACGGGACTCGTTTATTCTAGCAGACAGTACTCCCGATTGGCGCGGCGTTTAGCGAATATCTAGTTTGTAAAATTTTTGTCCTTCGATTTGTAGAAGAGAATAGAATTGCATAACAGAAATCGCACGCATTCGCATTTTAACGTACAAATATCGATTTGGGAGATGAACCTCTCTTATTTTACCTTCTCAAATTTCTCAACGTGGCTTGACCATAATAGAGAGGCTCTCCCTCCTCTACGCGATATCAAAAGACTCACGAGAGGGCGTTATCTTCAGCCTCTGTAATTTAATATCTGTTCAAATTCGATTCCGTGAGGTCGTAATTCGCGAAAATCGGAATCCTCCTCGCCCGTTGTTTCAGAGGGCTGTAATCCAGAATGGGTAGCACCGATCCTATTGTGCTGCGTGCAATCGTCGCCTTCGACCGCGTCGTTTCCGGCCGCATCTTTGCTCTCTCGGCCTTTCGTCGCGAAGGCAGAAACGAGAGCAGCGCCCCTATCAGGTAATAGACGAGTTCGACGGCGCTCAGCAATGAGCCGCCCAGAAATAAGCCGATTATGCCGCCGAAAGATACTACAAGGAGATATGCAAATCGGGACCAAGTTATTAATATGGTGATCGTGCAAAAACATTCGATGATGATGAGAGAGATATACAATACGGTAGGTTCAGATCAGCATCGACACGATTTGGTTAGGATTAGGTTAGGTTAGGCGCAATATTGACTTTAATTTCCGCGATATTAATTCACATGATTTCTTCTCTCAATTTTCCTATCTCCCGCAATAAAATGGCGAATTATGCAGCAAGATAGTCGTAAACAAGAGGCGTAAACATTTTGAGTAAGAAGGAATGGAAGCGCTATGAATTCTTAACTTGGTATCTCGCGGGCAAACCGCCGCGGAACGGCTAATAGAAATAGGGAAATAATTAAGACGCCACAAATTAAAGTTCTCCACAAATCTAGAAGAGCGAGCTTGAATAAAGCATTTCTCACAAATATTTTTTCCATGTATTTCTTTTACCATTTCGTCTCTATAAATTTCTTAAACCCGAATTTGATTTTTTTTTAAAGTAAGAAAGAACATTGTTGGAAAAATTAATGTTTAGAGTTTATCTTTTAGCATTTTCTACTTATAATATACGAGGAAAACATTTGGCAGAAGAAGAATGTAATACGTGCAAAAAATATATCTGTAAAAAAAGGTGCAGTGAGAGAATGAGAGGGATTTACCGAGGAGGTCCATTTGTGTGATGACTATGTCCGTTTTGTAGCGGAAACTAGTTTGCCCTATGTAATGCACGTCCAGTGTAATGTCGTTCATATTATCATGTAGCGGCACATTAGAAAACTGGGTGCCGTACATATAGTAATCGCATTCCGGCGAACATTTGCAAATCATGCTAGTAATGCTGTGCGGGATCTTGCCACCGAAGTAAACGATGTAATCGTTGAATAGATCTTGTATCGCATATATGAAAGGAGTAAATGTTGCATTTAATCTTATATTTAACTCTTTTATCAATGAACAGGTACCCAGGTTTCCAAAGCAACTTTGAATATTAAAAACAAAATATAAAGAACCTTCATATTTTATATTCAGGTCTTTGTAACTGAAATATACTCCTAAAATATAACGAGAAAGAATTTTCGATCTCGCTGCTATAAAGAAGTTATCACAATGCAATGTATCGAAAATATCATACTGCTGGGTATCCATACATTGAAATATGAAAAATTATATATTGACAGAAGAATTAAGAGATACATTTATATATACAAGACAAAAAATGAAAAAGATAGAAACTCTCACCATTATAATCGAGCAGGCAGATAAAATCCTCGATGGTGCAGTCACGATAACGTGCGGCTGAAACAGATCACAATTTTCGTCGAGGACGAATTATTTATGAAAAAATATATAGACAATTTATAAAAATACGAAAGAGATCGGTACTTGCTGGGAACAGGAAGGATGGATTGCAGCCGCAATACTTGATGACGTAATTGCGTTTGCAAAGCGACAGACAGGTCTCCTGATTGTACACGCCTGTCTCGTCGTACAGACAGGGCTGCCTATCGCGGTCCAGCTCTAGAACCCGCTGGGTAGCGTATCCGGAAACACATTCCAAGGACAGGCTGACCAGCGAACCTGACGGTATCATAATGCCACTGTTGGGCCAGACACGCGGGTCATTTATTATTACTACGACACCGCCAATATTCTCTGCAACGCAAAATATATCCTAATTACGACAGATTCTTAAATTTCACCGGTTTGAGCTTCGATTTTTCACGGAAAGGGGAAAAATGTTTAATTGACAAAACGGCAAGCGTGAACTGAAAGATTCCTTTGGCGGTGACATTTCAATAACTGCCTCGCAACATCGTGCCGATACATCGATTTTGCAGTTTACGATAAAAATTCCGTTCCCCATTTCACGCGCGAAGTAATAAAGAAGCGGCATTATGATGAAACGCGGGAGAACGTTCTATTTAAAATGCGTCCGATGACAGGTATTCGCCAGGATATTAAAATCATATTTGCGAGATTTTCTGTGATGCGTTTGCATAACGGCGGATTAGTAACGATACGTCGTTGCTGTATACTTTGTCATTTAGCGGATCTCGGTAAAAATAATATTAGTTATTAATCCAAAAATATGTAGTTGCTAGTTGCAAATTACATACTTTTTCTTAAAAATAACTGTGTTTTCTTTACACCAATTGATTCTTCTCATTAATTTGTGCATTAAAGTATTGAGGCAAGATCATCGGAGAATGAATATTTTACGAAATATTTTATGTAAAATTATGTTACATTAAAGTACAAAAAAATATCTCGTAAATTCACTTTTTGATCATCGTATTCTTATAACTTTGTATGCCAAATATTGCAAGCAATCGATTTACATAAAAGAATTATAGTAGTGTCATTTGAAAAAAAAAAAAGAGATTCCCCTTTTGTTCCTTGAAGGTTTTCAACATTTTTTTATCCATCTTTAGCTACTTTATTTGATTTAATTTAAAAAAATCAAGTTAATATCTCTTGCAGTGACGGAGAAAACACTTTATGTAGGACACCTTGAATATATGTGTGAGTGTGTATCCCCTTCTTCTTGCGTCTCTCCTCCCTAGCTTGTTTTTATGCTAAATATTTATTCATATAATGCATTTACTTCTCTTTGTCGCGAAAATGCAATAATGAACAATATATGAAGATCTAAACTGAAATTATATATGCGCACATACAATTTATTTGCAAAAATGCATAAATATTGTAATCAATATAATAATGTAATTAAATAAATATATAGAATTGTAAAAAAATTGAATAGTTACGAGAGATATTTTATATTTTAATTTATTTATATAAATTTTACCTATACATAATTTTACATGAACTATAAAATATCTCGTAGAATATTAATTTTTCATTAAAATATTCATTATTCATGATTTTACCTCAATATTCTTATGCACAAAATAATGAAAGGAATCAATTGGTTTAAAGAAAACATATAGTTGTTTTTAAGAAAATATATGTAGCTACTAACTACTAGTTGTAAATTACATTTTTTTAAACATGTAAACTATTTATATATTTTTTTACAGTTACTCTACGCGAACTAGATCTAAATTTTCTCTTATCATTTCATATTACATCAGAAAAATTTCCAATTTTCTGATGCAGCCAGGTGAACCTGTCGAAGTAAATTTTTCGAAGATTTCTTTGATTCGCGTCGATCAAGCTTTGAATCTTTCAACATGATACAACGCGAAGGCGATACCCATGGGCGTGACTAGAAGGCGAATCAGCGCTCGATCGGCCGTGGTTCCACATTTCCAGAGCAATTTATTTGACACGATCGCGTACATGTTTTTACTCTTTATTTTGTTTATTTATTTATTTATTTTTTTATTTATTTTTTTGCAAAATAACTTGCTCTCTCCGATCCATATCGCTTGTACCTCGTATCGCTACACGTAGAATATTACACGGTTGGTGTTTCGGCGTTGCCAATATCCTTACCAGAATCCGGCGGCTTCGTTATGTTTCCCAGATGAATCGTAACCTTGACGCCGCTCCATTCGCCGTAGCCAGATGCTCTTCGTGGTCGCGATTCCGTGGGATCCGCCGGGGATGTCACCGCCATTTCCGAATTGAACGAATAACAGAAGCCGTACTCGGTCTTCTGCACCTCGAAGATCTCGCAACAATTACGATCGGCGTTGCGCCACCAGCAGGTAGACAGTAATTGATTGCAGGCCGGCATCACCTCGTGCAATACCTGAGTTATGTTGATGCCTGTCCGATATTAACGATTAATTATCACAAGCGAGAAGAATGTAAATCGCATTTAACTCGAGAAATCCTGATTAAATTTAACATTATCGAAATTTGTACACACATTAACCCTTCTGTCAATACATTTTTCTTTTCCAATAATGTTTAAGTACCCAGATACCAATTGTGCCTTTCGACACATTGTATTGCGACAATTTCTTTATAGCTATTGAACATCGAATATTTTTTCGCGTTATATTTTAAGGCTCCTGCATACTCGATTGCCAAGTCTGCGTTGACAGTGGCGACTTAATTCAAAACAGTAGAAATAAGAATCTCTATATTGTTTTATCGACAAAAAATGTACAATAAACGAAAATAATATGATTAATAAATAATACAATTTTGTTTATTAATAATAAGCATAGCAAGCTAAATTATTCTTGCAACGTACAGCGTTAATTTTCGTTTTACTGTAGTGTTTTTATGTTTAAAATAATTGTCGCGATGTTAAAATATACCGAAGACTCCCATTTTGACATAGTTTAATATGTGAAAGCAAATATTTATTTCATTTCGATACTTGTCAAACAGCTGGTTTTCGCTCTTGATTAGGTTCAATTCAATTCGACATATAAATATATATTATTTATTGATTATTCAAACAAAAGGAGAGTTTTTGGTATATTTTACATGTCTGTTCTATCAATTTCAAATGCTATTTTATCGAGAAATAGTTTTATTTTAACGTAAGTCGCAAGAATTTTCATGTAATTTTTTTCACTTTTGACGTCATCAATCCAAGATGGCTGTAGTGAGTATACAGGAATCTTAAGAAATTTATGAATATAAAAGTCCTTTGTATTTCGTTTTGGATGAAGAAAAGTTTCAAAACACTTTTAAAATTGCTTTGGATACCCGTTTATTGACAGAATGGTTATGGTAGATGATATTTTACCTTGTTCTCAAATAAAGCGTTAAAGATCGATTCAGAAAAGTAGAGGAACATATAATCTATTCTAATTTGCTTGCAAAAGAGGTAACGGTGTATCCTACCCGAGAGATTGCGCACATTATGATGCTTCAAGAAGTGCAAATCATCGAAATCCCCGAAGCTTATCATAGAAAGCTTGCCTAGTATCTTTCGAAAAGTCTCAAGACTCTTCTTGTCCGTATTATTAGGAAAAATCTTCGTTTCAAGTTCGAGAGCCCGGTTCCAATCTACACGATCGTTCGGACATAGGGTCACACTTGGGAAGGGCAGATTGAAATTCTCGTAGTGCATCGATTCGATGTTGATCGCTGTTGGCGCGGCCTACACAAATTTATGGTAATTTATCCCAACACGTATGTATCATCAATACTCTATAAAGTCTAATAAAAGCCAATATTGTATTATTCTTGTTTTGCAGTGTTTGTAATAAAATTATATAATGATCATGTAAACTAGATGAAACTTTGGCTTCATCTTATAGTATATATTTATAGAGATAATAAAAATATATGTATTATCTATATCTGCAATCTGTATCTTAGATGAAAAAAGTATTATAGAGATAATAAATAGAGATAATAAAAATATGTGTATTATCTATATCTGCAATCTGTATCTTAGATGAAAAAAGTCTTATCTTTACTAAATTATCTAGAATAATTTTTAGATAATTATCTAGAATATTAAAAATTATCTAGAATAATTTTTAAATAATTTTGGTTTAGAATCATAGCACATAAAAATAATACTTAAATAGTAGAACTTAAACAGCAGTAAGTGATAAAAATTTATAAATAAAAATATGAATACATATATTTTTACATTCCTTTTATAATTTACATTTTTGTTAATAACTATGTTTATATAAGCAGTTTTAAAAATTATTATCGAGAAAATTATCTAGATGAATCGCCATATAATTTTATATTTTATATCTAAATATATTTAAAACAAAATCATCTTTATCTTATCTAAGATGAATTTACATATTTTTATCTTTATCTAGCTAATTTTAAAATGATCTAAGCACAACACTGTTGTTTTGATATAATTGATGGTCCTCATCGAATCTTCGAAGGATCGTATATATACATATACAAATTATCGTCGCTCCTTTGTAGATGATTTTTACCTGGAATCGAAGTGCCAGCGAATAAATGACATTGCTGGCAACCACAGAGGATACGATGAACAGTACGAGCCACAAAAACCGCTCGATTGGATGTAGATTGGGATCGACGACGTACCGAAGACCGTGAAGAGTCGTATGGGTGCAAAAGTAACGTAAAGCTTGCAAAATCGTGTCGAATTGCTTGCTCCGGCTCTTCTTTCCGCGCACTTTGATTCTGGCGTCAGCTAGAGTCGCGACTCTCGTCAACTTTCCTATTCTCCTCTGACCGTATTTCATATCTGAAGATTCCGAGAATCTGATTGAAAATTGAAAGATCTTTGAATGAGAAGAAATTTAAAATATTTGAAAGATAAATAAGACTAAATCGAAGATAAGTCTTTCACTTTCGTTCACTTTCGTTCGTTCTCCGACGTTCGACACTGACAAGACAAATACATCCTTATGGTCACTTCTCGCGGTCGAAAGCAGCACTAACTCCCTTATTGAAAGCATCCTCGACAAAAGGTCAGAGGTTGAGCACGCCTTATACCCCATTCATTTTTTTATCGGTATCACAGCGTCGGATCGTACAAATAAAATCCAATCAATTACAGAGAATGGGAAGAGGGTCGGGAGGGTGGCGCGTGTGTTTGAATGCGCACCCGATGTGATCAGGATAATTCGGTTAGCGTGATTGTTGCGCAAACAGCGCCGACACGAGCGGAGAGGGCTGCTATATCCCCGGCTTCAATGTCGGCGAATAATGAAGAAGCCTCCGGGAAGGGGAGGGGGAGGGAGAGGGGTCGCGATCCCCGGTTTTGATTGCATCCTCTCGGTATAATTCGGGCGAAGAGAAATCAGAACTCGTTGATTCGTTTCGGGCGACGTCACGTCGCCGAAAGCTATCGACGTTTCGGCCATTCGATGTCGATCTCTCTTTCTCTCTTCAATGTCGGCTCTCTCGGCGAAATTTCCTGCGAATTCGATTTCGGCGAGTCGCGTGAAATATTTATCCGGATGGTAGCTCGCGTCAGTTTCCGCGCGCGATTCTTTCTTTTTTTTAATTTTCCCTTTAAATAAAATTATTTTTCTTTGCGGTACAAAGAGCGGCTTATCGAAAAGGACAACTGATATAGCAGAAATGTACACACTTTTATCATCTCTTCTCTATTTTAATATATTTTAATATATATTCAAGAATTCTGTAACCTAGATACATATATGAAACTATATACAGATTGATCAATCTTTTTTCTGTATAAATTAAAGTATTAAGAGGGTACCGGAGGTATGTTTTTACCGATCGAATGCGAATATTTGGTTTTTTTAAATAACTTTTTATTGACTATACTGATCAATAAATCCTTTTCCACGATTAAAGTATTTATAAAAACGGACCGCGTTAGCTATAATTGCATATATAAATTATATAAAAATAAAAAAATTACAGTTTTGTTATCGACTTTTTTGTGTCAGTTCGTAACAATACTTATTTAATAAAAAAGTTCTGAAGTTTGTCTGTGCATGAAATATAATATACGCGGTAAGGATAATATGAAGAATTATTAGTAAACGATTAAAAGTGAGATTGCAAGTCTAATAAAAAAGTTATATATTAAAAACATTTTCACGCATATGTGTTGTATACATGCATATGTTTAGATATATGTGGTGCTAACCTATCATGTGTATATGTTTAGATATGTGTGGTGCTAACCTATCGGAGTTTGGCCGTCGCTCCGGCATCCCCTTAATATTAACAAAGAGGACAAAGCGTTCCAATTTTAGATAAAACACAATTCGTATAGCCAATAAATAGATTTATAGTTTATCTAACCTCACATTTTGTCGATAAAACAGGACTGAAACCACAGACTTCTCAAGAACGTTTAGGATTCCCACACACTTTTCTATTCTTGTATCTTACAGATTTCTAGGTTATTTTAGATATTGCTTTAAGAAAAGGTAATTTAAGTAAATTCGTGTTGTTGAAGATACTGTTCATTTCAGGGTATTATTCGTTCAGGATCAAATGAGCATTTGGCGAATGCGCGACAGCAATTTCTCGTTTGAACAATCTCGATGACGCAATCGACGCCACTGTTGGCTCTAGCTGCGCTTCATTTTCCAGGAGGGGGATGGAACCGACATTCTATTAACTACGCGGCTGCAATCGCTCTAATATTAGTTTCGCTTAAACATCACTAGCTTTTCATTTTGTGCGCATTCAATCTGCAAGCAAATCGATTCTACCGCGACAATTTTTGTATCTTGATCACTTTAGTGCAAAGGATCGATATAAATTGAGGGATTAATAATTTCTATAATAAATACATTAAATTTTTTCTGAATGATTGGAACATTCTTTACGCTCGCGTTGTGTAAATATTTATGTAAAAAACGCAGAGTTTTTCTGTTTTTTCTCTTTCTTTCTCTTATCTAATATAGTTTGTGCTAGCTATAAACCTTGCTTCATCTTTAACCCTTTAGTACCTAACATGCCATATTTGGCACGTTCACTTTAGATTATTCTTAAAACGCATCTATCATTAAAACTTTTTTATCGTATAAATTTTTAATTAATCTTAAATAAGTCGTAAATATTAAAAAATTCCGCTCTGTGCCGTTCGAAGTCGCCAGAAATCCGATCCGAAATCTGAGTCTCGGACTTGAAGGTTAAATATAATAATTTATTTAATATATATATATATATATATATATATATATATATATATATATATATATATATATATAATTAAATATCCGACTCTCTTCAACAACTATGTCTTGAGTGAACTTTTATTAAATTGCATAGATTGTGTATTCGTTATCTTTATCAGTGTTACGTTTATCCTTTAGCTTTGAAGATAGTTTTGGTGTAATAAATAGTTTACGCTGTCTCTCATCCTCTGCGGTTCTCTCCCTGGAATAGTTACAATACTGGCCAGTTGTAAATTTCTGCTTCAAATTATTTTCATCCCCTGTGTCCAAGTTTTTCCTTCGTTGTTTGCAAGCAAAAGCTATCGTGTTGAGATTGTGTACGTCGTTATATTGGTCTCAATGTCAACTCAACATTTACTTTTCAAATAAGCGAGACATTCTAGTATTTCGAAATTACTTCCGATGATTTGTGACACGAGTAACTTTTCCGAGAAGAAAAGTTCGTGAAACTTCTCCATCCTCTTTATTATTTAATCTAATATTTTTTGTCGTTCAAGATTTCTTGAAATATCGAAGCAAACACACATTTCCTTATAGCTTTTTTCTAAAACTTTTATTTCGTCTAACAGTTTATTCTAAACTTACATATGCGATAACAAACGTTTCATTCCAATGTTCTTCATTATTATCTCTCTTCTTCCCACTTCTTAATGATTACTTAATGACGATCACTCATTGATACTAAATTATTCACTGTGTTTCTCGCCGTGTACTAAAATGGCTTAGGCATCCCATCTTCTCGCATAAATTATGAATGTCGCCGGCAAAATTCACCCATTGTTTGCGAAGCTATTTGTCAGAACAGACATACCGACGTATCCTGGCGTGTTGCTTTAGAATTTCGGGACGCAACTGGATACTCTGTGCGTATCCGGAGTTATTTTATATGTATAAATGTGTATAAAACAAAGTTAAAAAAAATTACCAGCGTCACAGTCATCTTTTTCATCTATTGACTTTTCGAACAAGAGTGTGAATTTGATCTATTGCCAAGATAATATTAAATTATATACTCGCTACAGATATACATCGACATTTCCGAGATACCTTGTATTTTTACATGAGTCAGCGCAATCAGAGTGCTGTGTACATTCGCGAGTCATCATATCTCGATGAGCAGTGACGATCCAGGACGAATAGCGACAGGCAAGTCAATGATTACACTGGCCATTTAAGCAGTCGTAATCTATCATCCGCTTGTCGCAATTCACTATTCCGGCGAGATAAGGATAATGCACATAAATCGTTCTTAATCGTTCTTATCACCTTCATCTATTTGCCTCGTCGCTTCGTAATTTCGATGAACTTTTGCACTTTTGTTGAAATAAATTATTCTTAATCGACCTACTTTCTTCCTCTTTTTCTCTCTATATAATAATAAATCACATTATTGTTATCGTTGCTAGTTTCACTGTTTTACTTGTTTCTTTTTAAGTGGCATTGCGAAAGGAAAATTTTCAAAGAGCCCCGCACTCTTGCAAGCAAATCCATGGAATTGAATTAACGGACGACTCCATTTAAAGCGGTTCTTAATCGGCCGATTAATATTCACCGCGGCGCGACACCGGAAAAGATCATTTTCTTGACACGAGTCAACGCCCCGATAACGAGCTCCGATTAAAGTAATTAGTAATATTAATCGGACGTATTCAAACTAGCCGATTGCTGTTTCTCATCGGAATAATTGAATTATAAAGAGAATTTTTTAAGGTTAAATTTTTTGGGAATTTTTTAGAGATGACAAAATTCATAATAATTTTTTCCGATATTATAGAGAAATTTATTTATCGCTTGGTGTGAATTGTTACAAAATGATACGTATATTTATTTCGATTTATTCGTTGATGAAATTTTGTGTATACTATTATAACATTTAATTTTTAAATGCGAGAAAAAGTAACACTATTACGAGAGATGACATTAAAAAAGTATAATTGTTTAATATGACACGATTTTTGTGGTATATATTTTTTTAACTTTTTCTTTCTCTCTCTCTCTACATTTGTTTTAATCTATGTAAAAATATCATTCGCGATTTTTGGACTGTGTATGTGAAAACGCGATGCTAGTGAATGCATATATTTTGGTAAATACAGAGTCATAATTAACGCGGTGTAATAAGTATGTTAATGAGGTGTTGGTTTTAGAAGAGAGAAAAAAATCTGGTTTTCGCTGAAGAGAATAGAATGAGTCGAAAAAAGGAAAAAATAATAATTATATGTAACTTGTTTAAGAAATAATTAATAATTACGCTTAATTTTACGAACTTTGAATCGATTCATAGAAACGAAATATTTTTTTGCACAAATTAAAGTTTACTTTTAATAACAATAATGACAATAAATACACAAGAAAACATGTATAAAATACGAACGATCATTATTGATTATATACTTAATATCATTACTCGATTACAGCTATTTAATATTTGTTAAGCTTTGCTGTGTGTATAAAACTTTTCGTCTGCATTCGGAAATTAACACTCTCTATTATCTTTCCTGACAGTCGATACTACTTTCGCTCCTCTGGCAGCAAGGATAGCTTTCAATCCGCGTTACTTCGCCCTTTTGCGAAGCTTACAGAGATCCGAAACTTCAGCGTGTAAAAGAGAGGCGAGAAGTTCGATAATGAAATTACTGGTTTCGCGGCTGCTGCTCGGAACTCGCCATGGAAATGCGAAACCTTCGACGTGCCGTTCCATTCGGAAATTTCTTCTAGCTCCGCTCGCGCAAGAGGAGAGAAGCGTTATTCACTGCACACGCGTCACGTAAAGTGCGTTACGCGCGATGCTCGCTGGAAAGTTCTCGCTCGCGGGAAATGTTTTTTCTTTCACGAAAAGTTTCGAAAAGCTGCCAGAAAAGCGAGTCGCGTTGCGCAACGATGATTGCATTTAGTAACGATCTGCAATGGTTAATTTTCGCAGAATTTTTCAAATGTATTATATATCTTATAATAATGTTTCTAAATAAGTGCGAAAAACTTGAGGAATTAATTCTTCTTTTAAAATTAAGAAGGGTTTGTCATATAAAATTCTCTGTATCCCTCCCTGAGGTGGATCTCCTCCAAAGAGGGAGATAAAAATTTTTTTGATAATATTAAAAAATGAAATTTTGTGGATATCTTCCACTGATAAAAAAGATATTCATTAAAATGATATATACATATATATATAAATACATATATTTATATTGGATTTATAATATATTAATAATATTTATATATACGAAGTTTAAAACAAAAATTAAACATGGATATATTGCCTTTGAAGAATTTTTTTATAAGTAATTTATACTCTTTTGTTATACATGTATCTCATATTCTTTATTCTCTTTCTCTTTTTCTGAGACGAATTTTCATTTTCTTTGAATATTTAACGTTCTTTGATGAAACTACATTATTATATAATACAAATTTTGGCGAAAAATATTCTTTAATATTTGTATTTACAAAAAACTTTTTAATTTATCAAATCTCTAATATGAAATGAAGAAATTTTCAAAAATAATGTTTTTGGAAAGTTTAAATACATTGTTATAAAGAATAGTTATTAAGAATCATATAACTTTTGTCTAAAATATTTTTATAATTTTATATAGCTCATAGTTTCAAGGATTTTTCTCGAATTTGCATATACCGAGTTATTTTCGAGAGGTTGTTTCTATTCCTAAAACATATGAGAACGAAAAAAATATATCTCTATATTTTGACCTGCTCTACAATATATTCAAAATCCATCAAAATCGGAGAGCGACACTTTTATACGTTTTCTCTTTTGTTTTTGTTTTCTTTTCTAAATATACGCATTGTTATATTTGGTTTTCGATCCTTCAACACTTCAACAATATATACATTGGATTATTTTGTATTGAACAAACTGTGTAACACTTAAAATTCGCTTTCACGGGCGATATTTTACACAAACAAGAATCGCAATTTACGTCTAGATGTCGACATGAAAAAGAAAGCGGTAAAGAGGTACGTTTAAATGCAAAACATGAGCCATTAAATACCAACGCAAAAGTTAACCGGCATTTATGTCTGTTCTCTTTTTTTTCTCCGAAACGAGAGAAGGGGAAGAGAGAGGATATGAGGAAGAGGGCGTAAGGATACCCGGGATCGGTGGCGGCTGTCGTTTCGCGGCAGACAGTTTCCAATTGTGTTGTATTCTGCTTCCTTTATGTTCGCTGGAGTGAACTTTGGAACCGCCATCGTTGTAGTAACTTCGGCAATAAAATTACGGTCTATCGATGTTATCCCTTCGGAGTTTGCGATGAAAACGTAACGTCTCCACCAATCCCCCCCTTGTCCTTTTCCACGATCGTAACCTAGTGCTTTCGAAGACGGATTACCCTCCTTTCTCAATTACGACATCGATCTTTCCCCCGATGTATTAGGATGTCCGCGAACAGGGATACAAAAGGACGATAATTTTGAGATATATTTTTCTTTGATCTACGAGAAAGATTCTTTGACGCTTCTATCTCTGTATCTCAATTCGGAGATACTCGAGCGTAATCTTCAAAGAAATATATATATATAAATATGATGTTTTTTTAAATCGGCCAACAGAGCCAAAGCACGAAAAATTAATTATTCGGAACTGTATCTCTTGGTTTGAGATCACTAAGTTCCATATATAAATTAATCTCGAAACTTACTTATGGAGAAATAGGCGCGAAAAATATAGGTCCGAAAAGTCGCTGAAGCAGGAATCGAATCCGCGTCTTTCACTTTCCGGGCGATTGCTCGGCTAAAGCCGTGGACAATGACTTTGAACGCGGCTCAGCCGTAGGTAATGGCTTTGAATGCGGCTTATTCACTCACCGCGTCGCAGATAGATGGCGGCGTGGGAAATCGGCCGCTTTCCGCACAGAAAACACGCACACAAAGTGCCACTTTGCCTGCACGTGTAATACAAAAATATTTCTTTCTGATTTTATTCACGCCTTGGCCTAATCACGGCGTTATTTACTAATATCGACTAAAAGGCAAATGAAAAATATAGGATTGAAAGGGTCTGAATAGCTTAGTTGGTAAGAGCAGTCGCCCGGAAAGTGAAAGATGCGGGTTCGATTTCTGCTTCAGCGACTTTTCGGACTCATATTTTTCGCGCCTATTTCTCCATATGTAAGTTTCAAGATTAATTTATATATGGAACTTAGTGATCTCAAACCAAGAGATATAGTTCCGAATAATTAATTTTTCGTGCTTTGACTCTGTTGGCCGATTTAAAAAACATCATATTTATATTCTTAATATTGAGAGCCGATAAAAATATTTTATTCTGATACATATATATATATATATATATATATATATATATATATATATATATATTTCCTCGTTGTTCGGGGCAGAAAATGTCGCGATCCGCTGGTTTTTCTCGCCCTGGGACTTCTCTCAAGTGGTGAATTCAGCACGACACTCGGGGACTCGGCTCTTCTTCAGCTAAGAAGCCCTCTTACCAGTCACCGAGCGCGAACAAAGTTTCGGGGCCAGGTCAAACTCGGATGAGTTTAGATCTTCAGGAATCTGCGAGTTTTGTTCCACAGCTGAAGATTTAAGTGGAAGAAACCAATCCAGCATCGCCTCTCCATCTCCGTTTCTCTAGTCTGAGAGAGACCCTCCTCTCCGCTCTTCTAGAGTCGTGAAAGCTCGAGAATCCTTTTTATCCCGGAGATAATATCGATTCGCTGCCTGACCTGGCATTAAGCAGCTTCAAAGACAATTCTGAATTAACGAATTACCGCGAAAAGAGAGAGAGAGAGAGAGAGAGAGAGAGAGGAAGTGAAAAAGGAGCTTTTCCATGACAATAGGACATTGATTTGGAAGCTAATGAACAGACTAGACTTTTACCCCGTGTAGCCGTGGAATTGCCAATCTCGCGGAAGTCAGGAGGAGATGTAGCGAGCATTTTTTCTTTCTTTTTTTTTGTTGTAAAGTCAGCGTCCCGCATCGAGAGACGTTTTTCACAAGATAATATCCTTGCAGCGTCGTTAGCGAGATTTTTTCAAACAGACTCAACAGCGAAAGGGTTAAACTCAATTTTGTATACCTCGTCGAGATGCAGTCTGTTTTTATTCCGGCACTCTTCAAGAAATCCCTGCTAGCCGTGCTGCAGCTCTAAGCGTTAATCCCCCTCCCGTAGAGAAAAAGGTCTTAATGCTTTAGTTACGAGTTCTCGGGGAGGAAATTCCTCACCTGCGCGTATATATCCCTCGGGAAAGTTTCCCTTACCGGCTGTTACGCCGAGTGTTACGACGGCGTTTAAATTTCATCCATGAGACGATTACGATGAAGTCTCTCGGAATAATACGCACCCGATTCGTCCCGGGAGAGTGAATCCTTTCGTACCCGCGAGACGATTTTGCGTGAAGCTGGATTAACAACGTCTTATCTCGGTTAATTATAATCGGTAGTTTCGTCTTCTCTGAAATGGGAATGGGAAATAGACATCGCAAAGGGAAGAAGCGGAAATATATTGCCCCGTGGATGCTCCCAGTTCGGTAATTTTGGAGAAATTACAAATGTACGAATTAAAGTATTAATATTAACAAAGGGCAAAGCGCTCTAATTTCAAGTAAAAACAATCCTATTATAGCTAATAAATAGATTTATAGTTTATCTAACCTCACATTTTGTCGATAAAACAGGAAAGAAACAATAACAGACTCCTCAAGAACGTTTAGAATCCATGTACAAAATATATAATATATAATAATATAAAAAATATATAATATGTAAAATAATATATATATTATTTCTCTTTTTCCCTCTCTCTCTCTCTCTCTCTTTTTCTCTCTAGCCAATAAATAGATTTATAGTTTATCTAACCTCACATTTTGTCGACAAAACAGGAAAGAAACAACAGATTTCTTAAGGATGTTTAGAATCCCCTTAATGTACAAAATATATAATATATAATAATATAAAAATATATAATATATATAAAATAATATATGTATATATTATTCCTCTCCCCCCTCTCTCTTTTTCTCCCCCCCCCCCAACAGTCTCCCTTCGAGTGTTATTTGAATAACAAAAATGTGTATTAACATACATATACGCTCTATTATTTAAATAAAAGTGGAAAATTATCTCGAAAATATAGAGACGCATTAAATGAAATATCTGATAACGATTCTGAGTTCGTGAGATATTTCTATATATACTCGTCTCGAGTTTAATCGAGATAATATTCAACTTATACATAAAACGAGGACGTCGCCCTGCATATTTCCCTTCTTAACCTTAACGTGCCGCGAGTTTCCCTTCGACAATAAATTCCCCAGACACTTTAACTAATGCAGCCGGAGCAGGGCGTATTGGTTCAAACATCATCCAACATCGTCCGGCGGTAAATCACGCCTCGCCAAGTCAGCCATCCCGGCGACTTCGGAGTGCGGGTAAGTAGCATAAGTTTCGACCTTTTTACATGCTCACGCGTAACGACCTTACAGCTTTGCGCGCGAAAAGTTTGCGCGAGAGAAAAATTCTTCCGGCAGGGCTTATCCTCCCGAAAGTCGCTCGTAATCCAACGGACGCGTTTCAACCCTCGATTACTACGGTTAAATTCTATGGGCGAAGTAGCTAAGAGAGAGGTTACAAGAGCCCGGCTTTATTTCTTTTTATCCTATAATAAATAGGTCTAACGTTTTAGATACATATAGTATACAAGATTGTTCGAGATGATTTGTCCGATTTCGAAAGAATGTATGTTTCTTATTCCTTATAAACGCTCAATGTGACTTCTTTTAATCACACGAACAATAATTCAATCTAAAAGAAAAGTGTATATATATAAAAAACCAGGATGTTTAAATAAGTGCTAGAAAATTTAAGGGATGATTCTTTGTCGAAAATTAAGAGAGGTTTTTTTATGTATATACTTCTACATCCCTTTCTGATGAGTTACACTTTTTTAAAGGAAATAAAAACTAGATTTTTTTAAAATTAGAGATAATAACTTAGAGACAAAAGACTTTTGTATTTACAACATGAGTATCAAGATGTTCTATCTTTCTGTGACTAGTGTCAATCTATGGTTTTTTAATTTGGAAGTTAAGGTGAGAGTTATATTATAAGTTACATGAATTTCGATTATATTATTTGAAGAAGTGTTATATGTAATAAAAAATTTTAATAATAGAAATTGCGAGACCTAGGACATATTAGAGGAGAATTGACTTAATACGGATCACATACATATTAATACGTACTGGCTTAACCAACGTTTCACTATGTTTTAACTAATTATGACTGAAGAGACGCAAGTAAGCGTCGAAACGTCTCATTGTATCATTGTAAAGTAGATTTATACGATTTGATGTAAAGTTTGGAAATATACGTATATGTTTGACATCAATTCACATAGCTTGTAATAAGCTCATGTTGTTTTATTATTTCTAATTTATAAATTAACGAGCTTATTCATTCATTTAATTTATAGATTTTTTTTGCAAACTATTAATTTTACAAAAATAATAAATAAAAATAAAAAGTTTCTAATGGAATCAAGTTTTCTAACCCATATTTTTAGATGATCACATTCCGGTTTGGTTAAAAAGTTTTAATAAAAATTGGATGAGGGTGTTATTAGTTTTATCTTCTTATATAATGATAGAGGAAGATTTAAAAATATTAATAAATGTTTTTTACTAATGAAAAATCCACCAAATTTCATTTTATAACCTGTCCAAAATTTAAGAAAAAAAAAATTAAAACCCCAATCTTCATCTCCTCCTTCAGAGAGGGATATAGAGAGAAATATATGTTTATATGAAGAACTCTTTTAATTTTTGACAAAAAATCATTTCCTAAAGTTTTTCACTTATTTACAAACATAAACATGATACATATATGCATATATTTTAGAATCCTTTTCTCTCTCTATTGTATACAAGTGGCAAGCAGCTTTTGGGATCGATTTTAACCGGATTAATCAGTCAGTAGTTAGTAGTACGGCTAAATCTGACGGAACCTTACACGTCTCTTTGCCACATCCATTATTATTCACGCTATAACATTGGTGCCGGATTTCGCCGTGGGCCCCACCAACATTTCGCTGCAGTTTCCTGCATTATCGCGCCGCGATGTAACGTGGATTGCCGGTGCGTAAAACGGATACGGGAAATTACAACAATATTATAGTTCAGGCATTACAGGCACACCCGCAAGCCTAAGGATGTCGTGAATGTTGAGGATGTTGCTGGATCTGCCTGCGTTCAACTTTTGTATAATAAGTTATACAAGTTACCAATGTACTTACACACACTGCTGTAATAGTCTCCTTTCATTTCGATTTCGTTTTCAGATAAAATATGTCTGAATGAAAAAATAAAAACATTCCAAAAATATTATAAATAATTGTTAGTTCCTTTCCCTAATAGCACACCATATCCGAAAGATATTTAGAGAATATTCAAAGAATATCCAGAGGACGTTGGAACATTCTCAGGATGTTCTCTGAACGTCTTTGGAATATGTGTGCTGTTAGAGTTATTTAGTTCGACGCGCTATTTAAGATTTGTTAAGAGAAATTGTATATAAATCCTGCAAAAAGCGATTTAAAGTAACCGGATATCCGGATGTAAGCACAGCGAACTTACACACAATTCCAACAAAATTTGTCTTATCTCTCTTGGATGTCTACAATCTTTTCATGCTGTATAAGATACTGATATATATGGTATATACAATATTTTTATCTACTTACTTTAAAAAATATAGTCAATGTTCCAATAATAATAGAAATAGATCCAATTTAGTCTATTTATTAATTTTTGAAATGAACATTTTTTAATTGTCCAGAAGAGTAACACTGGACATCTCTAAAATGTCCTAATAAAAATGTATCATAAGCTCTAAAAAAAAACCTAATCTAGATGTTTCAAATACATTTTTAATACGTTTTTAAAACATTATTATGCTGTGTGGGAACTTGACCTAACCTAACCTAACCTAACCAACCTAACTTAACCTAATCTATCTATTTAACCTAACCTAACCTAACCTAACCTAATCTATCGCTTAATAAATCGGGTGCCCGCATCGAAGTAAATAAATTTTAACTTTCAACTATTTCAGATATAAGTTTGTATCCGATAAACGCGATCGAATTTTCAGAGTTGTGTCTCCCATTTTTAACGAGAGAAAAGAGATATTTCGTGGAAAATATCGGATAAAAAAATACGATATATATACTTGCTACGGCTGTTTGCAGGCATGTGTAGTACGGTAAAAGGAAGCAACGCGGGCTCGAACGGGTTAATAAAAGCCGTGCCACTTCGTTACGTCGTCGCTTCTCGATCCCCACGGGGAATATTTTGTTCGGCTGTTTCCAGCTCGTTAACGATTTTCGTCAACAAACGCGACGAAACGCAATTTCGCAAAAGCCCGATCCTTTAATCGTGTATCGGGTGACCGACGTGTAACATCGTTCGAAAAAGTGCTTGTAAAATTACGCTCTTTATATACGCTTGCACTTCAAATTGCGTTGTAATCCATTTTTTCCTCTCCCTAAAACGCGATTTAAACCGAAGCGCAAAGTAGATCGGAAAATATGAACTATATCATTGAAATATCGTGAGTTTATGCATTACGAAATATTTGTCTAACTCTTTCTCTCTTTCTCTCTATCTATCTTTAATTCCTTTCTATATCTCTCTCTCTCTCTCTCTCCCTCTTTGCCCGCATTTTCCGATGAGGTTTTCCCGCGTGGGAAACTGGGCGCTGCATCTCCAGTTGGATCCCCGCGAGAAAATTATTCAGGAATCGAAGTGAATTTCCCCTCAATGGAAACGCATAATTCCACGCGCGCGTATGCGTGTCTATGATCGCGGACCGTAAATCCACGGCCTAAAATCGGCCGAGGTGCATTCGTTCGATTACTACCGAACGTGCGCGCTTCTGCGCGCCCTACATATGAATCGCAATTTGCATTGATCAGCGTGGCGAGCATGGGCGATGTTTGAACTTAATAAGAATTTTAATTGAATTAAATAAACCGGCCGATTGAGACTCGTACCGGCATATCTCCCATTGTCTCCCTCTTTCTCTCTCTCTTCTTTTACATATTTGCAATCTGCTATTGCTGTCGTAGCTGTTATCGGGTTATAGCGTTTTCCATGAAATACCGTTAATCTTTGGCCATTCTCAACGTCGGTCCACTTTGGAATAATTCCCGGCCGTCAGTGAGTGTTTTTTTAATTAATTGGCTAATTGAAAATCTCTAATATTGGGACGATAGGTTCTTTTAATTCTTATTGCATCCTCGAAGAAATCAAATTTTTCTCGATTTAATTTTACGAGGTTAATAATAATTTTTTGTATAAGTTCTTTTCTATCTTCTCTCTCGATGTGAAAATATTTATTTTTTTGGATATAAAAATATTCTATTCTTTATTCAATATTTCGGCTATTAAAAATTACTCCTTTCAATAATCTAATAATTAGCTAATTGAAAAGCTCTAATATTACGATACAATAGATTCTGCTAGTTTCTTTGATATTTTTCTCGATTGAATTTTACGAGACAAATAATAATTTTTTATGTGAGATAAGTTTTTTTTTTTGTCTTTTCTATTGATGTGGAAATATTTATTTTTTTGGGTATAAAAAAAATTCTCTATCCTTTATTAAATATTCCGGCTATTAAAAAGTACTCCTTTCAATAATCTAATAATTAGCCTGTCGATTATTATCGATCGTATGAGTGATATGCATGATGCATTTTGTTGAAGAGACCGCGGTAATTAATCGTGCACGGTTTAGCAGGATGCTGGTGCAGGATGTTGAAAGTTCGTTGATGCCGACGGAGAACGATTAACCGAATTAAACTATGTATTATATATTATCTCGTAGATATGATAGAACGTTTTACGGAGCCTGCCAGCAGAAAAGTTTTCCTTCTCTTCTATGCATCGTGTGCTTCCTCTTCACAGCGAGACGTGATGGATGATAAAAAACAATGCCTCGTGTAAATATAAAATATTTTATCCCTCCAAAAATAAAGAAAAATAATTTATCTTTAATTACTAATATAAAGGAAAATAAGCGAGCCAGAGAGCGTTGATCTAGAAATCTAAAGGTTGAAGACCTTTAATCTTTTGTCTCGTGTGATCTTTTAGCTACTTTTAGCTACCCTCATTCCCATCGAATATAGAAATGAAATGTAATTTTCATACTTTAACGGATTCATCCCCAATTATTAGATCGTGAGGAATTGAGAATACGGATTGCTCGTCGATCGGACATGAATTAATTTAATTAAACTCGCGCACCCCCGTTTATTTATGGACGTGTTCGCGCGAACCAAAACGACGCGTCGCTATCGGGCGAGAGAATGCACGGATAAACGTACAAAGAGAGAAGAGGCTCCTCTTCGGAGAGGCTGATAAATTCTATGTGACTGCGATAAATTCGGCGATCGCGTCCGGACGCAAATTCCTCGTACGGGGAACGAAACTACTCCCGTCAGACCACTTAACGGCAGTCCATCGTGCCCAATTTCCGAACGAAATCATCTTTCGGCGATGAAAAAAAAAAAAAAAATGGAAAAAAAGAAACATAACGAAGAAGGGAGAAGGAAAATTGCGCGCGAACGAGAGATGAAGACAATTCTCGCAAAATTAGATCGTTGCGTCGCTCCTAGTATAATTTCTCCCGCGTTTTCCTCGCCGGATGGCGAATAAATAAAATTTTCTACCACACCCCTGGAGTGATTCATAGGAATATTACCGGCGCGAGAACGGCGGACCGTGATCGTTAAACCGAATTAATTCCAATGCGAAATAATGAACGCGACTAGCCGGCGTTTTTGCCTGACGATAAAAGCTACAACTACACGTGCGTGTGTGTGTAGTACTTAATTCTACCCGCTTAATTCCCGAAATTTTAGAAACATTTTCAACAGATTACTATCCTATCGCGCGATCTACGCGGCTGTTGGCGCGCGTTAGCAGATTACTCTTTTTAAATATTTACATCGGCGCGAAATGTCTCGGTAAAAAAGTTCGTGTACAATTATACATAAATATATATAATACATAATTGTATATAAAATATGCTCCATATATGTTTTTTTAATATAATCTCTCGTCGCATATATAGAAAAAAATAATACGAAGAATAATTAAAAATAATTAAAAAATAAGTTTTGCATTGCTTTTTTGGCAAAAGTAAAGTAAAATTAAAATTAAAAAATATTTTATACATGCATAATTGTCATATATATGTATAATAATTATAATCATACATATATATATATATGTATTAGATACATTATTATTATATATGTAATATACATATAATGTATATTGTACAATGTGTATATAATTTTATTGAATATTTTATAACTGAATCACAAACTTTACTTTTTCTAAAAAAAAGTATTCTTTTAATTACTTTTTACATTATTTTTATTATATCTCTTGTATAAATAAACAAACGTAAGAAAACATATATAAGCATATTCTATATACGATTATATATGGTAATGTATGATAAAATATGAATTTTTATTTTGCAGTAATAACGAAAAAGTATTTTTAAGCATATTACTTTATAATGTAATGTATGTGCGCGCTTTAATCTTTCTCTTTTGGAAGAAAAATTACGTCGTCAGTGAAAAGCGAATAAAATTAGGCCAGTAAAAGACAATAACAGATAACGAATAAATATTTGTAAATCTAATTAACAAATCGTTAGATATAATATATACAATTTAAAGGAGCTTCGTGAGATTAAAAATGTATCACATGGCACATCAACTATACCGCTCGGTTACTAATGAACATAATTAATGCGAGGCGAGGATGCGCGCGCAGGAGTATAATTATGGCGATATCAGTTTAACGGTGATACAATTATGACGAATATTCGTCATAATTTACGAATTCAGACCGGATAAGTCATCAGCGTTAAAATAGCGCGTTCTCGTCAGAGAAGCACGCCCACATTCGTTTTTATTTTTGACAGCAAATTCCCCTTGGCAGTATTTTTCCACAAAAAGAATAAGAGTCGTTAAAATGTAATTGAAATTACGAATTAAAGTTAGAGTTATCCTTTAATTCCAATCAATCTTAATAACGAAATAATACGTTCGTATCACCGTAATCGATCCATTACTGAATAATACAAGTACGATATAATTCATTTAAGCGCCCCTCGTGACATTTATCTGATAGATTTCTCGCGTTTTCTCGGGGGAGAGAAAAGAATCCGGTAATACTCGCGCGATCAGACGGTGATTCGATCAGACAAGGCCAAATGACCGACGTAAAACCGCGACAGATCGATCTTAGGAATCGCGCGCGGTTTTACGACCGCAGCACCGTCCCTGGAAATTGGGTGTATTTACCTGCAAGAGCAATATGTTTACTGCCGTAGAAAGAGCGCGGGACTCTGCGAGATAAAAGTCGTTGATGCGTTCGAGCGAGTACAGTGGTTTACACGACGATAAACCCTCCGGGGAGCGATAAAGCGAGCCTCGAAAAGTCGCGCGCGAGCCCATCTCGTCGGAAATAATCGCGCTCGACATTTCGCGCGAAAAATATTCCGCGAGGTGTGCTTTATCGATGGCGATAGGTGAGACCAGAAGGTGATCACGCTATATACGGGAAGCCTCGTAAACACGCCAATTTCTCTCGTCTGCGCACAATAGAAATACGTGACACACACTTGTGTAAAAAACGTTTGATCTATGCACAGCGTGTTTCTAAAGTGCAAAAAACTTTACGAAATTATTCTTGTAAAAAATTAAGAGGGGTTTTTTCAGATAAACATATACTTCTTCTTATATTCCTCACTGAAGAGTACACTCCTCCAAAGGGAGAGATGAAACTTAGATTTTTAAAGTTACAAGAATGAAATATGGTGGATATTTTAGTAGAAAATATATTTATTAATATTTTTTTTACTTTTCCTGTATCGTTATAAGAAAATAAAACTGACAACTCCTATTCAATTTTTTAACCAAATTGAAATATGATCATAAAAAAAAGGGTTAAAAAATTTGATTTTGTAGAAACTTATCTATTTTTTATATTTTTTTTCGTAAAGTTAATAGTTTACAAGAAAAAAATCCTAATTTTCACCTCTTTCTATGAAGAAGTGTAACTCCTTAGGGAGAAATATAAAAATGTTTATATGCGAAAAACTCTCCTTGATATTCGACAAAGAATCATCTCCTACAATTTTTCGCACTTATTGAGAAACACCCTGTATAGGAAAGAAATACCAAAGAATATTCTCTTTGAGAAGAAAAGTATTAAAAGAGATGAAGAATATAATGCATATTCCGTACCGTAGCTGATGGTACAGCCGTAAAAGTAATGATTTTACACGAAAAAATAAAAATGAAAATGTAGACTAAATTTTTATCAAATGCAGCTTTGTTTTCAAAATAGTCTTTAAAAAGAAAATTGATGATACATTAGACGTACACTCACTTAAAGCTCAAATAAGTTGTGTATTTATATACATATTAATAGTCTCGTTAATGTAGTGAAATAAAAAAGATACAAGACCGTTAAAGGTCATTCAAGGTTAAAAGAATAGATGTTAATTTTATCAATTTCAAAATAAATTTTTTCGTGAAAACAAAGCCCGTGTAGAAATAATTTTACTCTATATATTTTTGGCTTATTTTTTAACGTGAATTATTTAAAAATTTATAAATAATAGAGTTATTTCATTATCTTCTCCATTATATAATACTCCCGTTATAAAATATTTTATATATTTATAGCAAATATAATATTGATGTTGAAGCTTACGTTAAAAGCACGTGTATTTATCTACCGCAAAATATATTTGATCAGTTTTTATTAGAGCGAAAGCGGGAAATAAATGTCTTCTTCGTAACGCGAATATTCACGAGTTAAGGGCTTGTGGCGCTCTGAAAGTAACGCGTCGTTGGCTTTCTTGTTTGGAGATGTTCCCGGCCCGCCACGAGATAAAGCTGCGGTATTTTAATTTTAAATGAAGAATCCCGTCGACGTTGTCGTCGTCGTCGTCGTCGTCGTCGTCGTCGTCGTCGTCGTCGTCGTCGTTGTAGCTTACGAAGATCAACGGTGTCGTTGTTTCCACCGCTAGCTGACAGTCATCGTCGTCGCTCAATTTGCGCGAGTTCATCGTTAATTCTCGTTAACCGGCGCAAATCCCGCTTATCCGCTGTCTCGAGGATGCGCAAAAAATTGCTGGATAATGCCTTAGTCCGTCCGCCAGAGGGACGCAGAAGAGTGGAAGATACATGATGCAGCTCGAAAGTTTGATAGAACGACGATAAAAAAAGATTGTATTGCATCGAAAAATAATTGTATTCTTAAAGTACGAGACCTATGTATATACTATGAAATCTCGCAAATATTCTTACGTTTTTCTATGCAGTCGTTCATTTGGGGTTATGTGGCCATATTGTTGAAGCAATGTATATATATGGTTATGTAGCGTTATGTGTTACAATTTACAAAATGCAGTGCAATATTTGTAAACTGAATGATTTCAATTTATCATATTCAGAAAAATGAATAAAGTTAATAAGTGGTTCGAGAAAGAAGACTTAAATGATTTAAGAAAAGCGTTCACGAATAAGTAACGTGTAATATATAACCTAATTTAATCATTCCGAAATCAGATCATCATATGTTATATGCGTACTTCATATTAAATTTATATATTCTATTTTCTGTCTGCTTTATAATCTTTACTTGTGTGTTGTAAAATATTGTATTTTTTTATTAATGTAAAAAATAAATCCCATTTTGTCTACTTTTTTTATAAATGAGGAATATCCGATACTAATCTTTAATGGATTTCCATCTTAAGATAAGAGGATTTTTTTGCCACCTATTTTGGAAAAAGGTATTCTAAAAATAAGTGGAAAAATCTTAAACCAAGAATATAATTTTTTTCATTGTGACGAAGAATACTAGACTAACAATAAGTCAAATGGAAGAAGGAACTCGTCATGCGCGCAAACAACATGGATGAAGTTAATAAGTGGCTCGAAAGAGAAGACTTGAGCGACTTAAGAGAAGTATTCACGAGTAACATGACCTAATTTAACCATTCAGGACCCAGCTCTCATGCTTGGTCTATATGCACTCTGTCTATATTTTCTTTCTAGTCTTTCTTTGCCTATATGTACTGTAAAATAATGTACCTTAATAATGTAAAAATAAATTTTGTCTATATTTTGTCTACATTTTTTACAAATTAGAAATGCCCAATACTGATCTTCCTCTCTTAATTTTTTGACATATATTTTAGAATAGGGTACGTGACAAGTAAGCGAGAAATTTTTAAAACAAGAATACAATTTTTTCAGCGCGACGAAGAATGACTTGATTAAATTGAGCGAAAGAAGAAACTCGTCATGCGCGCAAACAACGTTCGTACCTATTAAAACCGACCCCGTTTCGACACCGCAAACTTTATAACCTGGAATTCGAGAAAGAGATGAGATAGTTGGACCACACCGCGTAATCGAAGAAATCCTTTCGCCTGATCCTATTCTTTCGTCGTCGGCTATTCCTATATTCTTTCATCGTTGGCACACGGATGAGTCAGCCGACTTTCGAGATGAAGGTCAGGATGAGGAGATCAACTTTCGAGGAGAGGCCACCACCCTTGTCCTCCTTTTCCTGTAGAAAGTCGAAGGGAAGAACGTTGGTGACGAGATAGGTCTCGCAGTTAATAAACGTCACCGAGAAAGAACGAGAGAGAGAGAGAAAGAGGAAGAGCTGAAATTCGCGAGAATAAATGGAAAGCAAACAAAGTGACGCGCCGGCACGGTCTGTTGTCGGTGCGCCAAAGAAATACGGAGCCATTACGATGAGAATTTGCATCGGTAAATGCCACGGGGGGATAAAAACGTGAATCCAGGAACTTTGAATGCGTTAAGCGGGTCAACGTTTATTTCTCGCAAAACAAAAGCTTCAAAAATAGAGCGCATGGATGCAGGATTCGTAATCGAAACGAAATATGCGACTTATGCGATGCACACATCTCGAAATGAAATTCTCCGCGAGAAGAATACGAATAAGAAACAATTCTCTCTCTTTCTCTCGATAGAGTTCTAGGATCAAACCTCCAGAGCTAGAGGGATAGAAAAGGGGAAATAATATTCCCAACGCACGCTCCTCTCGTGCTGCCAAAGTTCGTGCCAACGATAGCGAAAGCGAACAGGGATGAGGGTGAATGGAGGGAGGGGGAGAAGGGTGGATTCAAGCAAGTTTCGAGAATTTCATTCGTCTCAGCCATCTAGATCCCGCGCTGGAGGCTCAGGCGGCAAACAAAGAAATTATTTCGCGCCGCTTTGGACGCTTCTTTTTCCGGACAAACGGAGTTATTCCGCGAGACCGACCGAAGTTTTTCGAGTTTGGGGCACGAGAGAGGGTGGGAAGAAGAAGGGGAAGAAGTGGATTTGCAGTGGATGAACTTGCGGAGGATGAAATCTCGATGAGAAATTTCTTCCTCGCGAAGGATCGTCCTTGAAGACCGAATCGGAAAGATCTGTTTCTCTCTCTTTTCTCTCCCCAGCTGATCGTATCGAGAAAACGCGAGAATGATAATGCATGTTTTTTTTTTCGCGAATTAAATGCGCTTTTAGGAACAATCGAGGAAAGATCGCTTCATCGATGTGAAGAAGGGAAGGGATTTACTTTCCGGTCGATTGAGGTGAAAGATGCGTTGAGATCAAGCGAGTGAACGAAGTGACGAGCATCTTTTGCCAGCTAAACGTTTCTTTAATAATAGTTGAGCGTGTTGAACGAATGGTCAGAGATTCTCTCTCTTTCTCTCTCTCTCTCTCTCTCTCTCTCTCTCTCTCTCTCTTTCGAGGGAGAAATATTTGAAAGGCGCTTAGTCATAATTTATGAGAGAAAAAAATTGGAGATTTATATTCAGTCGAGGGTGAGATCCTCTCTTCTGTGACCACGTAGAAAAATGAAGAGAGAAAAAAGGGAAATGATATTGACGCGCCTCCCGGCAAATTATTTGCGAAACGAGCGAGATTTCGCCCTCGCGAGAAAAGGAGGGAAGACGATCCCGCGGTTAATGAACATCGACGAGTGAGCTTGCACAAATTTGGCGGAAGCAAGGCAAAGCAAATTGAGTGAGGCGGCAACGGAACTATTGATCCGGGTTATTCCCCCCCGTCCGGTTTCTCCCGTGGCACCCCCTTCCCTCGAACCCCCCGGTCCTGATTCTCTTCGACCCCTTGCAACCACCGTCTCAAGTCGGACGAAAAATTTCGTTCACATCATCGCGAGATTTTCTTAGACACATCAACGTTCATTTCACGTTTGTCCTTGTGCGTTCCCATACAGCACAGATTATTGCAATTATATTGCAGCAACGTTGCAATGTTGCAAGTTGCAATGCAACATTATAAAGGCATTGCAGAGATATAGGTGCACAAAATTCCAGCACACTTGTAGCAACATGACATTAATATTTCGGAAATATTGCATGTAATCCAAATTCTATAATTTATATATTGTAATATATATATAAATTAACTACAACGTATTTTCATTAATGATTTATTTACATTTATATACCTGTATATACAACATTAGTTTATGGTTGCAATAACAATGCATTATTGCAAATTCATAACATTGCAATATTGTTGTAATATTTTGTTGCAATCTTCCAAAAAGCGGACATTTTAACATTGCTGCAATTAAACAGCAATGATGTAGCAACATTTTGCAGTAAATTTGCAATATTGCAATATTGCGGTGAAAGATTGTTGTAATGTTTTTGCAATCTATCGGTGCTGTATACGTTGGATGTGAAATCGAGATAACCCATAGAGCGCAACAAAATTGCAGCAGCATTGTGGCAACATTTCATTGTAATATTACAACATTGCATAAACATAGTGAAATGTTGCAAAGCAATCTTGCTGCAAGGTTACAGCAATGGTAAAATGTCTGCTTTCAGAAACATTGTTCTATAACATTGCAGCAATAATGGCAATAAAATGTATATGTAATATTACTATTAGATTATTAGAAATGTGTTAAATATCCCCTACAGCACGAAATATTGACGGAATATTGCAAAAATATTGTTTTGCAAGATTGAAATATTGCATGCATTATTCCTGAAAGCTTGCCAATATATAGATATGTCCGCCCTCAAACTATATTGTGCAACATTTCTGCAATGATACTGATTTATTTCTACAAAGGTGAATATAATATTTATAAAATATTGCAGAATATTTATTTTTTTATTTTCTTCATTTATTCAGACATTTATTTGTCTGATTTCTGAGCAATCAAGTTAATATTTGAGTTCCCTGTATTAGGATCGTATCAGAAAAAAATCAAATTGATTAAAAGTGTTGATTGTAATTGCTACTTTTTGCATGCTTTATATAATTCTCGGGACTAAAACTTAATGCGAGTTCAGCTTGCGACGCATAATGGTAAATGAAAGAACTATGTGATTGCATTATAATATAGCAGTAATATTTTGCAATGTCTCCAATAAAATAATAACTTATTATTTGCACAATATTGCTGCAATATTTGTAATATGGCGCAATATTGAAATATTTATGCAATATTTCGTGCTGTAGGGGACATGATCGGACTGAATGTCCTGTACCTAAAATTTTTTGCGTGAATTTTATTTTCATAATATTTCTGAAATGTTGCTGCAACGTTGTTTAAACTATAGTATTGCAAATGCATGCCTATATAATATTTCTGCAATATTGCTATGCAATGTGCAATATTGCAATGTTGTTGCAATATTGCTGCAAACTTGAGTGCTGTATGGGAATGAAGACTTGCGAGAAGAAAAATATAGAAAAATTATACGGCTTTTGGTTCATTGCAGTCCATCTTCGATCTCTCTCTCTCTCTCTCTCTCTCTCTCTCTCTCGCAGTAGAGAAGCGAAGAAAATAATTAACTACCCACTTACATTCGATTCTTACATCGACGATGTTTCAGTCAATTTCGACTTTATTGAATGAACCTAACCAGTTACAACAAAGTACACGCAATATTTCTTCCGGTTGTCATGGCGATTCGATGGTCGGTTTTAGCGATTCGATTCCGCCGTATCAGCGAGCGAATTTAAATTACTAGATCGGACAGGCGGTTTTGTAAACAGATGAGAGTAGAGGATGGAAGAGGAGGAAAGAGAAAGAAAGACAGAGAAGTGGGTGGCTTTTGTGGAGCTGATAACCGCGAGCGAATATTGCCTTTCCATATCTTCTCTCTCTCTGTCTCTATCTCTTGTCTTGTTCCATCGATTCTCGCTAATCTACCTGCAATTACAGCGCAAACGAATTTTCAGAACAATATAATTCGCCACCGTCGTATTTCGTCGATATTTCGACGCGAATCGCCTCCATTAGCGAAAGTTGGGAAGAACGCACTCGCCGTTTAAATATATGCTAATGATAATAATTACGAAACTCATTGTTGCCCGAGATTGTTAGATAATAATTACTCGGCGTGTAGCTCGTCAAGAACGTTAATGAGCAGCGCGATCGTTTGCCCGGATGGATCCCTAATTAGTATATCTATCGATATTGATAACATCCGCGCTTTTCATTCAGCAGGAAAGCAGAAGATATATAATTAATAAACATATTAATTCGTTAGTTAAATCAGTTTTTATATATAATTTATTCCAATGATATGCATATCCAAATCTAATGTATAAGTTTGTTCTCTTATCAATGTTGTGCTTAGATAATTTCAAAAGCCGGATAAAGATGAGATAAAAATATTTAAATTTATTTTAGATAAGATAATTTTGTTTTCAATACATCTAGATAAAAGATAAAATTATATGGTGATTTATTTAGATTACTTTCAGATAATATTATTTTTAAGATCGCTTATGTGCCTAAACACAGTTATAAGAAAATGTAAATTATAGTAAAGAGATATAAAAAACATATTTATATTTACTTTTATTTATAATTTTATCGCTTGCTCAAGTTCTACTAATACTTAAGTATTTTTATGTGATATAACTCTAAACCAAATTATCTGAATATTATTCAGAAAATTTAGTACAGTTATAAGACTTTTTTCATTTAAGATGCAGATATAGATAATACTCATTTTTATTATCTATATAAAGATAAGATGACGCCAAAATGTCATCTAGATGATTATTTATATAATTATATTTAGATGACAGCAAACACTGTCTCTTGTATACGATATTGTTTTTGAGTTTTTTCCGACTCTCTCTCTCTCTCTCTCTCTCTCTCTCTCTATAGGACCTTTTCTTTTATCATAAATTAAAATCAGTTCGAAATCGATATCCCGTTACGTATGAAATTCTACCGTATAATTGATTATTATGTATATTTATTTTATTATTACAAATTATTATTTACAATTTTATTTGTATCTGAATATTATTCTAGATAATTTAATACAGATATAATACTTTTTCATCTAAGATACAGATATAGATAATACACATTTTTATTATCTATATAAAAATGAGTTAACAACACCAAACTTTCATTTAGACGATTATCTATACAATTTTCTTTAGATAACAGCAAACACTGTTTTTGTATACGATATTATCTTTGACAATAAGTTTTTTCCGACCCTCTTTCTCTACAGAACCTTTTCTTTCTTTCAGCAGAAATTAAAATCAGTTTGAAATCGATATTCCGTTACGTATGAAATTCCACCGTATAATTGATCAGCATTATTATTATTTATATTTATTACATTATTACAAATTATTATTTACAATTCGCGCATATATATGTACTTACGTTCCAACTCGAGCACACAATTTTAATTGCATTTAAATAAAAAATTATTCTACAAAATTATGCACACACACACACACATATATCTCAACCGACACACAAATCATTTTTATACCCCTTTCAAAGAAACATCCACACGGGATAAGAGTCAACATCATCTACTTGGCAATGTAACGTTACCTCGAAAGTAGCTGATATATATCCTAGAATGAAAAATCAGCGGCACGTGTTGGCAGGGGGTGCGCGCTTGATTCCATCAAGTCGCAGCAACGGTGCAGAGATACGAGGGACAAGGAAGAGGGATAGACGAGGGAGAGGTAGCGAAAGAGGGATGAGAGGAGGTGCTAGCTGAGCAAGCATCGGAAATCGATAACGCAATCTGGCCGACGTCGCGGCAAACGTTTCGGCGTGACGTCGAAGGGTGGGAGAGAGCAGACTGATATCAGCCGCCGAATGTGACAAACGTTCATAATGCAAGCGGATAGAGGAAAATGCGCTCGCCGCCAAGAGCGAAGTCGACCCGAAGCCGGCCGACTCCGGGACCGGATTGACGCCGGCTGCGCGGGCGAGGGTGTTGGGACGGGGGTGGCCAGGAGGGAAGAGAGCATGGAAATAAATGGATACCATCGGTCTCCGTCTCGCGAATGACCGCTTTCGCGCCGCCGGGCATTGTTCATTAACTTTTCCGGCCGCCGATTAATTGCGCGCTGCTGTCGCCGGCGAAAAATCTGGCCGCTCTCCGGGAAAACGAATTGGCAAAAAGTGCAGTCTGCGAGTCGCGCCCTGGCCCTCTCCCCGATCCTTATCCAAGTCGGAGGGATAAATAATTGGCGTTTTTCTTTTTTTTTTTTTTTTTTTTATTATTATGTTATTGCAACTGTTTTGTTATACGTAAAACTGTATTTTTGATTTCGCTGGACGAGTAGTTCGTTTCGAGTTTTAAGCGACAACGATAACGATGATCAAAGCCGATACGAATCGTCGGTATTTAATCTTGTTAGTCGTAAAGCGTATTCCTCCAACGAAATTAAAGCGTTACTTTGAATCGGTTGAAAATATGATGAAATTCAAATGTATGTAACTTTGCGAAAAATCGATCAAAGAGCGGAGTTCTTTCGGATGCGTTTTAAAGCTGGAAGCCTCAGCTTTCAAACGCTGTCAACTTTTTTTTGCGCCGATAATTTCTCACCTCAGATGACATTGCCAAATCAATCGCGAAAAATTGACAGAAAAACTTTAACTTTGATATTATATATGCAGAAAAATGTTTGTATCTTGCTTTGCTTCAAATGGTTAAAGTCTTCTCTTAAAAAAGCTTTCCCAAAAATTGAGTTGTGTAAATGTGTGTGTGAGTGAACGGATATATGTGTACATACATATTTAGACAAGCAAACATATATACACAATAGAGATTTGGAGCATAGGCTTACATAAATAAACTGCGCGCTCTTATTAAAGACTCGAAAACAATAATAAGAGAGGACAATAGAAAATAGAAATTTTCCTTGCTCGATTGTGCAGTTAATAGAAAGGAGAAGCCTCTTAATACTTTTATTTTTCTGTTTTTGCTATAGAAGGCGTCATTAATGTCTTCCCACCATTCGGAAGATAGTCCCTTTTGAGTCGAATAATAGCTAAACACATCACGTCTAGTTATTAGTACATCATGACTGTTGGTTCTTGAAGGAACCAGCAATATGTTGTTTCGGAGCTATTAGTTTGACAGCTTTAAGTGTTTGCGGAGACAAGATTAAATTACAAGATGCCGTCTGGAAATGTAGGGAGAGAAAGAAATACAAGGATGCATTAATTATTTGAATGGCAAATAAAATAAATATATATAACTTCTAGCTAATTATTAGCTGGTACGGAACAATTACGCATAACATCAAAGAGTTACGAATGTTGTGATGCTTCTTTTACTTTAGAATTATCACATCCTTCTCCTCTGGTTTACCCAAAACCTTGAAGACACGTTGATTATTCATCCCTCTTCTGAAATCTGTAGGCTTTTTCCGAATTTATCCCACTTCTAAAATCTATGGCTTTTCTAAAGGAGAGACAAAATATCGGGACTTGATCCTAGGATTTTTCTTTTTATCAATAGACAACTACTTTGTCATTGACCCACTCATCGTCCCATCCAACTGTATTCTTTCTGCTCGCTTATATTTTCTTTACATACTCTGCGTGAGCGATTTCAAAGTTGAAGAATTCTTTCCTCAATTCTTCACGCTTGATTTGAAAGCAGTGTCATCTAGAAGAAGCATCAGTGAGAAAAGAACTTGACAGCTTTTGAAAGCTTGAGACTTCCAACTTTGAAATGCTTTCATAAACATCACCCTATAATCATTTTTTCGCAAAATTATATACATTTAATTTTTAATTTTTCGACCGAGATTCGAAGTAATCTAATTTTATTGAAGAATGTATTTATAGCATTCTTCATAGTACTAGTCTGCCTCCTCCTCCTTTGGTCAGAGATTGGCGACTAACAGAATAAAACTTCGGACCTTCCGATACAATTGATACAACTTCCACTTTAGTGTTCACTGACATTGAACAGATGAGCGCTGTAACAGATAATTTCAAGTCCCTCTTGAATTCGTAAATGCCTCATCACGATATCCTATCTTGTTTCGAGGATGTATAATTGTTTATCTTTTCAATTTTACATTTTTCTTTAAGTTCGATTCTACACCTCGTCATCTCTCAATTGGTTGACGTTGACGCACTTAAGGGTGACGCTACGCAAATTTGTGTTTTGCGTACAGGGCGTTTCGTCTTTAGATGACACCAGTCTGGAGCCGAGAATCGATCGGACGCGATGGTTCGCGTCTTCTTGAGTTTGCACAGCGGGAGCAAGGAAGGAGTTCGGCGACGTGGAGAAAAACAAAAGACGGAGGCGACAGAGGATGGAGGGAAAGGGATGAGAATTGTAGAGAGAGCGTCGCTTTCGGAAATATATTCGGGCCGCACAAACACGTCCTGCCTTCGCGATTCGGGAAAACGCGAGGGAAAAATCAAATTACGACGTGCGCGCGCGAGAAATATTAAAAATATACGGGGCAAGAGGCGAAAATGTATATGCAATGTGCCGAAAGGAAAAATAAAGCGGAACGTACCCGAGAAGCTTTATCGACGAAATAGCGTACAGTTTGCGGAGAAATCGAAGAGATGATGAAAGATGATGAGATCCAATGCGAGAAATCGATCTCTCATTCCCTCCCTCGGTAACGCGATTTAGCATTACACGATTTAGTTAGATTTAGAGCCCCTTAATCCTCGGAATTGCTATATATATATATATGTATATATGAGATGTCATGCAAATTGGGGTCATGTTTTATCGCGCGTTAACCCTCTTTGTTCGATTTGGAAGCGAACTTTTGCTCTATACCCGCGATATCCAAGTAGTAAACTGACGTCATTAAATGGCGTCATTTTGACAACTAATGATGTCATTCGACATCAAGCTACATAACCTATCTTAACCTGATCTAATCTAATCTGAGTACTTTTTCACAATCGTATAAGATTGATAATTCAGGGACTTCTCGCGAATGAATCTTCAATATCCAAATGGCAAACTAACGTCATTAAATGGCATCATTTTGTCATCTAATGACGTCATTTTACATCAAGCTACATAATCTAACCTAATCTGACTATTCTTTTCCAATTGTATATAAGATCGATAATTCAGGGGCTTTTCGCTAATGAACCTTTGATATCCAAATAGCAAACTGACGTCATTAAATGGCGTCATTTTGGCATCTAAGACGTCATTTGACATCAAGCTACATAACCTAACCTAACCCAACCTAATCTGATTACTCTTTTTCAATTGTTTATAAGATCGATAATTCAGGGGTTTCTCGCGAATGAAGGTTGCGCGTAGATAATTAAAATCTAGGCTCTCTCCGGACCTTTCGAGGGCGATACAAAGGAACACCCGATAATCGCGAACAATAGCGTCCCCTTACGTTGTTACCGACGGATAAATCCCCGCGAGACCTAATAATAAATCGATCGTGAATTGCGAGTGCACTTTCATATTTTACAGCCCGCTTGAACGCCGTCCGACACGAGTCCAGTAAGTCCGGATATATGGAATAGTATAATAGGGATTTATGTTATTCCGCGGTATGTGTGAATGTGTGTATTTTCTTTGATGGAACGAGCAAAGAGAATCGCGGAGGCAGAAGCGTCACGATTGCACGCATTTATCATTAAATCTACATCAGTTACGTAATGAATATGCGGCGAAATCCTTTATGAGGAGTCATAATCCGAGAAATTATGTCGTTCTTTATCGAGTCAGTGTGGTAGAGGCTTTTATATATTATTCGGATTTAGTTAAAAGTATAAGGCATATAAAATTCTCACAGACAATTTTTTCTGATGAAAAATCTTATTATGCTGTATACAATAGACATTTTTCCATTAATTTCCCCGTATAACCAAAAATCTAAATATAAAGTTATATTTTCCATTTCTAGTTCATTAATTTAATTAACTAAATTATCCATTTAGAATGTACTATCATTTTAAAATAATTTGTTATTTTAATGCATTCTTTATTTTATTAATTATATTTATTATAATAATATTTTTAACTTGTTTTCGTTTAAAGTAGAAATTTGTTAAATATTTATTTGAATATGATAGAAAAAAACTCCGCAATTCTCGAGCATTAACAATTTTTTACTTAGTTATTTACATTTAATTTTAGATCGTATTTTACCGTGATATAATTATCTGCATAAAGATAAATTAAACATACAGACATTACAATTTATAATTTCCTTAGACATATAGCTCTATCTTTCTTGATTTCTAAAGATTTGTAAAAATTAATAAATTTATCTCATAATCGTCAACTTTTTATAAGTATAAAATATCTAGGAATTTCCAGATTAAAGTAATTTGTTTATGTAAAGTTATAATACACTTGATATAAAGCTATGTAAAAACGTTTTGCACATTTATTCGCGCTTTTTATTAAACAGTCTAATCAACAATCTAATATGTATTACAAATATTAAAATATAATGTTTTTGTTTATATAACATTTTTTATTCTTTTCGCTGCAAAATATATATTTTTTATAATAATAAAATCGTTCTAACAAAAATTATATAATGTTATGTTTGATATTCCTTTTTCGATAAAATATGTCTTTTCGATAAAATAGTGAAGCAGCACATGAAGAAAATAACAAATTGTTACAAAAATACAGCTGCAAATTTATTATACTTTAGATGTGATCATTAAAGTAGTCAAAGAAAAAAAAACGATATCTTGTTATGAATAAAATGTGTTTAGAAGATTGTATATGTATTATCTCCATACATGCTAACTCTTGTAAAAAGTTTAGATTATTGACTTTTATCAAAACAATATAAACGGGAATTTTTTTACTAAAAACAAAGTTTGAAATCAGAAGTAAGCTTTTATGAAATTGCATATGTTGTTCAAATAAATTTTTGTATCACTGACGGTATAGATACTGTGACAATTGTGAGAAATGTCACATCATGTTCAATACAGAAAAGGACTGAAAGGAAATTCGATGAAGAGTTGTCCGGAGAAACATGACATGATCTATTTTGAGTAAAACAAAAATGTCAAAACACCAATACAATTTTATTCGAATATTAAGACAAAAAGAAGTTTTCTTTTTGTAAAATTGCTCGAAAAGCAAAAAAAGTAATTCACAATTCATGAAGTTATTATATTGACAAAGAAGCGCAAAGTTATATATATTGATATATATTAAATAATTATATACATATAATTACTCTATATATACATAGTTATTAGTTACTATATATAGCTAATATATATTAGATCATACAGCTCAAATGTCTTGTGGAATTCCAATTAAATGTATTAAATACCCTATTATCAGAACGGCTCACTCTGTTCATTAAAATTAATATCTAAATGGAGCTATAAATTGATAGGATGGTGCAAGCAAAAATTTAGCTTTGATAATGGATCAAATGCAAGTACATTTTTGCATTATTTTGTGATCGTTTCTACTTGTAATTGATCAATCAACTGAAAAAAATATCTTATAACAAAACTCTACATGAATCTTTTTTATCGTCCAATTATAATTCAATTTCTTTGTGAAATTACAGAACTTCAAAAAGTTGAATATATTGAAAATCAGATAAAAATACTTACTCCAACTTTTGTTATAAAATCTGATAACGAAATTTTTATCAAGCATGATCTTCTTTTATGATAGATAGAAAAATTTATAATTATTGTTATCTAAATTTGAACAATTTCTACTTTAAAATGATTACCTATGTGTCTTTTCTAAAGATTTTAAGAATGTAAAAGAAATATTGCAAAAAACAGCTGATGGAACAAAATTGGTTTTGTCAACATTATGAACGTGGAAATATTTTTTTCAATGCTTATTTTATGTATTGTATAAATTAAACATAAAAAATTATAAATATGTAGAAAAAATAAGAAACAAACTCATGTAAAATAAAACATTTATAAAAAATTAGTTTTAAATGATATTAATAGATGTATCTAAATGGAACTATGATAATGCGAATGATGGAAAAACAATACTTTTTTTTATTAATGATTAACTGGCACAGAGATGACTAACTTATTATATATACATTTTATAATCATTCTCCAATAATATTTTAACTGACTAAAATAAATAAAAATAATATATATTATTATTATATGCTTTTATAAAAAATACAATAGATACAGTTAAATTGTTTATTGACAAACATCCATCGAAGAATGTCGATGAATGTACATCAAATTTTAATATTCTTGAATCTGAAATTACTTTATAAGTTATAATGCTTATTAGACATTTTAAAAGAACAAAAGAGCACAAGAAATTCTTCAAAAAATTAATAAAAAAATATGAAGTAATTTCTTTCGTAAATATCGCCAAGAAAAAAATTACAAGATATAGTTAATTAATTATTAAATTTTTAATATGTGTAGTAATTATTTAATTAATAGATAATATTAATATATACTATTTTAGTATATATACTCAATTTTAGTATATATACTGTTCGAAGCAAATACTGACAATACATATAAAATATGACTTGATAAAAATTACAATTTAATTAATTTTTTGTAGAAATAAACTTTAATTAAAGTTTGATTTAAATTAAAAACTTTATGTTTCAATGTAATGTAATTAGGAAGCATATATAAAGTAACTTGTATAAACTCTCGTATAGTTTTTCTATTATTTTTATACAAATTCAAAATCAATTAAAAATAAAATCTATTTTTATATCATATTTTTAAATAAAAATTGTATTATTTTATTTAAAAAATCCACGTTTTTACAATTGCACGATTTTACAATTTTTTTTATTTTTAAATTAATAAATAACATTTTTATTTCTCTTGTTCTGTAATATATATTTCTGATTCTTTCAACATTCTTCAGCCAAAGGAAAAACGAGAAAATTGATAAAAAAAATGGGAAGTCCAGCTGCGCGCTCTTACGATTAAAGCCCGGAAAAGCGAAGTATAATTCTGCAGTTTGGGGCCGAAAGTTGAGTTGTGCGAAATTCATTCGGAGGCTTATAAAAGCTACTCACGTCCACGACGTCAGCGTTTACGAGGTTTCGATCAAACGGGCAGCAATACCTATCCTATCCGTAGTTTTGGTGCTTCCCATTGAAACATTTCAGTGTTTATTCCTAGCTAATCCCATACAGCATGGAATATTTCTTGAATGTTCTATGAATATTCTTTGGAATATTCGTGAATATCTTTTGAATGTTCTATGAATGTGCAAGGAATGTGCGATGTCCCGCTTTGAATGTTCCTAGAAATTTCTATAATTATTCTTGAATAATCCTACAAATGTTTTATAAATATTCCCGAATATTTTATATTTTTTTAAAATATTTCGGAATATTCATACAACATTTATAGATATTTGTAGAAACATTCGAAACGGAACCTCATATTCTATGTATATTTATAGAACGTTTATAAGATATTCGCAAATATTTTTAAAATATTCTGGGAATATAGATATTTTTCTTAATATATTCAGGAATATTCACAGGACATTTATAAATTATTCGATAATATTTATAAAATATTCAATGCGAGACAGTAAACGTTCTATGTACATTCTAAGAATAATTACAGATTATTCATGAATATTCTAAAAAATATTTATAGGATATTCTATGCTGTATTTATAAATATTATTATAATTTATAAATATTATTGAAGTACAGAGAGAAAAGGGGTACGTAAAATTTAATAACTGAAGTTTTAAGATTATATATATATATATCTATACACATTTATTTAAAACTATATAATTCTCTCTCTTAATATTAATATATTTTTTAAAATAAAGCTTACACATATATTTCAGTTGAGATCTTCGATATATATACGAGTATTTCTTTTTTCTTTTGAAATATATATATATATATATATTTAAGTAAATAATATTGATATATTACTATTACATTATTTAAAAAATTTTACTGGTAATAATTGTTCTCTCATACATGTCAGAATTAATTTTATACTTAAATAAAAAACATTTCTTCAATTTTTTATCTTAAATAAAGACTATCATTATTATTATCAATTTAAAAGAAAAACGTGAATTGTTTTCCTTTAAAATTAAAAGAAAAAAAATTAAAAAAAACATATATATCTTCGATTCTCCCTTACATGTCAATAATATACTTTAAGAGTTTTACTATAAGTTTTTGAATTAAACTTAAAATATTCGTATTTTTAAAGCAAAATAAAATTAATTATAATAATTATTGATAAAATCTTACTGAAGTACATTATATTTAAAAACATAAAATAAATTATACTTGTTTTTTGCACAAAAACTATCACGGTTATTAAATTTGTACTTTAGAGTAGTAGTTCTTCAAGAAACTTTTAACATTTTTAATGTTCGCTATTACACGAACGATTGGCTTCATTTTGCTGTGTTGGTTTTGTTTTTAATTTGGCTTTTACCAACCAAGTTTTAACGATGTTTATAATTTCATCATCTGTTATAATTACAGGACTTTTCCGTGTAGTAAGTCTTACGGATTCTGAAATGATAAGGAATCTTATATTTTGATTGTTTTATTTAAATACTAGCAAATTTCTTTAAAACTTTTTTTTACTGCAATTTAAACATTTCTAAACAAATAAATTTCACTAAAATGTTGAATCTGGTGTGAATTCCCAATGTATTAATTATGTATTAATTACTTTAAAACAAAAAATAAAATATAACTTTCCTAAACATATCATAAAGAAATTAAAATTATATTTGTATTACTTACTTAGTATTTTATAATTATACTTTCTATTTCCATATACTGATAATATAATAAACACGTGCTGTGACTTGTGTATAACCTCTTAAATTATAGGTCTTACGAATTTATATTTAGAAATAAATTTAAATCTATAATTTATATCTAAAAATATTAAAAATTATCATGAAATTATCTACAATAAACCATATTTCTAAAAATTACTTGGTACTCATAAAATTAACGTAGATAATAGATTTTTTACGAACGATTATACATACTTTCCTTCCTTCTTCCTTCGAGATTATTAACACTGGCAAGCTCAAAGCCTGTTTATATTGACCAAAACAGTGGTGTGGTAGCAGATTCCTATGCAGTCTTAGCCTCCCAAAGAGGAAATCAGAACAAAACGGGACAGAAACACATTCAGACTTGCTCACTGAACAATATACGTACGGCTCTTGATTCTTGATGCACACGCGACACGCGATGGGCGCGATGGCTGGACAGAATGCGCGCGAGACTGAGTCGCACATGCGCAACAGTAAAAACAATTAACTAGCAATATATGTGCGCAGAAAATTTGGTGGGCACAAATAATATCATTTAACTATTTCAACTGATTGATATCCATTCAACTTATTTTGAAAAGTTAAAAGTGAAGTAAAAAAGATGTATTAATAATTAATAATTATTCTCATAAAGCATAAAAACTTTAAAGAAAATTTCTTAAATATTGAAAAACTTTCAGAAAATTTTTACGAATGACCAATGACATTTTTTCGCCTGTATAGATATATTATATTTGCCTGTGTATAGATACTCCATTGAAACAATTATATTTACTTCTAAATATTTTTATATATTAATGTTGATTTCTATATACAGCATATATACAGCACAGAATTATCTGTGAATGTGCTATAAACATTGAATAAGTATCCTAATATTCCATGGGTCATTCAGAATATTCTATAGAAGTTCTATGAATATTTCATGGAATTTTGTCAATTCGGAATGTGTATATAATATTCCCGAAATATTCTAATAAATGTAGTACATTTGGAAAATGCGTGGAATGTTTTATAAATATTCTGATAAATGTGGAATATTTAGAATATTCGTAGAACATTCTGCAAATATTTGTAAAATATTTATAGTATGTGCTATAAACATTTTGAAAAATTTTCTAAAATTTACTATGAATATTTTGATAGTATTCTACAAACATTCCGATGAACATGAATATTCAGAATATAAATAGAATATATTTTTAGATATTAATGAAATATTGCTGGAACATTCTATACACATTTTAGAAAAATATAGAAAACCTTCTGATTGTTCTATAAATATTTGATGAATATTCTTGGAACATTCTATTAATATTGTAGAAACTTTATTGTTTTCCACAATATTAATAGAATGTTCCAAGAATATTCTTCAAATATTTATAGAACATTCAGAAGGTTTTCTATATTTTTCTAAAATGTGTCTAGAATGTTCCAGCAATATTCCATTAATATCTAAAAAATATTCCATTTATATTCTGAATATTTATGTTCATCGGAATGTTAGTAGAATATTATCAAAATATTCATAGCAAGTTCTAAAAAATTTTTCCAAATATTCATAGCACATACTATAAATATTTTAAAAATATTTGCAGAATGTTCTATGAATATTCTAAATATTCTATATTTATCAGAATATTTATAAAACATTCCACGCATTTTCTAAATATACTACATTTGTTAGAATATTTCAGGAATATTATATACACATTCCGAATTGACAAAATTCCATGAAATATTCATAGAACTTCTATAGAATATTTTGAATGACCCATGGAATATTAGGATATTCATATAATGTTTATAGCACATTCATAGAAAATTCTTTGCTGTATGGGATGTTAACCTGCTTTGGACTATATTGAGACTCAAATACAATATATATATATATATATATATATATATATATGACACGAAACGTTTTTGAAATCGTGCTAGATTCAAAATACAACAACGATACGGGAAATGACGGTAGTAATCTAAATAGTGCACTCACAAAAATATAGTTTATTCGCGTGTTTTTACAGCTTCGAGAATTTTCGGGGAGAAAGTATATTTTCGCAAAATATACTCTTTGCTAGTATTACTTCCGAAACGTTCAACGTAAACCGTTACACAGAAAAAATGTATTCGCTTTTTATAAATTTTCACTTATTTTTGGAATACTTTGTACTAAAATAAGATCCTCTTACCTTAAAAAGGAAATCTGAAGATTGGTATCAAATATTCATAATTTAAATATATGCAGCCTAGGATAAAAGATTTATTTTTAAATGAAAATAAAGATACATTATTTTACAACACATAGACGAAGAAAGGCTATAAAGAGAGCATAAACATAGTATATATATACATATATATACATACATACATATATATATATATATATATATATATATGTATATATATGATGTATAGGTCAAACATGAGGCATGAGACCCTTGGGTTCTGTAACCTAATTTAATTCAGATTAAATTAGATTACACATCATCTTATTTATTCATGACCACTTCTTTTAAATTGCTAAAATCTGCTTTCTCGAACTACTTATTATTTTTCCATTCTTATAATAAACTAAAATTATTTAGTGTTAAATATTCTGTAACACTGCACAACACTATATAATCATCTACATTGCTGCAACAATATATAACCTCGTATAAACGATTCTAATAAAAAAATATACGACTGTTTGTTATTAATAAAGTTTTGTTAGTTTCAGGAGGAATATTGTTCTAAGGAAATAAGTATATGTAGTAAGAGGAATTTTATATAGTGTATACATTTTTTTAATTGAAAGAGTTTAACTTGAATCTAACCTAATTTGAATTGACCCTTAAGTCTAACTTGAACTTAACCTAATCTAACCTAACCCTTAGTTTAACTTGAATCTAACCTAATCTAACTTGAAGAATATAATTTTTGTCATTGTCAGTATAAATTTGTCGGTTTATCTTTTCTGTATCAAGACAAATTCTTGCGATATGTATGATTACTGACAGCATCGCACGAAATCACGTGTCGTTTGAAATCGTTATTGCGCGCATTTCCGATATTTATTGCGCGATTATATAACACATTGTCAACCTTTTGTCGCACGATGATCTATTGTCATGCGATTGCTGTGTATGTACGATATTCATGTATATCGTTCTGAACATCGATTCATTCTCCGAAAAAAATGTACACGCGCACACATATATATGTAAACGAACTATATATTCTACTTCACTCGCTCGTTAAACAAACGGGGGTCCCAATTTTTACTGTGATATTTAAATCAATTTCGATAATTGTCGTCATGTGTGAGCTAAAACACTGAAACATAACCGGACTTTAACTCCTTGAATCGCCTCGGGACAATCAATTTGTGCCTGTATTATTTTCCACGCTGATTGTTATTTATCGCCCAAAGCAGAACAATGTAGTCTTTCGAGTAGTATTTTATTCGCTGATATTGTATATTTTTTGTTTTCCCAAAAATAATGATAATAAAACGGAGCAACAATACGTTACACTCGAACAATCGAGCTCGCCGACGAAACAAATAATATATATATATATATATAATTCAACCTCTCTATAGTGCGTGTCATCAGCTGACGCGAACGCAAGTGGATTAAGGATTAAAGCCTTTTCCTTCTCCCTCGCTCTCTCTCTCTCTCCTTTGGCGCACAACGATGTATGATAGTCCTTCACGAGGATGGAGGACTCCATCGGAGTCGATAACATCGGCTCTCGTTCGGGCACGCGAATCTGACCCGCATTCCAGACCCTCCCCATCGTGTCCTTTGGCATCGATCCGCCGCGGCGGATTAATATAATTTCCGGTTTACTCCCCAACTCTCTCCCTCTCTCTCGGGAGTCAAATGGGAAGGTCATCAGATTTCCGGTATTGATCCGAAAGTTCACCGAGACAAAATCCTGAGCCTAACGTTTACGGCTCTTCGCGAATATGTCATAAATATCGATATCGATATATCGATATATTCAACATTTCGACTAAGAGTATCGACACTTTGCGTCAACTCGCTCGTATAACGTTCGTTCGACAATGGCGAGAATATTATGTCTCTCAATTTGACAGGTCATTTTCATAAGATTTTTTCATCAAAAGGAGAAATTATATTATAGTTTTCGAGATATCAATTTTTTTTTTAAATTGCAAACACAATTTATGATATATAACATATACACTTAAGGAAAAATATATCTGGTGGAATAACTTAGTATCTATACAAATCTAACCAAAAATTCTAATCTAACCAATTTCTGGTGAAATTAAAATTAGATTTGTTATATTACAAAATTATTATGACCTAATAATCTTTTGCCAAAAATTTTGAAATTTTATATAATTAAAAAAAATTTTTTGAAATATCGATATCTCGAAAACTATTCACCGTAGCACCTCGTAATTTACGATATTAATTCTCCTGATAAAAATTCAAATACACATATTTAAATTGAGGGATCCCGGAAATAATTTTCATTCTCCTCCGTACTATTAACGCGCGTATTCCCGTAAGAGTAAAAATAAAAAAATATATAGAGAATAAACGGGGACATCTATATATGTGGATATATCTGGATTTTGATCCTCCATCGTGCGTGAAAGGGGATACGTATCACGCGCGTGATATAGGACACGGATAATCCGGCAGGACGCGCGCAATCTGGCCGAATATTCACGTGGATAATTGAATTAGTCGCAATTAAGCACGATACCGATCACAAAGCGGAAACATATCTATTCTCCGCGTTTAGGTAAACAGCTTGGAAATTAAGCGAGTCATTTTCTCCCTTTCTCCTTGTCTCTTTTTTCTCTTTCCAGCTTCTTATTTATACAATATATTATTAATAGAAAATTATAAGTAAGAAGAGAATAATACACACAAAATTGTAGATAATCTGCGCCAGTGTTTTGTGCTTAGATAATTTTAAAATTAGCTAGATAAAGATGAGATAAAAATAAGATGAAGATGATTTTGTTTTTTGAATATGTCTAGATAGAAGATAAAATTATATATGGCGATTTATCTAGATAATTCTCAGAGATAAGATAAAAATAAGATGAAGATGATTTTGTTTTTTGAATATATCTAGATAGAAGATAAAATTATATATGGCGATTTATCTAGATAATTCCCAGATAATATTTTTAAGACTGCGCTTATGTAAACATAGTTATAAAAAAATATAAATTATGAAAGAGATATAAAAACATATGCATACTTTTATTTATAATTTTATCGCTCAATGCTCAAGTTCTACTAATACTTAAATATTTTTATGTGCTGACTCTAAATCAAATTCTCCAAATATTATTCTAGATAATTTAGTACAGATATAACACTTTTTTTCAAGATGCAGATATAAATAATACACATTTTTATTATCTATATAAAGATGACATAATATCAAAGTTTCATTTAGGTAATCATCTATATAATTTTATTTAGATAACAGCAAACAGTATACAGGGTGTTCAGAAAATTGCCCGCAATATTTCGGAAGGTAATTCGAGATCCAAAAAGAAGAAAAAAAGTTATATAAACATAGGAAATAAGTCCGAGTTATAGCCACTTTTATTTAATTTCTTTAAATCTTATTTAACAATTTTTTTTAATTTTAAATTAAATCAAATAATTTTCAAAATAACCACCTTCAGCACGATTACAGGTCCGCTTTGAAGTTAGCGCTGTTTGTTGTTCTCTAGTAACTGTTGCTAGGAAACAACAAACAGCGCTAACTTCAAAACGGACCTTTGATATAGAAGAGTAAGAGCCTGCATTTGTGCTGAAGGTGGTCATTTTGAACATATTATTTAATTTCATTTAATTAAATTTATTCATGTTAATTCTTTGATTTTTAAAAATTGTGTAATCGTACTCACAAATATCGAAAAATTGAAAAGAGTTGAAAAATAAAATTAAAAAAAATTAAATAAAAGTGGCTATAACTCGGAAACGACTTATTTCCGGACCTATGTTTATCTAACTTTTTTTTCTTCTTTTTGGACCACGAATTACCTCTCGAAGTATTGCGGGCGATTTTTTGGACATCCTGTATAAATAATTCTAAGCAATAAATAAAAATGTAGCTACTGCTTTTTAGCAAAAATTAAAAGCGAAAACGATACGCTGCATCTCGTGTGAATAATTGTTTACTTTCACTACTTATGTGCTGCGAAAAAAACAATAAGAATGTAGAATAGTATATAATTCATGCATGTCAGGCGCATAATTATTAATTGAATCGATATCTTTTCTCTCTTTTTTAAGATACTTGCTTTTACAAGCGCAACATAATTACTCCATTTATTCATATACATATTTCCGCAGTATATATATTTTTGTGCAATTTCTTTTACTCTATGTGAAAACTTTGATCTCAGGAAACACTTTAATATCCTTGCTCGTACGAAACGCTCGAAGCATTTTCTGTAATAAATAAAAGCAATTGCTGTCTTGTACTCGCTCAATAATTCAATCAAAGAATAAAGTCGAAGCGCTAAGTAGATAAAGACCCAGTCTGGTATATTTCAACGAGAAAGCTACTGTTCATCCTCTAATGCACGAAATTTCTTTTTTTTATTTTCCGTTTAAATTCGCATGAGACAGAGAGAAAGAAGAAGAGAGCGAGATTGTAATATTTGATATCATCCTATCCGTACCGTTTTCAATTATAAACGTTCAACACGTTCAACCGAATCGCGAGAAACCCAGAGATATCACGTTTTCGTCGTCGCATTTCTGTGGTCTTAAACATTTAAGGACTCATTTCTAGGCAAGAGGAACGCTGTCGTAAAAATTGGCCGTTCGTTGTCGCCGGCGTAAAAGCGCAACCACGTAATTAACGTGGCGTAATTAAGCGGGTTCACTCGCGCGAGGTAACGATCTTTATGCTGACAAGCTGTCGAGAGTCGCGTACGCTCGCTCGTAAACGGAAGCGAGGACGAGCGTCCTTTTGTAGATCGTGGAGGAGGATAGTGATCCTGGGCTCGTCGCTAAATTGAACGGGATCGTTACCCGCGCGGAACTAAATAAAGGAAGAGTAATTAACCCTTTCGCATACCAAGTCTTTATTTGTTCAAGAGGAAATTTCGTGAATCTTGTTCAAATTATTTCGGCATGACATTATACAATATTATGCGTATCTTTAGAAAATTACATGTTTTCGACATGTGTACTTTGAATGTATCTTCACAAATTCTGACGCCGATAGATTTTTTAATATTTTCTCAAAGGTATATTTTTTGATATATATAAATGATATTGCATATTTTATTATACATTATTATAATATTTTATTATTTTATTAATTTTTATATTATATATAAATCATTATTTTGTGTATTTTTGAAAAAAAAAATTTTTCTCAAATTATTTTGGCATGACATTATATAGGTATATGCATATCTTTAGAAAATTGCATATTTGCAACATGTGTATTTTAAATATATCTTAACACATTTTGACGCGATAGATTTTTAAATATTTTCTCAAGGGACATCATATTTTAAGATATATATTTTATATATATAATTTTATTAATTTTTATATTATATAAATATCAACATTTTATGTGCATTTTTGTAAAAACAATTTTTTTACAAAATTTTTATTTAAATAGTTTAAGACATATCTTCATTAAAAATATTTATAATTATTTATAATAATAAAGAATTACCATTTGAAAAATTACTTTTACAAAAATTGATCTCGAGATGATAGGATTTCCAAAAATAATTTTTTACAGGTTTTATATATATATATATACACACATATTGCTTGTCCAAAGTTATTTGTTGCAGATTTTATCTTGTTGATTTTATCTTGAGGCAGAATTTTTATAAAAGTAAAATTTGAAAAATTACTTTTATAAAAATTGAATCTCAAGAAGATAAAATCTGCAACAAATAACTTTGGACAAGTAATTATTCAATCATATCATTCATCTCTGTGTGTGTTTAACTTGTCAAAAGTTATTATTATAAGATTCCATCTCCTTGAGATCAAGTTTTATAAAAGTAATTTTTTAAGTAGCCTCTCTTACAAAAAAGAAAGAATCATATTTGTAAAAGTAAATGTTTTCAGGTGGAATTTTACCGAAAGAACTTTTGTAATAATTTAATAATTATATGATGCGGAGAAAAAAGAAGAGAGAGAGAGAGAGAGAGTGCACGGGGCGAATCTCGCGAGCGCTTGGGCTCTGCTGAATCGGAAAAAGCTTTCGAAAAAGCACCTGAAAGAATACGCGCTCACTCCTCTCGTTTCCTCTATGTTTATTCGTTGCCAACTAAACTCGCGTCATCGGCGAATTGGGTAAACGGAGAAACTTTTGCATTTGTTGGCTCGCGACGTGTTTCTCGCGATTTTCCTGTAGACGAAAAACCGTCGTCGCGGTAAAGGCTGCTTTTACCAGCTTCCACGATCTCGTAACTGAGTTTGATTCCGAATCTCGAATCTTCCCGAGATTTTCTACCGCTAAAGGAGACTCGATGAGAGAATTTTATTTTTATTCTTTCTTTATTTTCAAAGTTCTGCTCTATTTTGACACTTTTAAGATAAATTGCACTTACTTAGACTAGAAATAACCGTCTTTGACGATATTACTTGTTTACTCCGATAAGAATCGTTAATCGTTGACGTCTTTTGGGACCATAATCCTGTGTTCCGCATAATAATTTTGTCTCTTTGCAGACTCGCGTGAATCGACCTTAACGTCGACACGGCTGGCTGGCTGGCGACTTCCGCCGTGGATCGAAATAATAATTAAAAGCTTATCGCGGGAATTGGCTGAATGCCACCAACGTGGATATTGCCGGGTTTTTCCAATGGCATAAAAGGACACGCCGCGCCGCGCCGGAGCGAGAGGCAGAAGACGGCCTTGTATAAATTGCTTTAATTAAATAACCCCTCTTTTCGAAAATTGGTTTCGTGCTTGGTGAAGCGCTAACCGGCTCGCTTTTCGCGAAAAGTCGCCGTTTATGGGAGAGTCAGCACTGCATCGCGGATTACATGCTGCACAAATATACAGAAATGGACATTTCTGGTTTTCACTCTCGCTCTTTCTCTCTCTTTAAAAAAGTAGAGAGAAAGCGAACGTTAATGATCCTGCAAAAATATCATAGTATTTAGCAAAGTAGCGTAATCAGAAGAATTTATATCACTGGTCAACAAGAAAAAAAAACACTTATTTGTCTGGGATGTTTGGATGAATTTTGGATATTTTGGGGATGCTGAATCGAAAAATGACAATAATTTTGCCGAATTGATTCTAGTTTTTAGAGATAATGGGTTATAATTTTACCCCAAATACGATCTGCAAGTATTGACATACGCAGCAAAATTTGGTCTTTTTTTTTTATTTTTTAACATTGCTTTTATTTCCAACGTGATGTCACATAAAAGAAATTAAGGGGATGCTGACTGTGTCTGTTTTATCGATAAATATCATTTTCATTTAACTGTTTATTGGCTATACAGAATGAAAAATCTTTTATTAGAATTAAAATATTTATAACAAGTCTGGGCTGTTATATATGTATATATAAAAAAACATGAAAGTTAAATAATTACAGTTTTCTCATTGATTTTTTGCATTAGGTCAATCTAATCTAATCTAACTGATAAAAAAACTATAATTATCTAATGTTCTTGGTTTTTTATATACATATACAACAGCCCATATTATAAATACTTTAATTCTAATAAAGGATTTTTTATTTTGTACAACCAATAGTGAGTTAAGAGAATGCTACTGTTATTCTGTTTTACCGACTTTAAGTTAGGTTAAGTTCACTTTTTATTAAATATACAAATTGAAAAATTCTCCACAATGAAAGTACTGATAATAATAAATGGCGAGCGTAGTCTGGCAACTAATTTTTGCTGTTTTATGCCTCAACTTTGATTTCGCACGCAAATATACATACATAATTAATTCCAGTACGAATCTTTTGATACAGACTTTTAATCTTATTTTTATTACTTCTGTATTATTCTTTTATATTATTTCTATTGGAAGCGCCATATTTTGTGCACAAATAAACTGCAGAACTTTTGTATTAAATAAGTATTGTTACGAGCTGATGCAAGAGGCTGATAAAAAACTGTAATTTTTTAACTTTTATTGTTTTTTATACGAAATTATAGCGCTTCCCGTTCATTATTATCAGTACTTTAATTGTGGAGAAGGATTTTTCAATCTGTATAGCCAATAAAAAGACAAGCTCTTGAACTCAAAGTCGGTAAAACAGTCATAGTCAGCATTCTCTTAAATAAAAATAATATTTGTCGATAAAACAGTCATTATCGTCTTAATTGTAATTATCAATCAACTTTTGTTGTTTTTATGTTATTTTACTGAATACTCCATTAGATATTTCATATACTTTATTAAATACTTTTGTATGATTTAAGACAATTTCCTTATGATTTGAGGATAGGCTACGCCTGACCATTATATATTTACATTTTTTGTTTTTTTTTATAGATTATCTATTATCTAAAAAAAAATTAGTGGCAATTTAGGGAAACCAATGCCATATATTCGGAATCAGCGACACAAAGTTACTCTAATACAATTGGCAATAAAATCAGTGTTAACCAGTGTATTGTATAAATAAAAAAGAATTTTTACACACATGCAAATTTTTCAAATCTCCACGGCTTGTCCTGATAAGGACCATCGAGAAGAGACGAATGGGCAAACTGCGAATGAGAAAGCGCCGCGTTAAAACTGTTCGCCCGCAGAAATTTAATTTAATCAGCTGTCAGACTGCGCCTTTAACCAGCCGCGATTAAACATATATAAAGAGCGGTCGGAAACTCGGCACATACTTCCATTTTATATATTCGCGGCGAGGCAGAAAAGAGACGTCCACATGACTATGTTCCATCGATCGAACCAGATCTCTCACCTTTTCTCTTTTCAGCGGCGTTTGACTTTCATTAAAAAAGAAAAAAGAAGAACTGAATGAGATAGCTGCAACACGCTTTATCAAGAAACATAATAATGCCTCGATACCAAGAGTATGTACATTGTACATACATAAAAGTAATGACAGGCTGGAACTAGATTAGGTTCATGTCATTATATCCATCGTCCAATGTTACTGCTTCTCTCTTTATTCGCGGTCGTTCTGTTAATCATACTTTCGATTAAAATATCTTGCAAATTAATGTTATAATAAAAAATTTAATGGCACTTTTGTGATATAATATTGCCACGATTTTTTTACTAATTCTGATAAAATTGTTAGGCGTAAAATGTGGGATATTAAAAATTGCAAAATATTTTAAAAAACGTGAATTGCATAGGGATAAACAAAATCAGGAATGACATTTAAAGCTTGTCAAATAGATTTGATCGGTCTCCTCTCTGTTATTAGAAGAGAATGTTGTCGAAGAATTGGAGGACAAGGAAAGAAGGCTATCTAATATTATTTTTTACAACCTAGATGAGCTTGAAGATGATAACTGCGTTGATGCCGATCATGTTAAGGACATTATTTTAAAAAATCCAACCTGATAAAGCTCTTAGCATAAGAATCATCAAATTAAGTAGAAGATATCAAGAACATTATAGACCGCTTAGAGTTTCTTTATCCATTAAATGGCTGAATAAATCTCGATACTGCGGTTTAGTTAAAATTTCTCAAAATCAAACGGAGAAAATACCTTAATTTGTAGTCTAAAGGTGCTAAAGAATACGAGCAAAATTAATAAGATTATTCAATATAAGAACGAAGTGTCTAGGGTTGTCAACATTAATCATAATTTACAATTAGTGCCGCAAAACTGATTCGCTCCCCTTTAATTTATTATTATTAGACTGTGCAGATTAAGAATGAAATTATGCGATCTACGTTGTGCTATATCCTCTGTCTCTGAGGAATTTCATATTATTATTTTAGTAGAGACAATTGAGTTTTATATTATATATTATATTATTATTTTAATGGAGACAATTTTCTCAATGTAAATCTCTCTTCTCGAAATGATTCAGGGATTATATGTGGAAATCGAAATATGCGATCTCTAATAATATTAAAATACTTTGGAGTTTTATTAATTTTGTGACGATCTCTAATATTGTAGATTATCAAGTACATCTATCACAATGAATCTTATATTAATGACAGCTTTGTGCTGTTTCGTAGACTATTTCGAATCTGTTTGTTCTGTTACCAATGTATATTGCAGAGGTATAATACATGAGCATATAATCTGAGTTTATTAAATATTGACACTACTATCGGAGACATTTTCGGTTGCATTAATAAATAATTTAATGCTTTACGGGTGCATTCTAAGCCTAATACTAAGCCTATTCTTTCAGTGTTTCTTATTATATTTAGAGTTTTTTAGCTGATTTATAAAAGTTTTCGTACGATACTTTTCCGAAATCTTGGAATCTATCTACATTTAAAGGCGATGATAAAGGTTTAGTTTCTAATTATAAAATAAGGTAACAGAATTTAATGCTGAACATATTTGAAAACATTATTGTTAGTAAGCTTTTATTATTGGTTAAAATAAAAATAAATAATATAGATTTGTGGTCGCTAGAAGCGATCTCTCTTTCCTGTTTATAAATAAATAAATAAATAAATAAATAAATAAATAAATAAATAAATAAATAAATAAATAAATAAATACATACATACATAAATAATACTAATTAATGTACAATAATTAATAATTAATTATATACTTAATGTGTCATTTCAATCATTATTAATAAAAATAAAATACTGGAAATGCATGCGTACTTTTTAAATAAATACAATCTTACATTTAATAACGCAAAATATTAAAAACTTCTTCATACAAGTATTCAATATGCAACATTTTGAATACTATTTTAACGCAATGTAAATTTTTCCGTAAAGCCGCGCATGATAGGATAATAATTTTTATTTATATAGAATAATAAAATTTATTTATAAAATAAACATATAAAACAAAAAAATACTTATATTTTTCAAATAAAACATTTATATTCCTAAAAAATACTATACAATTAATAAATATAGATACATCAAATATACAAAAATGTTTTCCTTTTTTGGAGAGAAAAAAGAATTGTAGACATAATATTAAAATATTACACAAAAGAACAAAATAAATTACATTAAAACAAATATACATTATTAAACAATTTTTATTAACTATTTTCAAAATATATTAAAAAATATAAAGCTAATTTTTTAAAGTGCTCAGGTATGTGTAATTATATATATATATATATATATATATATATATATATTTATTTATAAATGGTTTGTAATTAATAATCATTTTTAAATATCGTTCTATAAGCGATTTTATTTTATTTTATTCGCAGATTCTATAAAAGCTTAAATAGTGTAAAATTTTTTCATATATTACATTTGGAAATAATCTACAAATATAAAATAAAATTTTATAAAAAATAAATACAGTCCATGTACATAAAATAGTCCATCTCTCTACATATTACAACAAAAGAAGTATAAAAAATAAAAATCGTTTTATTATAAAAAACACAGTTTTAAATTAATTTTTTGTTTCAAAAGATCAATAAAAAACAAATATCAAACAAACTTCAGATTAATACAACTAAAAAAAATTAATTATTTATAATTTAGAATTAAATTTAAATAAATTAAAATTGTTTAATTTTTGTAAAATATATTTTATACAATGTATTAAAAAAAAGCTTAATTAGAATTTATCGTTGATAAATTGATAATCAATTTTGTACTACTTGATGTACTGATTTTATATTTATTTTTAAGAGAAGTAATTTTTTAAAATAGTGTGTTGATATAAGAAAACAATTTTTATTTATTGCATATATAGAAATTTAATACTATTTTATGTAATTAACACGTTTTTTATCTTTTTGAAGGATATATAAAATACATTAATAATACAAATATATAAATATTAACACAGAAACTTTTGCAAATTCTACGAGAACACTTTCCAAGATCTGTGAAGTATTTAAATATGCTTCTTTTAAGCTCGAAATTCGTTTAAATGCTAATAGTTCAGTCAATTTACATTATGCGTATTCATCACAAATCATTTCATACGCGATGTAGAGAAATCTCGCGAGATTCTATAGTTCGCGCGTTTTACCAGGCATCACTATTTTTTATTTTTTGCGAAGGGGAATTGGCGCGCGAATGGATTTATTACACGTTCGATGCATTGGTTTGCGAAGTGCATCCCCTGCTAGCGAGAGAGTAAGAGAGACGGTCGGTAAAAGAAAACACAAGAGCGGGAGTTTCATCAATTTTTTACGCCCCTCTCCCATTTTCCTCCAAACGGCATAACAAGCGCTGAAAATAATTAAATCCTCAGCCCTTCTCCCTCTTCCCTTCTTCTTCTTCATAGCTCTGTCAATGGATGAGTATCGAGTCGAGACTGCCACCCCTATACATCGGCCCTGGCATAATAACCATAATAATAAGTTACGATGGTAGTAATGGCCGTAATAGCGACGGTAATTGGAAATATTAACAATGCGACCGCCTTTGTTCCGCATTAGAAAGAAGCATCCACCCATCAGCACCTCGCCACCCTCGCAACGGGGCTAATTAACGACACGTGTGTATGCGGCAGTTGAACCGGTAACCAGCGTATGAAAGAACTCTTCTCATTTGGAAGAATCGATGTATGCACGCGTACAGGCTTATAACGATTAATACGTACATATACGATGAATAAACGAAAACCCGTTTTTGATCCTCGGTGGAACTTTCAACTCCCAAGCTTGACTTCCAGAGTTTTCCGCTTGGCGAGTTTCGATGTTTAACCGCCTCGTTCGGCTGTTGGGAAAGAGGAGAGGGATCAGAACAAACTCGAAAATCCGAACGGCATAGTTAACTGTCGACAACTGCAGTTAGGATAGGAAACCAGGAATGAGCTACGGGCGGTTAATATCCTTCATTCGGTCCATCCTTCCCGGAGAGTTTTCCGGGATGTCAAAGTGTACGCGCACCTCGTTCCCGCTTGACAGACTCGCTGTCCTCTCGGTTCCAGGTCCTGGATCTCCGAATCCTTTTTAGGAAGCAGCAGCGCTACCTCGTTCGCTTTGCAACACGTAGGATGCGCTCCATCGAGGAATGCGGCTCGGGTGAGGTAGAGGAAAGGTGGTAGGAAGAGCGGAAGGAGACGAAGGGGGAAAGACGAAGAGGGCACCGGCAGACTGCAACGCGCCCTGCCAATTTCCGAAGCTTTCAAAAGCGACGTGGATTTATGGCTCTTTCCGAAGTAACGAGATTCCGCGAGTTCACGGCTTTTCCAGCAGCGACTATCGATGCTTACAGCGGAGATGGCCCACGATGCCTCGATATCGTCGCCCTTTAACTCGCCCCGACTTAAAGGCGCTCCGTTTCCCTATGATTATGTCTATCGTCTTAATTAAGTCATCTCTTACAAGTATTTTGTATCCGCTCGCGAAGAATGAAGTCGAGAACCGATCGTCGATCCATCTCCCATTTCAGCTTTTATCCTTCCGTCAGAAAATAACTTTCATCCGTATTGTTGCACTTTAACTTTCATCCGCGTTGTTGCCCACTTATAAGTTGTAAATTTTACAACGATTATTTGTAAAGATCGAGTGTTTCTAGAATATCCTCTAAAGCTAAGAATATATTTTTTGTTAATAACAAATGTATGTTTTTATATACAGTAATATAATGTTGCAATCTGCATGTGTTTGTCACTGAATGCCTAATCTAACTTAACCTAACAGTCTCCCATTTCCGCTTTTATCCTTCCGTCAGAAAATAACTTTCATCCGTATTGTTGCACTTTAACTTTCATCCGCGTTGTTGCCCACTTATAAGTTGTAAATTTTACAACGATTATTTGTAAAGATCGAGTGTTTCTAAAATATCCTCTGAAGCTAAGAATATATTTTTTGTTAATAACAAATGTATGTTTTTATACAGTAATATAATGTTGCAATCTGCATGTGTTTGTCACTGAATGCCTAACCTTACTTAACCTAACAGTACGTCGTCAGTGTTTTAGTTTACTAGAAGAGTGAATAAAGTTAATAAGTGGCTTGAGAAAGAATTTAAGACTTGTGTGTGTGAATTTAATCGTTTAGGTCTCATATATTACAGGGTGTCCCAAATTTAAATGGCAAAACTTCAGGAGCTTGTAGACTGAAAAAATCAGACAAAAAGTCCTTTAGAGATTTGCTCGTTTTGTCTCCGTTTTGGAGAAAATCGCAAAAATTCAATATCTCGTTGTCAGTTGCTCTCTTGAGTTGTGTGGCATCGAATAAACTTTCTGCTTCAAATTTTCTTACATATGTAAACACTTGATGTTATCCTTTACATTATTTCATTTGTTTACATTCTTGCTTTCTTCTATGAGTCCTTAATCAGTCTTTAGTCAGTTACTCCCCAGCAAACACTGATATATAATTGTTACATTGCTATAATAAAACGGAATATAACAGGTAATATAACGTGTACGTTACGTGTAACATTCATGTTAGTTGTAATTTCCCACTCATAGATGTAACATTTTAATATAACATATATTACATTGTAGTTATATTGTAATTATATACCAAATAGCACATTGATGTATTGATAAGTCAGTGCTATCTTGGGATATAATGACATGGGATATAACTACAATGTAATATATGTAATATTAAAAATGTTACATCTATGAGTGGGAAATTACAACTAACATATACGTTACATGTAACATGCTTAAGTATATAACATTTATATACTGTTTAAAAATTAAAAGAGCTGACTCAATAAGTATTTATATACTGTGTTTGCTGGATCAGATATTTTGAAGTGAATAACATCAGCCACAATGCCGCGTACATATTCTAATGTTGAATACGCTGATATAACTTTCGTGTACGGTTTCTACAACGGTAATGCTTTAGAAGCGGTGCGAGAGTATGCGCGCCGATTTCCAAATAGAAGAGTGCCTAATCAACGAGTCTTTTCGTTGACTTTTAATAGACTACGAGAGACTGGGTCATTTTCACTTCGTAATGAAGGCAACCAATTCCAGGCAACGTTAAGAGCAGATTGTCGAAGAAGAAATTGTATTCAACGCCACCATTAATCAAGTCAGTTCTAGATGTAATGCTTGCATTGCTGCAAGAGGGCAACATTTTGAACAATATCTGCATTAAATAGATGATAACATAAATAAAATGTAAATAAATAAGTAAAAAAATGAAAACTTGTTTTGTTTCTTTTTTTGCGATTTTCTCCAAAACGAAGAAAAAACGAGCAAATCTCTAAAGGACTTTTTGTCTTATTTTTTCGGTCCCCTACACGCTCCTGAAGTTTTGCCATTTAAATTCGGGACACCCTGTATATATATATATATATATATATATTTGCCTGTGTTCTTTGTAAAATAATGTACTTTTTTATTAATGTCAAAATGAACTCCATTTTGCCTACATTTTTTTATAAATTTATTAGGAATATCTAATACTAATCTTATTTAGAGGTTTTCGCCTTTTAAAGATAAAAATATTTTTTGACACCTATTTTAGAACAGGTTAGAACATCCCAGATAGCAAAACATATACATTATATACTCATATTGTACTCATATTTCTTAAAACACAATGACAAAAATAGACACAGATGTAGGCTCATATGCTACTCAAAACACGGACATATTATGATATCTTAAAAATGTTTGCAAAAAAATGTCATTATGAGTACATAAATATGCTCAAATTAATATCTAAGCTCACATTTTTCATCATATGTATGTAACTTGTACTCGTGATACCTATCATCATAATATGATTACAAGACATACAACACATTTCAATCATATCAGAAGATCATGACATGATGAAATCTGATCATCAGGCATTTCTATCTGGGATATTTTATTCTAAAAATAAATGGGAAATTCCTACAATGAGAGAATTATAGAGAAATACAATTTTTTCATTGTGGCGAAGAATACTTTGCACTAGGTCGAGCGGAAGGAAATTCATTATATGTGCGCAAATAACATGAATGAATTTAATAAGTGGCTCGAAAAGAAAGACTTGAACGATTTAAGAAAAGTGTTCAGCAAAGTCGAGCAAATAACATAACCCAATTTAATCTTTCAGGAGCTCCGGTTCTTACATGCATACCTCATATTCGATCTATATATATTCTATGTCTAATATTTTCTTTATAGCCTTTCTTTGCCTGCTTTAACATAATGTATTTTTTTTGTTAATGTGAAAGAAATACCATCTCGTCTGCATTTTTATCAATTAGGAATATTTGATGACTAATCTTGTCAAAGCTATTCTAAACAATAAAAATGGAAAATTTTAAACATAAGAGTAAATACAATTTTTTAAATATACCTATAACCTAAAATATACATTTGCGTCAATTTTCGGTTTCCACATATTTTCGAATTTCCAGACTTAAAGTACTTGAAATTGGAATTCTCTCTCACAGCCAAGAGATATATAGTCGCAGTTGATTTTAATTAAAATATAATTCGTCCGCATTTCAAGATACCACGAAAACTCCCGTTCGTATTAGTATCCTCGCGCGCTCTTGAGACAAAATTCGAACGACGACTATAAATACGTGGGACGACCCTATTCGCTCTGACTCCGGGCTTTAGAGAGCTCGTGGATTTCATCGTGCCATTTCGTTCGTCGCGACGCGAGGATCATCCGGGCGCTTCCTGCGTTTCCCGCCGTCGAAATTGCGGATGCTGCTCGCTCGGGAGAAGCCATCCATCCCGATCCCAGTTTCCAACCGAATCGAATGCGCCGCGTGTGTATCGTTGCGCCGCTACATCGGCGATGCATTTGTCAAACGGCCGACCATCAACGCCAGAGACGGGCGTCCATCGAGAGAGAAACGAGTCGATCGTTGGAAAAATTAATAAACAGATCGTCACCTTAATGGAATCTTTCTTGCCTCCATTTTTCACCGCTATTTCCATCCTATTTTATGCGCGAGAGTTTTATTTTATTTTAATAAAATATTAATGTTGTTATTGAAAATATTACTTTAATATATAATATACATACATATAATATAAATATGGAAAAAATATAAATAAAAATATATAAAATATATAAAAACGAAAATATATATAAACGTATATTTATAATAATATACACAATATTTATGTATGTATATTTAACGCATATGTACAGGGTGTTTCTAAATAAGTGCAAAAAATGTTAGATAATTTTTTATCAAAAAAATTAAGGGGGAGTTTTTATATAAACATATATATTATATCCTTTTCTGAGAATTTAAAAAATTAAATTTAGTGGATATTTTCTACCAATAAAAAAGACATTTATAAATAAATTTGTAATTTTTGTAATTTAATCTTTCTGTATTGTTATAAGGAGATGAAATTAACAACTTTCATTCAATTTTTTGTTAGAACTTTTGAACGGATCAGAATGTGATTGTCTAAAAATATGCGTTAAAAAGCTTGATTCCTTTAGAAATTTTTGTATTTGTTTTATTTTTTTCATAAAATTAATAGTCAAGAAAAAAATGAAAACCTAATTTTCACCTTTTTCTTTGAAGGATAACTCTTTAGGGAGGAATATAGGAGTATATATGTTTATATGTTTATATGAAAATCTTCTTCTAATTTTTAACAAAAAATTTCTTGCACTTATATTTAGAAACATTCTATATATAAACACTGTGTATATCAAATATATTTTGTATTTATTATATATATAAAGCGACGAAAATGTATTTTTTACTTCAATGAAATAATACAGTTTAGATTAAAGCCACTATTATTTACATTGTAAAATGGACAGAAACTCTCGGACTTCTTTGTTTTCTGAACATTGTGCGTTATACACTGCAATCGTAAACTTGACTGCATGTTACCGACTACATGGTTTGTACAATATGTATGTACATATAGAAATGTGAAAAAAGAAGTACGTTTAACATTTTTAGAAATTTCTTCCAATGGAGCACAACTTTGTTCAACGTCGAAGCTCTTTCTCTTTCTCTTTCTTGCGCTCTTTCTCTCTTTCCATCCCTTGATTCTCATAAAAGGAGAAAATACGAAGTCGGAATACGCAGGATTTTACGACGGGCGAAACTTGGCGCAGTAATGTGAAATTTTTTACTTTGCAATAAGCTAGTAAGCAACACAATTATTGAACAGCAGGAGAGTTAAGACAAAGAAAAATTTCCTTTTGGGAGAACAAGGATTTCAAGTGCAGCGAAAGAGAGCGAGAATATTTTTTAAATTATAGTTTACATAAATATCTTTTTGAATATTAATATTAATAGCAATTTCGTCTTTTGGCATAGTTTCATTGCGGGCGTTTCTCTTTGCTTACGGACGACATAAATATGTAAGGACTCACAGGCATGCCGAAAGTTATGGACCAACCGCCTGTGTCCCGAAACTTTCCCGCGGTTGTCCCTGCGTAAAACGACGGAGAAGATTCGTCCATTCCCGCGATTTACGATTCGGATGCTTGCCACCTTATGTCACTCTTTCTTATCATTGTCTACCGTGACGTGTCTCGGGGGACGGGAACAGGAATTCCATGAAATCGCAAATTCTTTTCGTCACAGCCGGCGATTGGATGTCCGTCCGGTCCGAATATTGTGTCCATGTCGCGTTAAAATATATGGAGAAATGGACTTGGCCCTCTGTTTAATTTATTTATTACACTGATCAATAGAAATAAACTCTTGTTTACTTTCCAAAAATGTTTCAATGAATTTAAGGTATTTTGGGGATGCTGAATCTAAAAACGACAACAGTTTTGCCGAATTGGCTCTAGTTTTTCAGACAATTCGGGGCTTAAAAATTCAATACGACACTAATGGTGGTGGTCACGTGAACTATCATAAATGGCCATCGCGAATATATACATCTAACATTATCTTATTATTTGAAAAATTAATTAATAATGTTCAAGTGATCACATGAGATTCCGATGTCAAGGCATTTATTTGTAGATATAAGGAATATAAATCTATTTTTTCTTGACTTTTCATAGTTACACCGCACATAATAATCATGTCGGAATTTATAACATTCTGGCCTTCGATCATATTCCTTGATGAAGACGTAGCTTTTGTATAATCACAGAGTGTGTCTAGCCGCGATGACATCTTTTTCATTAAAAAAATTAATTTTTACACTTAAAACTGTTGTGTTGTATATTCGCAACGGTCATATTTGTTTTGCTTCAGTAGCGCCTTTCTTACCGCGGTGGACGTTTTTTCACCAATAGATATTCAAATTACAATTTTATCCCAATGCTGCTGACATCTGTAGCAGAGTTGAATCTGTCTTTTTATTCTCTAATGTTGTTTTTACCTCCAAATGTAATCCTGACAATACATAAAAGAAAACAGCATTTTTCTATGCATATATAATTGTGATTATCTGAATCAGCTCATTTTGCTTATATGTTGTTTTACTGAATTATAACACTAATAGATATTTCATATATGTATATACAGCGTTTGCTGTTATCTTAATAAATACATCTAGTCTAGATGAAACTTTGACGTCATCTTATCTTTATATAGATAATAAAAATATGTATTATCTATATCTCTGCATCTTACAATTAGATGAAAAAAAGTATTATCTTTACTAAATTATCTAGAATAATTTTGGTTTAGAATTTTGGTTAGAATAAAACATATAAAAATACTTAAATGGTAGAACTTAAGCAGTAAGCGATAAAAATTTATAAATAAAAATATAAATACTTTTATATTCCTTTTATAATTTACATTTTTTTATATGTAACTGTATTACATAAGCAAATTTAAAAATTATTATCTAGAAAATTATCTAGATGAATCACCATATAATTTTATTTTTTATCTACTTATATTTCAAACAAAATCATCTTTATCTTATCTAAGATAAATTTACATATTTTTACTTCATCTTTATCTAGCTAATTTTAAAATTATCTAAGCACAACACTGTGTATATATCTCTGTATGATTTAAAATAGTTTCCATATAATTTGGGGATTAGGGAATTAGAACCAATCTAGGAAAACCAATACTATATATTTGAAATCCGCGACATAAAATCGCTAAATTATTACTCTAAACTCGATCTAATATAATTGGCAATAAAGTCAATATTGTCCAGTGTTATTATTAATCTTACTGGAACTCAAGCTTGTAAATCTACAAGTGTGCGTCCCAGTTTCTATGTTGGATCTGATCGTAATTAAAATTAAGCGTGATTTAAATTGTCGAGAGGAAAATTGACATTCAGCTTTATAGAAGTCGGAATAGCCACTTTTTAATTATTCTCTCTCTTTAGCTTATTATGTTATATCCTCTTAAATATTCGTTGGATACAGTCTACCTTATTTACGAGTTTATGAGATATTTTCTTTCGTGTACGTATATGTAACTTTTATATTAATATGTAATAAAAATTTTTTCCAATTTTTTTACAACTTACAACCGTCATAAGTAGCAAACGTAACGATCGAGTTGATTTCACGTTAAGGCGAGTCGTTTCGCTCGCAAACTCGCCCTTTGGAAAAGGATCAGGAAATAAGTCGCAATCTGTACGTAATTACGCTGGGTGGGTTCAAACTTACGACCCCCCCAGTTACACTTATGGCAGACTTTCGATTTCCAGGGATTTTATTATAATTGACAATCGTGAATCGCGTGTAAATAGCAACTTGGGCGATTGCAATTTTGCAAAGAAAAAATATAGCGCCTGCAATATTAAAAACATATATAGATTGATTTATGCAGATTTTATGACAGTAAAATGTTTGAAACTTATGTTTGAAAAATTTTATGTATATTTATAAAAATATGGATTATACTTTTTGGATTTTTAAATTTTTATTGGCAAGTATTTTTATTGAAGTAACATGAATAATATCTCTCGAAAACAATTCAATATCAAAACTAAAATTCAATAGATTCCTAAATATTTAAAGTAAACGTTCCATGTACGTTTCATTTGCAAAGCAAGAGATAGTTGTTCGTCAAATATTAACTCAATATTGCTCTTTTTTAGAGAAAATTTTTTTTTCTCTAACAAGAGAGAACCTTGCAAACCTAAAAATTCTGATTTTAATGAAATTTTATATACATATAGGGGAGATAAATGAATGAATTTTGAAATTTTTATTTGCGACCCAAAAACGATTTTAAAAGATAAAATCTTTCTTTAGGTAGGAAAAGTATTCGAGATATAAAAAATATTTTATATAAAAATTTTGTGGTAGAAACACTTGTATTTAATCAATTAATAATATTTTGAGAAAATATTATTAATTGATTAAATATACTATATTAGAAAAAAAATGTATTTAAATTTTTTAGAAAAACTATTTTATTAATATAATAAAGTAAAGGAATTTTTTAAATATTTATATAAAATATTTTTTGATATCACGAATACTTTTCGAAATATATCGAAAAAAGCAAAGAGACGCTTTATACATACATGATGGATGGTTTTGTATCCATTAGGATCGTTTTTGGGCCGCAATTAAAAATTTCTAAACTCATTTATTTATCAAATCAAAAATGTTTGAATCGCTAGTAATGATAGAAATAATTTATTTTTATTCATATACGACCAAACTGGCTAATGGTTATATAAATATCATTTATTTATCCTTATATGTGTAGTTTCATAGTTTCATCAGAAGTTTCGAGTTTACGAGGTTCCTTTGTAAGTCACATTTCTCGAAGGATGAAAATATCCGGAATTTTCGAATGTTCCACGGCGAGCGTCGTCTCTTGAAATGAATTGGTGTGGTGGTGCACACGTCGGCACGCAAATTTTCCGGCTCTAATCGAACTTTCGCGCAACCATCTTCTCAAGAGGCAACGAGGCGTCCGACAGGATCCTGTCGACCCACGACGGCGAAGGACGCGGCTTGAAAAGGGAAATTTTACGCTTCGAACTTAACTATGGAAGGAATCCGGCACTCATTTCGCATAATTCGTTGGGTCGATAGTGCAACTACTGCATTTTAGGGAAAATAAAAGAGAAAAAAATAGAATATGAATAAGTGAAAGAAAATTAAGGATTTTCTAAAATTAGTTTCGAATATACTTCTCTCTAGTATTTTTTAGAGTCGTCAATAATACAATTTAATAAAAAATGGATTATTTTAATATTGTATAATTGTATTTTTTATTATGTTCTAATTCCAGAAAAATGTTGAAGAAGTTGAAATTTCAATGTATGTTGTTAAAAGATTCTCAGCGTTTAATAGAAATTTGTTGTCTCGATTATGATTATTATATAGGATATTTGTGATTAAATAAAGGTATATAAGCTATTGTGTGGAAAAATAAAGAATTAAATAATTAAAATTATTGATTAAAATTTTTAATTATGTTTTAATAATTTTCAATTATGCATTATTATATAATTTTCAATTATATTTATTTAATAATAAGAATATTAGATCGGCTCTTTTAATATATATTATGTTTATTTAATTTATTTTTTAGATAGCTGAACACAAATATGATGTCAAAATTAACAAATTCAGAGTATAATATAAATTTTTGTAAGTATATATACATTTTTATAAAAATTTGAATATTTTTAAACTTAACTAACATTATATCGTTATTTTAAATTTGTTAATTTTGATATTCACGTATTCAGAACGACTTAAAATATTCTTGAATAAATTGTAATTATAATATATATTTTTTTAATTATTTGGTAAAAATTCTTAATATTTTAAAATTAAATTTTTCACAATACTTTATATTTATGACTTAATATCTTATTAACTTAATTGACATAACAAATTCCATATATAAAGACTAAATGTACTAACAACTAAACTGTATAACAAAACTTCTTCAACACATTATATACTAATTATAATTTGATAAAATACATTGAATTAGCTTTTTTGTAAACAAATCTTAAAAACTATTCCTCCAAATTGTGATAAGTAGTTTAAAAATCAGAAAAAAATTAATTTAGTCAAAAAATAATCAGTACTCACAACTTGTATTTTTAAAAATTTTTTATTAAAATATATGACATTTGTTCTTCATCAATCTGTCATTAATTTAAACAAAGATTTTTCAAAGTTTATCTAATTTTTTCGAAATTTTACCATTCAAGCCGCTTGAAGTATTCATTTGTGCTTGCTGAATTTTCTATGAAATAGTTATAGTTGATGGATCGATATATATTCAGCACGTCGGGATAAAATCGGTTTTAGACTTTTAATCAGACGACTTTCGACGCGAAAGTCGCTTACTTGTTGACCTTCGACCACCGCAAATCGTTTGAGATAAAAAAGAAGAGAAAAGATAAAAGAGGGAAGGAGGTGACTCGATTCCCGTGTCGAGGTATGACGGGGATGTACAAGTGTTTGTAAAGTGCTCGTGTCTACGAAAAGAGGGAGGTAAGCTTGTAGGAGTCGCAGGCTCCTCCTTGAATCAACAATAAGCCTATTCTTCCTCATCATCGTCTTTTGCGAGATCTTTAAAGCATACCGATCCGTCTGATGGGACACCTTTCAAACGAAAAAGGAGGATCGTGGAGGCGCTTTATCTTCGGAATCGAAATGTTTCATGGTTTTAATACTTTTATCCCTACTTGAAAATTTATCGAGGATAGCACTAGTAATTGCTATAGTAATCAATTATTTAAGAATAAGCTATACCCCTCGAAATATGTTGTTCGCGTAGTAACTAATATATAATCCTCAAATATTTATTAATAAAAATAAAAATCAAGATCCTCTCAATCACACATTATTGAACTGTGTCCTGAAATTTTACAGCGATCTCTAGTATATTAATAAATCATGGTACATTTGAGCGAAATGTTCGCAACGATGAAGGAATCAGCAGTTTTCCTATAGCCCGGGGAAATTGGAAGGCAAGCTCAAGAGGGAAACTGGACTCTGCCATGCAAGAATGATGCGAGATTTTCTATCCAGATAAAGCGGAAATTTTCTTTTTTTTTTCGTAAATAAAATAAAAAAAGAAATTGTTTATTATATAAAATATAATATTAATCTATTTTTATACACAATGACATGGCTCTGAATTTTCAAAACGGTTTCGTCATTGCTCGTAGTTTATTAAAAAATTATTAACAAAATAAGTTTAATAAATAAAATGTAATTTTCTGACATTTAACCTTTTAGTGTCTGACGTGTCATATTTGACACTTTCACTTTAGATTATTCTTAAAACAATGTGAGAAAAAGAAAAACTTATTTAGTCGGTAGTTTGACGTTAAAGTAGACACTTGTGTCATTACATACACAAAACTTTTTAAGTAATGACTATCATATACTTTTAATTATATTTATTTTATTTATTTTATTTTTATTATAATGACATCTTTATTAGTGGATTTTTAACACATAACAACTGTAAGTTTTCTTCTCCTATTTTCTATATGTTTTTCCTCTTTATTGTCTTGGTGGCATTCTTATTATATATGATAAATTATAATTTTATTTTTATTTTATGTATAATTTTTAATTTAATTTAATTTATTTTTCTATTTTTAATTTTTTTTTAAATTTTTATATTATTTATTTATTTATTTTTAGTTTTTACCTATTAACTCTTTGTTTAAAAAAATTTTTTTTTTAAATTTATTTTTCGGTATAGAATATTTCTGTTGTAAACAGCTGTATAACTTAATACTTTGTGCAAGACAATTCTTTAATATTTAATATTTAGTTTGTCAGTGATAAGATTAGATAGTTTACCAATTGTTTTTTTATTGAAGTGTCTTATTGAAGTTTTGTGCGATTTTTATTGTATTTTTATTGTATTATTAAAAGTTTGTAATCACTTTGTTTCCAGCTTATTTGATAAAGACCTAAAATAAAGGTCGAAACGTAATGAAGAAATTTTGAATAAATCAATATTTTTGCTCAGTTTGGTCGATTACGATTGCTTAATTGCACCTTGTGGTTTTATCTACTGGCCTTTTTGAATATATTTTTTATCTGATTGAATTATTCTTAAAACACATCAATCTATAATTTAAATTCTTTTATTGCGCCTGTTCAGTTAATCAATCGCAAATAAGTTGTAAATATTTAAAAATCCCGCTTTGTACCGTTCGACATCGCCGGGAATCAAATATGGCGGCAGCATTTCTAAATCCGAAATCTGAGTCTCGGACTTAAAGGGTTAAGAAGTGCACATACAAAATATGATGAGTGTGTGTTATAAAATTTAAAATCGTGAGCAGAGCGTTTTACCCTTATTCTAAATAATTCTAACTTAAAGCTAATCCTAATTTTAATTAAATATTAAAAATAAGTTTAACTTATTGTTAGTTAGGTTAGAATTTTTTTAGAGAGCTCCTCCATGCTTTTGCTTTATAATACATAAATTCATTGAAGGATTGTCATAATTATTTAGGAAGCTATACCCCTCGAAATATGTTATTCGCGCAGTAACTAATATATAATCCTCAAATATTTATTAATAAAAATAAACATCAAGATCCTCTCAATTACACATTATTGAACTGTGTCCTGAAATTTTACAGCGATCTCTAGTATATTAATAAATCATAGTACATTTGAGCGAAATGTTTGCAACGATTAAGCAAAAGCATAAAACTACTGGAAATCCAAGTAACAAACTGACGTCATTAAACGTCAAAATGATGTCAGTTTGCTACTTGGGAACTCATGAAAAATGTTGTTAAATATAACAAAAACCTTATATTTAAAAAAATAAGTAATTATTTAAATAAGTAATTATAAAACAAAAAATAAGTAATTATATAACAAAAACCTTATATTTAACAAGATAAGTAATTATAGTTATTTCGTATTATACTATCATGTTATTATATAATGTGATATTTTAAGATCGAATTTTTGTTTTTTATAAAAGTTGTGATTTAAGAACATAGCACTTGATAAGGGCCGAAACCCACGGCCGAAACGTTGTGAAAATACAATAAATTTAATTAATTGCCAGAATTGGTCGATTGAATTACTACCATTTTTTAATTATCATCTGGTGACTTCATAATTTATATCATTTAAAATAAGTAATATTATTATTCGAAAAATTAATATGTACATTCGCTAAAAAATGTGCTTACATCGCAGGAACGTAATTATACTTTTATCATGGTCGAGACATCGTCGACCCAGTTCGACTCAATTCCTCCTTAGGAACCTGTCCAAAGCGCGAAGCGGGTCGAGCCTCGCAAGAACTTTAAAGATTTTTCTCGAGACTTGCGCTCGGCTAGGAAACGATGATAAGAAAGAATGGCCTTAAGTAAGTGTGTAAGGACACGCCAGAGCGTAACACGCCATACCGTCAGTTCCCACGGGATCCTACCGTCCCGGGATGCGGCGTTTGCGGGCACTTCGTCGAAGTCTTTGCGAGATTAGCGCCCTTTCGCGCCCTTTCGCGTCGCTCGCGTGCCGTTTGTATCAGTTTACAATGGATGAGCAGATATCGCGGCGCGATATCGAGTTTCATTAACAATTCAAGTGGCTAAGTGGATTCAGGGAGGGAGGTTAAATGCAGATATAAGGTTTCCTCAAGCGAGACTTCAAGATGTTAGATTATTTCTTGATACATATAGTTTAATTGCGCGCCTACTACAATTCAATTTTATAAAATAACAATTTACGTGAAATTGGAAGACAAAAAAATGCTGTTCCATTTTTGATATTTTTATAAATTTTAGATAATTTTTTATAAAGATTTACACAGCACGCGGATTAGTCTAATCTTGATGTATGTGCGATAAAGGGTTTATTTCTGAATAACATGCGCTTGAAATCAACAGGAGCTTTGTAATAATTTTTTAATAATTTTTAATTACTTGAGAGTATGTAAAAGTATATAAATAAACACAGAATAGCATCTTAATCTTGATATATGTACATGCAATGACAATGTGATAATTCTGAGTAATCTTGAGAAAATTCGCCATCGTTATTATTTATTAAAATAATTATTTATTAATGGAAATTTATTTATTAACAAATAAAATTGATGATGCAAACGAGTGTTAAATGTAATCATTTGAGCTTTATCGAGCATAAATTTCACATTAGTTGCATATTTACGTGAATTACGTTTGCATATTTAAGTGAATACGTGAGTGAGGGAGGAGCTTTGCCCCTCTTCCTGCACTCTTTCTCCTCCCAAAAAAGACTAATCTAAACTGATTTTAATTTTAAATCAGAAAAAAATATTTTATATTAACAAGTCAATATTTTTTCGAGACGAGGATGCAGGAAAAAGGATTCTATTTATGTATTTACTTTGCAAAATAAATATTTAAATAATAATTTAATACTTCTGATTAATTAATTAGTATATATATATATAAAAAATAAAAAATTTATTTTTAGATGACCACATTCCGTATATATATATATATATATATATATATATATATATATATATATAAAGAATAATTAAAAAGATTAAAAGCATTTATAATTAACACAAGTAAATAAATTTCAGTCGCGAAGCCAAAGACTGTATCGACGATTCGCGTTAAATGAAGCGTAAATTGAATAGTAAACATGATAACAAAAAAAAATGTAAATTCTATTTTTTATTATTTTTGCATATAATAATATATTACGAGAGAATAACATTTATAATATTTTTGCTAGCAAAAAGGATGTTTATTTTTTTTAATCTTTCCTTATCGTTATAAGGGGATAAAACTAATAACCTCTATTCAATTTTTTATCAAAACTTTTTAACGGATCGAAATGTGGTCATCTAAAAATATGCGTTAAAAAGCTTGATTCTTTTAGAAATTTTTGTATTTGTTTTATTTCCTCTAAATGATGTAATCATCTCTTAAAATGTTATTTAGAAAAATACTCTATACAGGGTGTCCGGTAACTAACGGACCAATGATTAAGGACGGATTCTCTGGCCAATTTGGAGACGATTTTTTCTTAGCAAAAATGTTGAGAAGTCAATAATTTTCGAGTTATAAGCGATTGAAAAAAATAGGTTTTTTGAAAACTAAACGTTTTGGAATCAAAAGTCTAACATAATTACATTCTTCAGTTAATTTCAGGTAGAGTTTACTATAATAAAATTTTAATTTGAGACTTAGTTATAAAGATACATAACAACAAATATTGGAAAGTTGTAAAAAAATGATGACCTTTTTTGACATTCTCGCTGAGGAAAAATCGTTCCCAAATTGACCAAAGAATCCATTTGTAATCGTTGGTCCGTTAGTTACCAGACACCCTGTATAAAAGAGCGCGATTTAATTCCACAAATGTCTGTCAAGAGTGAACCCTTTACAATTCCATGTCAAGATCAAGGTGATTCGCCGAACCGTGTAAGTTTTCGTAAAGATTTACATACTCTGAATAAAAGGTACGGCGGATATCGACTAGAAGACCTTGATTCGGATGTCTTCGGCGTTGAAAGATCACGCGTTACTCGCGTGAAAGCGAGCGATCGAGGTAATATCGAGGTAGAGCGGAGGAAAACGTCTCCTCTACGGGAGAAAAGAGAGGTGGAAAACGTGGCGCGACTTGTTGGCCTTAAGATGAGAAGCACCCCGTCGCGGCAAGTGCGACACGTTTCACCCTAAATCCGCTTTCCTCGAGGCGTTGCCTCGATAAATCCGTATTTGTTTGCTCCCCGATGCCGGGCGTCCGACGAAATTGCGTCGGGACAAATTCCAGGTCGCGCGATAAAAAGGAGACATTGGCTATAATTGAAGGAGTTACGAAACATTTATCTGTGTACGTCGCCTCTTCACTCCAGTTGCGAAGAAATTATACATAGAAGTGAGATATTCTCGCGGTCTCTCATCAATATTCGCTTGTACTCTCGCACTCAAAGTTTAAAGTAAAGTCTCTCTTCTGTAATCAGTGCATTATTAAAAACAATGAACAATCATTGATGGTATCCGTTATATAAGTATAACAGGGCAAATCAGTGAAATGTCATGGAAAGAATTCAGTTAGTAGTAGTAGCTGTTTCAATCAGTAAAATATAACTGTGCTATAGAAGCAATCGAACTGTAAATGCGCAGTGATGCGTGCAATGAGAAAAATGGTTTTAATATTTTCAGTCTCTCTTTTCGCGCGCGAGATAAATGATAAATTGTGTTATTTATAAATGGAAATATTACTATTGTTTTGTGCATCGTATACGATTATAATTATCGTTTTTTTTTTTTTAGTTTTTGTAATATAAGAAATTAAAAATATTTTATATAAAATGTAATATTATTTTACTTATAGTGTATATATATGAAAGTTTAATAAACGAAATAGTACGCTAATTCTGGTTGATTATTTCTACTCTCCTATATATTATAGTGTAAAAAGTAAAAAAGGTTCATAAATGTAATTTTATTAGTAAATTTATTATATTTATTATATAAGGAAAACTGAGCTTTTCTTCTATATCCTACATTTTCCTAATATCGTACAATTGTATTTCTGTACTAGTAAATGCTGCACTTTCTTGGAAACTGTCTTAATTGCTTCTTCTTTGTGCAGTATAATGTTAGTCTTGTTGTGGAAATGAACTCAGTTTGTCGATGTAAATTATTTCGGTTTTGGTTATATAAAAAAAATTGATTATAAAAAATGAATTATATTATTGAAATAATTTTATTTATTTATTACAGTTAACAATCTGTATAAATCACTTGATTTATTCAATTTTTATTTTGTAAAAAAAAATCTTGTTCAAGTGAAGTTTATTCAATATCCGAGTCCATTTTGTAACATTTTTTCAAAATGATGTAACTTTATTAAAAAAAGTCGTAAAAATGTTTTAAATATGGATTTATTAGAAAATAAATGAGCTAAAAACTCATGTTTGTATCAAAAAGCCGATTCTCCTGAACTATGCAAAAATTTAAAAAATACATTTTTTCTTTATTTCTCAACGTCTATTTTTAACGTTCCTCATTTTGTAAAACATTTTTTGTAATTTAATTTTGGCTTTTTGGGTTATTAAGAGAAATGTTCAAGTTTTAATTTAAGTTTTGGTTCATCTCAATATAATAATTTTTTACTAAGTTATCGCAATTTAAAAATGTATAAAACTGTTCTAAATACGTCTGATTAATCATGAATATTTTCATTGATTCAGTTTAAAAGAGTACGTTTCCTCTACAATGAGATACTTTAAGTATAATTAGTGCTTAGATGATTTTAAAATTATCTAGATGAAGATAAGATAAAAATATGTAAATATATCTTGGATAAGATAAAGATGATTTTGTTTTAAATATATCTAAATAAAAGATAAAATTATATAGTGATTCATCTAGATAACTTCCAGATAACATTATTTTTAAGAACGCTTACGTAAACACTGTTATAAAAAAATATAAATTATAAGAGGGATATAAAAATATATTTATATTTACTTTTATTTATAGTGTCCAGCTAAGGACTGAAACGTTTGTCACGATTTTCCGCTATGCTAATTAATGTATACTTTAATCATACTTATTTTATATTTTATTAAATGCATTTATGTTTTTGATTAACTTTTTACATTTTTTAATATCGTGATTTTGTTGCTCCTTTAGCCTTGTTTATATATTGTTACTTTAAACGGAGCCTTTATTTAATTATATTAGTTCTACTACTTAAATATTTTTGTGTACTATGACTCAATCAAATTATCTAAACATTATTCCAGATAATTTAATAAAAATAACACTTTTCGTCATCTCTAAGATGCAGATATACATAATATATTTTTTTATTACCTATACATATAAAAATAAGATGACTTCAAATTTCGTCTAGATAATTATCTATATCATTTTATTTAGATAATAGCAAACAATGACAATAAGTATAATCCTATCAGAGAGGAGATTCCACCTGCGTATATATTTAAGAATTAGGTCTAATCGAGAAGATTAAAAAGAAAAGAAAAAGACTAAGGAAAGCCTAAGTAAATGCTATACATATTCGAAAACGTCGTGTTTCTTTCGGCGATATCTTTGGCTCGAAGGCGTCGGTACACGGGACGAACTCTATCACAGATCCATTTCGGCCGAACGTACGTTTCGACAGTAGTCGGCAGTTTCTCTGTAGGAAGGGAATAGTGTTCAGGGATTATCCCTGTGTGGTCACATGACCGGGTCGGCTCTTTCTCCCGTTACAGCCTGCCGTTTGTTACGTTCGGTCGACCGTAACTCGCAGGATTTCTGTCCCTGGCATAGATTCCTTCCTCCAGATACGCCTTCTCTCGCACTTCTCTTCCTCTTCCTCTTGTCCCTATTTCTATTAATTCTGCGAATCTCTGCGGTACGGTGGCTAATAAAAATCACATAGCCAGACGTCGTGTTGAAGTAGACAGTGTCCAAATAGCTTCATATATCAGAACTTCTCTACCGAGTGCATGACAAATATATATGTTTTACATATAAACACGTGTATTAGGGCTCGTAATTTGAACCGATTAATCGATTATTTGAAAATCGATTAATCAATTGTATAAAAAAAAAACGATTAATACTCGATAAACCGATTAATCGATTTCAATTAATCGATTAATTGCCGAAACTAATTAATCGTTAATCGATTGAACATTTTTTCAATTACTTGTTTTTCATTAGAATTTTATAATATCTAACTTGTAGTTTCTAGAAAAAAAAAAGAAAAGTGTCAATTTAAAACTTATATATTTTAAATTAGGTAAAAACACAATGAAAATGATAATTAATCATTTTAGAAGAAAAAATTTTTAAAACACAAATATATTAATTAATTAAAAAAGTCGATTAAATGTAATGTAATCGATTAATCGTACTCACTATGATCGATTAATCAATTAATTGATTTTAATCAGTACATTTGTGTGTGTGATTCTAATCGATTAATCGAATTAATCGATCACAAGCCCTAATGTGTATACAGAGTGAACTATTTTAATGTTCTATCCTAAATTTCTTTTTTCTACGTCTTTTATTGTTACAAAAAATGTTTTGCATAAAAATTTGATAATAAAAGTTTGATTTTAAGTGAGACATATATAACGATACCAATTTGTTTGATGACGCTATTTTTGAGAAATTTACTAATCATCTATTTTTTTAATAAAAATTTTAAATCTTTGATATAGGAACGATCTCACGAAATTTTTTGAAATTCAAATATTTTACGTATTTCAAAAAATCTCATAATCTCACCTATATCTTTTTTTACAAAAAAAGTAAGTTACGTCTGTCAAATTCAACAGCATGCATTAGTTAAAGTTTTTTTTCCTTTTCCAAGAGTTACATAATTTTTTAATTTTAAAATGTTGGTCTTCCGCAAATATGTCGAGAGACACTTGGTGTTCAAATTAAATTTTATTTTGTGTTTTGCGTTGTAATGATATTTAATGATATTTAATGATATTTAATGATATTTAATGGTTATGGCATAATGGTATTAAATCACTTTAATGAAATCAAAATTACCTACCGCGAGAGAGATATGATGAAAATTGTGAGGTTGTTGGAAATATATAATTTCAGAGCTGCTAAAAGAGAATATACTCGTGTATCTAGAAAAATAAAAGAAATAGCTTACATTTGTTTTACATCTCAACATGTGTTTGCGGAATACTCTATTATCACAAATATCTAAAATTAAAAAAATAAAACTCTTCTCTCGACCGTACTAGCAAATATTATTTATTAAATCACAACGTTTCGACCCTTCCTTGAGTCCGTATCAAGTAATCTAGATATACATAGAGAAGAAATACAGTACAGAGATTAATACAATAAAAAAATTACTTTACTTAACAATATTACAAAATAATAAAAAGAAGCGAAACATACTTGTGAAAATAAAAATAAAATATAATTTTAAGATGTCAAGAACGAACATAGTGTCGGTTTGCCAACGCGTCAAGACTCTTAGACGAGTTATGAGAGACTAAACGACCTTTATTATTTTGTCGTAGATATTACTTAAATTGTCGGTATCCTTTTGTAAGTTAATAGCGTTATTATTTTTCTTAATAAAAAACATTTCAGCGATTTCTCTTTTTCTTACGTGTTTTTCACTGTGCGAAATAACCGACGAAGTCCAGTCAAAATCGTGATCAAATTCAATTTTATGTTTGCTGATAACTAATAAATTACTCGAATGCATTTTGATGTTATTGAAATGTTCTTTTACACGTGTACATAGATGTCTCTTTGTTTGTCCGATGTATGACACGTTGCAATCATTACAATTAATTTCGTAAACTACTTCTGTCTTTTTATCTGTAAGCAGTCTATCCTTGCCGAGTGTAATTAAATGATTCGCTTTTTTAGGAATATTATGAACAACATTAAATCCGATATTTTTAAAAATTCGATCGATATCGCCTAAGCTATTAACATAAGGTAGTGAAATGAAGAAGATTTATCAACAATATTTCGCTCATTACTCGATTCATTCATGTTTCTGTGTTTTAAAAAATTAATCCTTTTATTAACCCAACGATCAATTACATGTTTAAGAAAGCAGTTATTAAATAAAATCTGTTTCACGATATTAATATTCTTGTCGTGAAACTGGTCATTAGATAAGAGAATCGCGTGATCTACAAGATTAAAAATTGTGTTCATTTTATATTTAAAAGGGTGATTGGAAAAGAAATTCATATATCTGTTCGAACACGTGTTCTTCCTGTACCAATTTGTTACAAGCTTTCCATTTGACCGAGAGATCGTTGTATTCAAAAAATTAATACATCCGTCTGATTCCGTCTCATATGTAAAGGTTAAACGGTGGTGATAATTATTAAAGGTATTAATTATTTCGTGGATTTTGGTCTTTGGAATAATAGCGAAAATATCGTCAACATATCTATAATAAGTCGGAACATTGAAACTAAGTTGACTTAAACAATGTGTTTCGAGATCATCCATCACCATGTCTACCAAGATGGGTGAGAGAAGAGATCTCATAAGACTACCAAAGATTTGTTCGTAATATTGTTCGTTAAAGCTAAAACTAGTAGAATCTAGAATAAATTCGACGGCATATAAGAACTGAGCAAGACTGAAATCCGTATTTTGAGAAATGTTACTCCATCGTTTCTCAATAGCGCGTAAAACCAATTTTTTTGGAATATTAGTGTATAAAGCGGTCACATCTAAAGAAATCAAAGTATTATTGTCGTCAATAATTTTATCTTTTAAATTTGCGGAAAACGTCCAGTCATCCCTAACGTAAGATTTCGGTAACAAATTAGAACTATGTAAAATATTATGAATATATTTAGCAACATTATATACTGGACTAATAAAGATACAATGATGCGTAGAGGAAATTCTTTTTTGTGAATCTTTGGCAGACCATAACAACGTGGTAAATTACCATTAGTGATATTTAATAACTTATACGTGGAGTCGTCAATCAAACCGTTATCTCGCCAAGATTTTATTAAGGCGTTAGTCTTTATAGTTAGTTGTTTGATAGGATTTTTCTTTAGTTTTTTGTAAGTGGATTCGTCATTCAATAACGATTCCATTTTTTCCAAATAATCATTTTTACTCATTACTACGGTGATCTGACCCTTATCAGCTTTGGTGACAAAAATATCTTCATTATCACGTAGAAATTTTTTAAAGAGCGAAAAATCTTGTAAGATGTGTCTGTCAGAAGAAAAAATGTGTTTATTTTCACGTAAAAACTTTTTGAGAGAATCAGCTACTGAAATTCTGGTGGTTTCTAGTAAATCACTCGGAATGTTCTTGTGATTAATCTCTAGATTCTTTATGTTATCCAGGACGATATTAATTCGATCTTTACTATTTGCGTGATCTATCGACAAACCAAATTTATCACCCAAGCTTAAAAAATCAGATACCTTATCCGGAATAGTTTTATCACTAATGTTCACTAACCACTTAGAATTGTCAATGTTTTTGAACAAGTCCGAAAATGCGTTTTGTTTAGTGCACAATTAGTCAAATTTACTAATAGACTTGTTTTTATTAGAGAGTTTAAATTTAAAAAGTCTCCTTTCATTTCATTTAAGAAACTCTTGAACAAGATCATGTGGCAGACATGTAAAGAGTTTCTCAACTATCGCTTTAGTGTTGCGGCGTCAGTATTTTAAGTTGAAATTAGCATCTTTTATTTCCAATTTTAGTAATTTATAACGATATTTATTAGTAATCTTCTCCATTTCGCGTTTTGTACTACTGCTTTTAAATAGTGTGTTTGTTTTAAGATTAATAATATGAGAAAAAAGAACATCTTGCCTTCTACATCGTAACAGAAAAATTAGTTGTTGGTTCACAGCAGTAATCTTTTTCTCGTTGTTAATCCAAGTTTTTAAAAGAGTTGTGTGATAAGTACCGAACCTTCTCGAGATCATGCAAAAAAATCCTTCCACTTGTGTGGGCTCCATATTCATGTCCAGGAGCGTAAAAAAATAAAAACATAGATATTTGAGAATCGCCAGACAGAATTTAAAAAACGAACAATAATACGAACAAATTTTTGGTAGTCCCATGGGATCTCCTCTCTCACCCATCTTGGCAGACATGGTGATGGATGATCTCGAAACACATTATTTAAGTCAACTTAGTATTACACACATAAAAGACTAATAAGAGCAGAAGTAATATTACGGTTATAAAAACTAATTTATTACATTTAATCAATATATACTGATAGAAACAATAAAGTTTAAATTAATATAAAATTATAAAAATAAACTAGAAAGTTAAAACAAATAAAAAAGCGAACGTTTCGATCCAATTTTTCGGATCTTCTTCAGCGCAGTACACAAAACAAATTAAAATCACAAAAGTCTAAAGTTCATGTTTAACGTATAAAAGTCTAATAAACATATTTAAACGCGGTTACATCAATAAACGAAATAAAATGTAAGATTAAAAAAAAAAAATATATTTTTATTAGCATATTTTTTTTTATACCATTTGTTAGATTATTGTTTCATAACACACTTGATTGTGGATCTTATAATTAGTAAGGTGTAATGAGAAAATTATTTTAATTTATAGGATGCGATTAATGTTTTATATTTTAACACCTGCCAACCTCGTAGTCAGAAAACTAAAGAGGAACGCTTCCCACAGTTACGTAAATGTGATGGATTAGTGAGAATCATCTTAGTGTTAATTTTACGACGTTTTATTTCATTTATTGATGTAACCGCGTTTAAATATGTTTATTAGACTTTTATACGTTAAACATGAACTTTAGACTTTTGTGATTTTAATTTGCTTTGTGTACTGCGCTGAAGAAGATTCGAAAAATTGGATCGAAACGTTCGCTGTTTCATTTGTTTTAACTTTCGAGTTTATTTTTATAATTTTAGATTAATTTAAACTTTATTGTTTTTATCGATATATATTGATTAAATGTAATAAATTAGTTTATATAACCGTAATATTACTTCTGCTCTTATTAGCCTTTTATATGTGTAATACTTTATTTGAATTAAAGAGCATTTAATTAGTATATTGTAAGTCAACTTAGTTTCAATGTTCCGACTTATTATAGATATGTTGACGATATTTTCGCTATTATTCCAAAGACCAAAATCCACGAAATAATTAATACCTTTAATAATTATCACCACCGTTTAACCTTTACATATGAGACGGAATCAGACGGATGTATTAATTTTTTGAATACAACGATCTCTCGGTCAAATGGAAAGCTTGTAACAAATTGGTACAGGAAGAACACGTGTTCGAACAGATATATGAATTTCTTTTCCAATCACCCTTTTAAATATAAAATGAACACAATTTTTAATCTTGTAGATCACGCGATTCTCGTATCTAATGACCAGTTTCACGACGAGAATATTAATATCGTGAAACAGATTTTATTTAATAACTGCTTTCTTAAACATGTAATTGATCGTTGGGTTAATAAAAGGATTAATTTTTTAAAACACAGAAACATGAATGAATCGAGTAATGAGCGAAATATTGTTGATAAATCTTCTTCATTTCACTACCTTATGTTAATAGCTTAGGCGATATCGATCGAATTTTTAAAAATATCGGATTTAATGTTGTTCATAATATTCCTAAAAAAGCGAATCATTTAATTACACTCGGCAAGGATAGACTGCTTACAGATAAAAAGACAGAAGTAGTTTACGAAATTAATTGTAATGATTGCAACGTGTCATACATCGGACAAACAAAGAGACATCTATGTACACGTGTAAAAGAACATTTCAATAACATCAAAATGCATTCGAGTAATTTATTAGTTATCAGCAAACATAAAATTGAATTTGATCACGATTTTGACTGGACTTCGTCGGTTATTTCGCACAGTGAAAAACACGTAAGAAAAAGAGAAATCGCTGAAATGTTTTTTATTAAGAAAAATAATAACGCTATTAACTTACAAAAGGATACCGACAATTTAAGTAATATCTACGACAAAATAATAAAGGTCGTTTAGTCTCTCATAACTCGTCTAAGAGTCTTGACGCGTTGGCAAACCGACACTATGTTCGTTCTTGACATCTTAAAATTATATTTTATTTTTATTTTCACAAGTATGTTTCGCTTCTTTTTATTATTTTGTAATATTGTTAAGTAAAGTAATTTTTTTATTGTATTAATCTCTGTACTGTATTTCTTCTCTATGTATATCTAGATTACTTGATACGGACTCAAGGAAGGGTCGAAACGTTGTGATTTAATAAATAATATTTGCTAGTACGGTCGAGAGAAGAGTTTTACTTTTTTAAATTCTGTCTGGCGATTCTCAAATATCTACGTTTTTATCTAAAATTAAATTAACTTAATTAACTTTAATAAATATAAAAAAATATATATGACTAAATTAAATTAAACAAGACCTACAACTTTTGTTTCAAAAATTTGTTTTCATTAAAAAAGATAATAAATGACTTTTTTAAAAGTGGCAGCATCTATAAACACATTAATATCGCTGTTTAAAACAACTCTTGTACAACTTTTACATACAACATTTTTTGTAAAAGACATACGAAAAAGATAAAGTAGCACTGAAATAAGCTACTAATTTTTCATCTTTCTTATAGCATATTTTTTAATTATATCTTACAATTTTCTCTTTATACTATATATAATGTATAGTATGCGAAGAGACATGTACAATTAAATTCTTAGTATCGATCTGTCTATTTACCTACTTCTGAAGACTTGATGTCGGTTTCGGCCGATTGGAATGCATAGAGACCTCGGTGACGCGCTTGTTGAGCTCATTAAATCGCGTCGGCGACTTCGACAGCCTGATTATGCGCCTAACAGCGTCGCCATACTCGAGGGACTTGCGGATGCTTGTGCCGTGATGTTCAAACGACTGATCCGTCGTTCTCTCAACTGACGATATCTACAGGGTATACGCTACAGGGTGTGCTTAAAATTCTATCATCATTATTTATTTTTCAATAAAAATTGAATTTTTTAAATTAAACTGCGATTCCACACGATTTAAAGTTGTAAAAGTGAACTTTTACATTCTATTTATACGTTCAAATTTTTTTTACAAAATTTTAATTTCTTAATTTTAATTTTTTTATCTCTGTCCACTTAATAATTGATACTTGATACTCTACAAGTTTCAATAAAATACTTTTTGCTTTATAATGTATATTATATTTTTAATGAAATATTTAGAAGTTTGATTAGGTTTTTAAAAACAATATGGTTTATTTCCATCTTGAGTTTTTATATGTAGGTTAAAAACCTCTTTAAAAATCTAAATATCTTGAAAAATACATATTATAAAGACCTAAGATGGAAATAATCACTGCTTCTAAAAGTCTAACCTCTAAATATCTTGGAAAGTACGCCCATACAGCACCGTTAGATTGCAAAAACATTACAACAATCTTTCACCGCAATATTGCAATATTGCAAATTCACTGCAAAATGTTGCTACATCATTGCTGTTGAATTGCAGCAATGTTAAAATGCTTTTTGGAAGATAATAAAATTATTGATTATCGTTAACATCTTTTATTGTACAATATTGCAAAAAATTATTTTATTACAGTATTATACCCAGCAAATACCAAGTTACAGTTATATAATTGTTAGTTGTAATTTTCCACTCAACAATATAATTGTTATAATACACGTATTATATTTTTGAATGGGAAATTACAACTAACAATTATATAGCTGTAACTTAATGTTTGCTGGGTATATGTATATATATTACAATATATAAATTATAGAATTTGGATTACATGCAATATTTCCGAAATATTAATGTCATATTGCTACAAGTGTGCTGGAATTTTGTGCACCTATATCTCTGCAATATCTTTATAATGTTGCATTGCAACTTGCAACATTGCAACGTTGCTGCAATATAATTGCAATAATCTGTGCTGTATGGGCGTATTGTAAAAAACTTAAGATGAAAAATAATCTAACCACAATTTTGTTCCATCCAATAGAATCAGATTTAGGTTAAAAACCTAAATATCTTGAAAAATACATATTATAAAGACCTAAGATGGAAATAATCACTGTTTCTAAAAGTCTAACCTCTAAATATCTTGGAAAAAACGTATTGTAAAAAACTTAAGATGAAAAATAATCTAACCACAATTTTGTTCCATCCAATAGAATCAGATTTAGGTTAAAAACCTAAATATCTTGAAAAATACATATTATAAAGACCTAAGATGGAAATAATCACCGTTTTTAAAAATCTAACCTCTAAATATCTCGGAAAGTACGTATTGTAGAAAACCTAAGATGAAAAATAACCTAATCACAATTTTGTTCCATCCAATAGAATCAGATTTAGATTAAAAATCTAAATATCTTGAAAAATACATATTATAAAGACCTAAGATGGAAATAATCACTGTTTCTAAAAGTCTAACTTCTAAATATCTTGGAAAGTACGTATTGTAAAAAACCTAAGATGAAAAATAATCTAACCACAATTTTGTTCAATCCAATAGAATCAGATTGAGGTTAAAAACCTCTTTAAAAACCTAAATATCTTGAAAAATACATATTATAAAGACCTAAGATGGAAATAATCACCGTTTTTAAAAATCTAACCTCTAAATATCTCGGAAAGTACGTATTGTAGAAAACCTAAGATGAAAAATAACCTAACCACAAATTTTTTCCACCCAGTAGAATCAGATCGAGATTTTGTTAAAGCTGACACACGAAACACCTAACCATGTCAACCGCTAACATATCCTCGCAGGACATAGCTGGCGTGTCGCGATAGGGATTAGAGAGGATCCTCTCATGCGCGGTGTCGACGAATAATCCTGGCACCATTCGATACTACCTGACGGTTACGCGCACTTCAGGACCAATTCTCGCGTCGGACATGCAAATTGGTGACTGGTCCGGCCGAATCGGCCGTGATTCCCAGGAGTATGAGTGGTACGTCGCAAAAATGTCGCCGTCGGCAACAATTTTTGGGTACGAGGCGACGAACGAAAGAGAACAAACGACAGAGGAAACCCCTGATTGCTGACAATCGAGTGTCGGGAATTTCTAGCTTTCCAGAAAAAAAAAAGAATCGTGGATAGCTTGAATTTAATAAAAAAAGAAAAAATCGTGACAGTTATTTGTATTTAACGAAATGGAAATTGGTTTTACAATGCGCAAAGGACGAACGTCGGGATAATTAGTTCTCGACACGGAAAACAATTGACTTGGCGAGGAAAACATCCTCTCTCACTCCTCTTGCCTTGTTCTGTTCTAGGAGTATTTCACTTCCCTCCGGGTAACATCCCATCTCAAACGCGAATGCGAATAGTCACTGAAGATTCCCGTAGGAGGTTCGGAGATTTATCGGGGGAATCGGAACAAGCGCGATCAGGGACGGACAGTTGTTTATCGCGTCTTTCGATCCGGCCCTTGAAAAATGTAAGGGACAGAACTCTCATTGACTTTACGATGCGGAGTCCTCTGAATCTACTCTCGGTGATAAGAGCGCCGTCTCGCTCCCGCTTTCATGACGTAAGGAGGAAAGCGAAATGGTCGGTGAACGCGCTGGTCCCGGAAGGAAGTGGGGGTGCGGATTCGATACGTTCGCTCGTGTCGGAGCACTTTCTTAAATTAGTTACAAGGCGGCTCTTTTTCCTCTTCTTTACGCTTCCCTCTCTCTCTCTCTCTCTCTCTCTCTCTCTCTCTCCCTGTGGTCCTTCGGCTAACTCCCAGAAGGCATCCATTGTGGCTTCCGTCCCGGTGAATAGTGGCCTCGTCCAATTACTTTTTAATCTCCCGCTACATCGCGCCGGCCCGATATCTCCTCTCGATTATACAGTTTCCCTGCGGGAGTCGCACTAGGTGTACCGAAAGTAACGGGAAATCGGTAACGGAGCTCTACTTTCGGCGAGTTCGAAATTGAGTTCATCTTTAAGGAGCTTAATAGCTGGAGTAATTACTGGAGTTTTTTAATATAACTCTCGAGAAATATCATTCTAATTTTTTTCACTTTTTTTTTTTTTATGGATCGAACGTTTCACATTCATCGTGGAACGCAGATGGAGACGAGATGGGAAAGGGGCATAAAGTACAATTATCTTTTTATAACCTTCAGGGTAGAGAAAAAGAGAGTGAGAGAGCGAGACGCAGCTGGTTATAGAATTAATCAGAATTAATTATATACCCATGCCTGTCAAAGGGACTAAATTTATAAATATTTTTCAAAAAAAAAGACAGAGAGGAGGGAGAGAGAGAGATTGATGCCTCTCTCTCTCTCTCTTTGCTCGAGTTTTCTCTTCCCGATTTTTCTCTCGACCGGGAACAAATTATTTTTTTTGCCAATTCCCGTCCCAATTTTGTCTCAATTTCAATCGTATTATTTGTCGCGGTCTCTCTATCACGGCAGATTATAACTTCCTTTGATTACGCCGGTCTCCCCGGCGAACTCGGGAAGTCCTTCACGAGAGGATGCGTCGTCCAATTAAAAGTTTTTATTTATTTACCGTCTCTGCAGAAAAATATCGGGGATTTAAATTCGACGATGTTCATATTAAATCGGTACGAATCGGAGAGATCGGAACGACGATCGAGAGGACAAATGGTCAAAGCCATGAATAATATTACACTTTGATGTGTGTGTGTGTGTTAGTTCTTTTCTTCTCGAATTATTCCGAAACAGAGATAATTTTTATCTATAGTCAGTGCGTGTTGTTATCTAAATAAAATTATCTAGATGAAGTTTTGGCGTCATTTTATCTTTATATAGATCATAAATATATGTATTATCTATATCTACATATCTTAGATGAAAAAATATTATTTGTACTAAATTATCTAGAATAATGTTTAAATAATTTATTTTAAAGTAATAGCACATAAGAATACTTAAATATTATTATTAAGTAGCAGAACTTAAGCAGTAAGCAATAAAAACTTACAAATAAATATATATATATATATAGGTATATATATATTTTTATATTCCTTTTATAATTTACATTTTTTTATAACTATGTTTACATAAGCGATTTTAAAAATAATGAATTACTATATAATTTAATCTTTTATCTATATAGATATATTTAAATTCAAACTCACCTTTATTTTATCTAATTTATATATTTTCATCTCATCTTTATCTAGATAATTAAAAAATCATTTAAACACAACACTGATTATACTTAAAGTATCTCATTGTAAATGAAATGTACTCTTTTAAACTGAATCAATGAAAATATCGATGATTAATCAGACGTATTTAGAACAGTTTTATACATTTTTAAATTGCTATAACTTAGTAAAAAATCATTATATTGAGATGAACCAAAGCTTAAATTAAAACTTGAACATTTCTCTTAATAACCCAAAAAACCAAAATTAAATTACAAAAAATGTTTTACAAAATGAGGAACGTTAAAGATAGACGTTGAGAAATAAAGAAAAAATGTATTTTTTAAATTTTTGCATAGTTCAGGAGAATCGGCTTTTTGATACAAACATGAGTTTTTAAGCTTATTTATTTTCTAATAAATCCACATTTAAAACATTTTTACGATTTTTTTTTAATAAAGTTACATCATTTTAAAAAAATGTTACAAAATGGATATTGAATAAACTTCACTTGGACAAGATTTTTTTTTACAAAATAAAAATTGAATAAATCAAGTGATTTATACAGATTGTTAACTGTAATAAATAAATAAAATTATTTTGATAATATAATTCATTTTTTATAATCAATTTTTTTTATATAACCAAAACCAAAATAATTTACATCGACAAACTGAGTTCATTTCCACAACAAGACTAACATTATACTGCACAAAAAAGAAGCAATTAAGACAGTTTCCAAGAAAGTGCAGCATTTCATAGTACATAAATACAATTGTACAATATTAGAAAAATGTAGGATATTGAAGAAAAGCCCAATTTTCCTTATATAATAAATATAATAAATTTACTAACATATAATTTAAATAAATTACATTTATAAACTTTTTATTTTTTTACACTATAGTAAAATAATATTATATCTTTTTCAAATTTTTTATCTTTTATCTAGATATACACTATTTAAAACAAAATCATCTTCATCTTATGTCAAATAAATGTCAATATTTTCATCTCATCTTTATCTAGCGAATTTTAAAATCATCCAAGTACAGCACTGTCTATAGCAGACTCTAACGTCTAAATTGATGCATTGTTCGCAGCGAACCATCTTTCTGATTCACTTGCTGAATTATGGTTTTTCACGTACCTACAGTCACCGGCGAGAAACTGGATCTATCTCACGGATAGCATCGCGAAGAGTGGATCATCCCTTACGTCCCTCGCGAGCCTACGGATAGAAGGGACGATAAATAACTGTCCGCCTGTGATCGCTCGTCCCGACGCGTGTATCACTTGTCTCGACCGGTCCCCAAACGACTTCCTTGACGTTTATACATTGAACGGGAAAAAAGTTCCGTAATTCGAGTCGTTTTATGTATCGACGATTTGTACTCGTCGTCAAGGCGACCTGGTGAGCAACTCCCATGGCGGAATCGCGCGATAGAGCTTCATTCTATGAAGTTTGGTAACATACATTATACGGTACCGGATCTATAGACATGATATATAATAGTATGATTTGCCCCGACGTATCGTTGAATGTCCAAGCGCGTGAAAGATACAGAAAGCGCTTAATCTTCTATATCTGTCGCTTCTTCTCTTTCCGGTGGGTTCTGTTCAACGAGACAGAAGAAGTGAAAAAACGTCGTATGTTTATTTAGTAGGATACTATTGTATATATAATGTCACAATCGTGGTTTGTGAATAGCACTGATCAACAAAAAAAAATTTTTTCTTTTAGTCGCCAAGAATACTTGAACGAATTTAGAGTATTTTAGGGATACTAAATCCAGAATAACAGTTTTGCCGAATTGGCTCTAGTTCTTGAGATAATGGATACTCACATTATATCACGATTTTACTCCAAATAAGACCGATAGCTGTGATCCTGATGACACGTGAAAGAAATTTGTACAAGTAGCATTTTTTTATCTGAATCAGCTTACTATGTTTTTATGTTATTTTATTGAATACAACACCACATTATTTCATACAAGTACACTTTTGTATGATTTTGGGATAAACTACACCTGATTACATTTTTTGCATTTTTTAAGTTTCTCATAGAACATCCATTATCTAAAAAATGAGAGCCAATCTAAGAGAACCAATGCCATATTCGGAATCAGCGACACGAAGTTAACATAAAATCGATCTAATATATAACTAGCAATAAAATCGGTGTAATCGATAGAAAGGCGATAGACAGTCTTTTTCTTGGAGAAAAGAATATCCTTTTCGGCGTAAAAATCGCATTTCGATTCACTCGATGCTTGAGTTCGCAGTCCGACGCAAAAGAGAACGCGGATAGCAGTCATTTTCGAACGGTTCGCCTATACCATTTTATGCTCGTGGACGAATCACGTGACCCGTATTTTCGGACGCACGAGACCATGGCGGCTCGCGCGGAATTGCAAAAATGCTTTAGCCACGTGTTTAACGTGTGCAAACGGGTCTAGAGTTCGCGAACAAGTTCTTTGATGTCGCAAGAAGAGACGTCGAGAGTGAGAGAGATTTTGTTACACTTTGACTAACCAGGCCCGCTCGAGGACCATAGTAAGATAATATATGTACATATTAACACCTATGCAGCATAAAATTTACATGTAAAATAGGAGAGCATAGAAGCAAGGGTAAATAGTAAAACTGCATACAGTTAATGCGCGTACAATTACATAATTCAACAAAGAAATCACAAAGTAATTGTTTTCCGTATCATTTTTTAAAATTACAAATTACACTTTATAGCGTTACAATTTTGAGAAATTGAGCAATTTTAATGAAAATTGCAAAACAGAGAATTTTATAATATCTTATCGTATTATATTAAATTACTATGTTACTATACATGTTTTGTTGCAGTTGATTAAATATATAATTAGAGAGCTTTTAGAGTTTTCAAAAGGAACTTGTGTTATATCAAAATTACGGTTAATAAAGATATTAATTATTTAAATATGGAATTTATTACGAAAAAGTTGGAAATTAAATTATTGAGAATTTATTAAACATTTTTCACTACGTTTATTAAATTTAAAAATTTTTCAAATTGTTAAATAAAATTTGATGTTAAAACTAACAAATTTTGAAAATAGCAAAATTAATATAGCGAATAGTAAAATTTTTAAAACTATCGCATTTTTATTTATTAATTTAATTATAATATGTCTTATTAATAATAATTGACATAACTTTTTTTTAAAATTATTAAAATATTAATTTTGATTGCAACAAAGCTCTAATGCGCATGCGATAATTATAACATGATAAGATATATAAAAATAAATTTTTTTTAAATTTAAAATTTAATGAAAAATAAGTATTCTTTTTCTCGCGCGTATTAAAAAAATTATTCTTTGCTCACGTTTTTTAATTTAAAAAATATAAAACCTTTAAATTTTGTAAAAGTAATTAGATGAAAATCAAAGAGTATCTCGTGCGATTTGCGGAAATTTCTCGGTCGAAATACTTTCAATCAAGTCTCGAGCGAGGCGATGCACTTATTGAAGAGTACTGTCCGGGAAAATTCCATTGGAAATTTAACGAGGAAATTTTGCTCACCATTAGAATTTCTCATGCAGATAGAAGAAGAAGAAGAAGAAGAAGAAGAAGAAGAAGAAGAAGAGCAGGTGATTGTTTCCCGCTCTGGTAAGCGTCTAAAAGTGAATCGAATAGCGGCGAGAAAAGTCTCAGGGACAGACTCGCCGACGGGTTATCAGGATGATCCACTTATGATTTATCATTCTCCCTGCATCCCTTCTCCAGGGATCACTTTCAAGGATCTCTTCTCATCGATCGCTCGTTCGCGTAATTATATCTTAATCTAAGTCCCATCAAATGTGTATCAAGGTTTGAAAGGAGAAAAAGGATTATATCGGGGATATAATCCTTCTTCTCCTTTCAATATTTCGGGGGCCCTTCAAGAACAAAAAATCTTTGAATTTTGCAAAATATACCCAGGTAGCAAAATGACGTCATTAAACGTCAAAATGGCGTTATTTTTAAACCTATCGCATTTTTGTTCATTATTTTAATTATAACATGTCTTATATTACTGACATCATTAAACTGATGCTTAATGACGTTTAAACGTCAAAATGGTGTCATTTTTAAAACTATCGTATTTCTGTTCATTAATTTAATTATTATATGTCTTATTACTGACATCACACACACACACACATTAAATTGACGTCATTAAACGTCAAAATGGCGTCATTAAACGTCAAAATGACGTTATTTTGCTACCTAGGATAAAACTTCAATGTGTATATATAGGGAATACCATATTTCTCTCTCGCATCTTTTTATTTCAGAGTTACAAGGTATATCTAGCAGAGGGATGATGCACACGGATCGAATGCGAATGCGAGTCTCCGAAAGTACGTGGCGTCCGACGAGAGAAGCATAAGCCGGAAAGTAACAGTCGATATCTCGCTCCTGCCGCAGGGGTTGAATAAAGTGGGAGGGTCGATAACGACATCTCCCAAAAGGCTGCGGCCAGATAGGAAAAGAAGAAACCCCGGTGAATCCGTGGGGTAAGAAACGGACGAAGGAGCGAGGGAAGGGTTCCATCTGAAAACTTTCTTTACGGGTTACCTCGACTCGTAAAATCCTCTGAGCAAATCAACTGCGGGCTCCGTGAAATGTACGCGAGCTGACGAAAAACGGCGAGAAGGACCGTGCGGAGAGAAGATTAGACTTTTCATTCGCGAAAGAGAGAGAAGGGGAAAATATTGTAACGCGGAAAGCCGTAGATCATTATTGTAGACGGAGAAATAACTCCGGGAGATCCAACGTACAAAGCAAAGTCAACGTAACCCGCGTTAACCTAACCTAACCTAACCCGCGTCGGGTTATTTGGATTTGTCCTGACAAGGGAACCGTTAAGACGTTCCTCGTACGTCAGACATCAGGTATATGGGGATGTAATTTTCATGCGAACGACACGGCTCACCGCGTGAGCACACACTCAAGTAAGGTTAAGTAGCGCATTCAGCGCGAAAACTTGCCTCGCGCTGCGTCGGAAAAATCTTTCGCCGAGCTAAGGACGACGCCCGTAATTGAGTCCCACCGGAGAAAGGGAGGACCTCCCACCTCGCGGAGAGTCGTATAAGGTCGAAGTGTACCTTCACGTGCAATATACTCATGTTCTAATTTCCCGCTCGTGACGTTACCTAGAATCAGTCGGTGGCATTTACATCGAATCGGGGACAAAAAGGAAAAGAGAGAGAGAGAGAGAGATAGAGAGCGAGCAAACTCCCGAGCATTCTCCAGAGAGAAACTTTGCATATCGCGTCGTAAGGAGCGCGCCGTTTAATTTCCTGTTTATAATTCGCGACAGCGGAATCGCTTAAAATATCCGCGGCCAAGCTAAAGAGAGAGACAGAGAAAGAGAGAGAGAGAGAAAGAGAGAGGGGATTTATCTCTTACCCCCTTCTTCTGAATAAACTGGAGCAAATTTCTGAAAGGAGAATGAAAAAATCATGTTCTCCGAGGGAGTGAATAAGATTACTCTTCTGCATTTTATCTCGTGCATTCTTTCCCATTCTTTTCCTACTCTTTCCTGGAATCGTCTCTTGCGAATCGTGTCGCAAAATTTTATTATACAATTAAGGAGATTCTGAACGTCGTCCTGTTTTATCGATAAGACATCATTTTTTCGCACCCTTTTCTTTTATTGGTTGAATAGAATAATAAAATGCTTGTCTGCGATTAAAGTGCATATAGAAACAAAGCGCAAACCCATCAATTTTATGTTGAAAACAACAAAATTTTTTTTAAATTAAAAAGTTAAAAATTTGTTTGGTCTTAACATAAAATCGGTATGTTCGCGTTTTGTTTCTACATGTACTTTAATCGTGGAAAAACACTTATTGTGCTATTCGATCAATAAGAAGAAAAAGGGTGCGCAAGAATAATGTTTTGTTGATAAAACAGAACGACGTTTAAGATTTCCTTTGCATAATTAAATAGGTTTTTAAGGGAATGCTGACTAGATCTGTTTTACCGACAAATATTATTTTTATTTAAATTTTTATTGGCTATACAAAATAAAAAATTCTTTACTAGAATTAAAGGTATTCGCATAATAACAAACTGGGGCTACTACATATATATGTATATAAAAACACGAGAAAGATAAATAATTACAGTTTTTCAGTCTTTTACATTGGGTCAATCTAACCTAAACGATAAGAAAACTGTAATTACTTAACTTTCTTGGTTACTTTTTATTTACACATATATAGATATATAATTACAATTTTTCGGTCTTTTGCATTGGGTCATCCTAACCTAAACAATAAGAAAACTAATTATTTAACTTTCTTGGTTCCTTTTTATATACACATATATATAGCCGCCCAGATTTGTTATTATGAGTACTTTAATTCTAGTAAAGGAGTTTTCATTCTGCATAGCTAATAAGAAGTTAAATAAAAATAACATTTGTCGATAAAACAGACCTAATCAGCATTTTCTTAAAAGAGAGGACCATTGTCATATTTTTCACGCGCTCTTTATGTTCTCTCCAGCGACAGTGTAATATTCCGAGGCGCGAGGGTGCTTAATTAAAATTTACTCGCGATATTAAACGGCATATTGAAGGGCTTTAATGACGACAATGGCGAACGACGATGGCAGCATTGTAGATTTCGATCGCTTCGCTTCCGATTCGCTCTCTCGCGACGCATCCGGCGCCGATCGTTGGAAAGGAAGACGATTCGAAGGCGGTTCGAAACGACTCGATTCGACCTCCTCTTCGTCGATACAAGATTTCCGTCTCGAAGTTTTACGGTTCTCGAACTCTTTCGCTACGAGCTATTTAACCTTTCAACGTCCTCTCTTCACGGACGTTAAACCTCTGCTAACCGACTTCCGGCGACGTCGGCCGACCGGAAGTCGACTGGTGTTTCTATCGCGAGCGATCGTAATAGAATCGTTCAAGTTTCTCGTTGGAGAGAAGGAAAAAGTCGATTGTATCGGGTACTTGGAAAATTCTTTCGGTTAAAACCTAATCGGTTCTTTCTCTTTCCAATATCAGAGCAACAGTTAGAATTGTGTATATCTCAAGATTTTCTTTCTGATTGTGTGCGTGAAGAACGTGTATTTTTGATCAAACATATTCTTTACAAATTTTACTATCGATCCTCGATTCTATAAAGATTTCTTTTCTTAAACTTGCTTCACTTAGATCTCTGATCCGGTAGATCCTCAATTTCTAGTTTTATTAAACGGTAAATTTCTAGGCGTTGGGTTACATCTATTTTTGTGATTCAACAAAATTCGATACTAAAGAAGCTCTCACGAATATCAAGAATTTTCGTAACAATTCTCTAGAATTTAAGTTAGGCAAAAAAGAATTAATCCTTTTATCAATGCATAATTTTTCATCTTTCCAATGTATGAATTAGATCAGCTTAAAATAGATTAGGACAAATTCTAATATTATCAAAGAAACATCCTACGGACAAATAAAATTCCAATCAAATGTCCTATAAACATCAAAAATTTTCGTAACGATTCCAAAAAATCTAATCCGTTAATGAGAAACAATTAACCCTTCCGTCTATACATAATTTTTCATTTTTTTATCAATATATAAGTATCCAGACAATTTTTTCATAACAACTGCTAGACATCGAACATTTTTTACCATTATACTTTAGGAGATTTCCGAATAAAACAAGCTCTTGTATTTTGTTTTGGACGGAGAAAAATTCCGTCACACACTTTTTTAACATCTAAAGTTGCTTTGGGTATCTGAGTTCATTCATGACAAAAGAGTGAAATGAATAACTAAAATAAAATCGTATATAAATTAAATAAAAATCATATATATATACATATTTAAACGTTGATCTGTTTTATTGCAGCTCGTTTCAGCTCCAATTCGTTTTTATGCGCGTGCAGTTTTTTTTTTTTTTTTTTTTTTTTTTTTTTATGACATGTGCGTTAAAAGTCGCGAACCTTATAATTCTCGCAGAACGATCCAACGTGATGTGCTCGGTGTTCCGGACCGGTTGAGAGTGTCCGCCCGATTTTCGACTGCTCGATACAACAGACTCCGGCGGGGAGATTTAATATACGTAAAGAGAGAGGTTAAATAACTCGTGGCCAAGAGAGACCGGAGCGTCGTAAAACTCAGCCGACGTTTCCGCGTCGCCAAGAAATTATTGCGGAAAATTTCATTCGCGTGGACGATGAATTTTCCACGAGTCGCCATTTTGTCTCGTCAACGCTGCTTAAACTTTTTGCACGTTTGTTAATATCATTTTAAGAAGATTTGCATGACAAATTTAATACATATTTTTTATTTTATTATATATAATTTATTATATTATAAAATTTTCGCAAAATAATCCGAATCATCCCAGACAACACAGAATATTTTTATAATAATTATTTTAATATTTTACAAATACTTATTATAAATATTTTATAAATGTTTTTGGAGTCTTGGATTCAATAGATCATAAATATTTATCATAAATATCAGAAAATATTTACGATAAATATTATGGTAAATATTATAAATATATTTATTAAATCATTATGATACAGATTTTTTTAAATTTATATTTTCTTTAATAAATACTCAGTAGGAAATCATGAGTTAAAAAGACAATCAATGATTTTTTAATCAAAACGATTGGTTGATATAGTCGAATTTAAAATTTGGTCGATTAGATGTGTTTGTGTTTTTCAAACTCTATTAGCCATTTATAAAAAGTTAAAAATGTATAAAAAATGTTTATAAGTAACTTATTAGACATTTATTTTAAAATAGAATATAAAATTATAACATACACTGAATATATACTTAGGCAACAGAGTAGTTTAACAAATAAATTTACGTACACACTGATAGATACGTAAATTTACTTGTTAAAAGACGTTCTGTTGCATAATGTAGCTCCAAAATAGAAATAATTTTATGATATTTTTAATTTTATTAATTTCCATTTTTGCCAGCTTCATATATTTCTCACCACAAAAATCAAATACGAGAAAGATACGTTACATAGCGGTAAATGAAACTAACAATTTAGTTAAAAAATATTTACAAAATAATTATTATAAATATTCATTTTTACATACCATAAATATTATATATTTAAATAAAGATACCATGGAATTAATATTTCAACTGGCAATCGGATCACTTTTTTATTATATATTTATTCTATGTTTTAATAATATGTTAAATAAAGGTTTTTATAAAACATTTTCAAAATATTTATATAATATTTAAAAAAATATATATTAATAAATATTTATGAATCTTTATTATAAATATTGTGTGCTGTCTGGGCTATATATTAATGCGATTAGCCAAGACTGATTTTATTGCCAATTATATTAGGTTTTAAGGTAACTTTGTGTAGCTATTCCAAATATGGCATTGGTTTTCCTCTAATTTTTAAAATAATATAAATATACCATGAAAAATATAAAATACTCATATAAATACTGTTTCAAATTACATAAAAGTGTATATGAATAAATATCTAATGGAACATCGTATTCAGTAACATAAAAACGAAGGAAATTGATCCCGATAATCACATTTAATGCATAGAAAAATAATAAAGGTTGATTTTCTTTTATGTATGTCATCGGGATCACGTTTGGAGATAAAAACAATATTAAAAAATGAAAAACAAATAAACTCCTGCTGCTTATGTCAATAGCTACAGGTCGTATTGGGATAAAAGTGTAATTTGAGTATTCATTGTAGAAATTAGAGCCAATTAAGCAAAACTGTTGTCATTTTAGATTCAGCATCCCCAAAATACCCTAAATTCGTTTAAAAATCCTTGGCAACTAAACAAAAGTTTATTTTTGTTGTTATCAAGTATTATCAAGAAGATTGATAACAAAATCATCTTGAGAGACTCTGGAAAGAGTCTGTAGCGAGAGTCGGAATTTTGCGAAGGACGACGATTCGTCCGATCTAATCGTAAACTCATCAAATTTATCCGGCGAAATTCCTGGATGCAGGGTGGCGAAAAGTGGTTGCGAGAAGTCGGGCGTGCAATTGCATGAATTCATAATTTTATGTTAACGCAAAGTAATTTAATGCAAACCTCCGCTCGGTTATTCCGTTTGTTTACAAATTTGCATGTTGCTTTTATCGCGCGGACGGGAAGGATCTATATTTTGCGGAATAATGAGCGAATATATTGAAGGAGAGCTCATGTAACAATGAATACATTCCGCTGATGCTGATTCATAGTAAGTAATGAATTTTTTAACTAACGCGCGCGCGCGCCGAGACTCGTTAATTGTTTTCAGAACACTTTTCATTATTACCGATTCATGAACGGTAACAATTATTATTTTGGCCATTGTTCGTAGTTCGGAACATGGAAACGTTATTTAAAACTGGGTTGCGCTCGCGTGATATTTTTCTCGCGAAGAGAGAAGTATTATATCTATTCCTTCTCTTTTTTTCGACTTACATTTTCTCCCTTAGTAGCTTCCGTTTTAATACGGGTTCCAGCCCAAGCAACTTTCCAGATTGTTAAGTATTACAGAACTCTCTCGCGGCGATGTCTCCTCTCGATCGATTCAATTATCCTTCAGGGTGGATGCTTCTCCCTCTCTTCGTCATTTGTCAGAATATTAACGTAACCCGCTTGAACGACTCCTCTCCTTCACCCCCGAGCTGGGGTTGAATCTCACGAGAATAAGGGCTCCCGCGTGGAAAGTTTTTCCTTAAATACGCGCGAGTTTCTCGAGGAATCGGCGATGTGACGGCCAAAAATTGTTCAATTATTTTCACGGTGTGCGCGGAGAAGCATCTTCCTGCTCGCGTCGAGTCACCCTTCCGTGAAGAGAAGCGCCGAAGTGAAAGATTATCGACTGCGCGACAGAGTTTCGCGAGTGAATTTTCCTCCGCGAGTAGAATTTCGCCGTCGTCACGCAGCCGTGAATTTTATATTTCTGCGGCATGTAAAAATATTTCTTTTCGTGCGTAAAAATGATAAAATAACAATAAAATATACAAACGTGCATACAATTATTTTTTTCCAAAAAAAAAAGAGTAACGCGCGCACTTTCGAGAAATTACAAACGGCGAATGTCCTTGTTCTATAGGGGAGCGAAAAAATGAGGGAGCGAAATGATTAAATTTAATTAAATGTGATTTCGCTGTCGAGAATATAACGCGTATGTTGCGAAATTTCATAACGTATATCGTAACGTTCTAAGGAGAGCAGAGGCGAAAGAACATTGATTACGCGTCTCTCGTGACATTTTTCGCTGTCGTGGAGTCTCGTGACATTTTTCCGCGGGCGCCTTCGCGATCCGCAGTTTACGAATGAATTTCATTTCCACATCGTGAATTTTATTTTTGAGCTCTCAACTTTATTTCTATTATAAATTTTATTTTCGCGGCTCGTGCAGAAATATTTCCTTGGAATTGCGGAATAATACACGCGCATATACAAATGCGTGAAAAATATATAAATGGAAAATAAAAATGTAAATATATATGAAAAATATGTGTCCACAAAGAGGTACAAAGGTATACAGGGTGTTTCCAAATAAGTGCAAAAAACTATAAAAAATTATTCTTTCGAAAATTAAGGGGGTTTTCATATATAAACGTATACTTCTCTCTATATATCTCTTCTTAAGAGGATTCTGAATGTCCTTGAGAAGTCTGTTGTTTTTTCCTGTTTTATCGACAAAATGTGAAGTTAGATAAACTATAAATAAATCTATTTATTGGCTATACGGATTGTTTTTTACCTTAAATTAGACCAGGGCGGATTTGACATTGGATAAAGGAATATAAGTGAATGTTTAGATATCAATTTGGAAGCCTAGTAAACGAGAATAGCTCATCCTACATTTTCGTGTGTGCATCTCCAAAGGGAGTAATAACAATAGGTTTTCAATTTTTTTCTCAAATTTTAGACAAATTGAAAAAATAAAATTTAATGGATTTTTCCACTAGTAAAAGAATACTTATTAATATTTTCTAATCTCCCCGTATCGTTATAAGGGAATAAAACTAACAATTCTATTTAATTTTTTATTAAAACTTTTTAATGGATTTGAATGTGATCGTTTAAAAATATGCGTTTAAAAGTTTAATTTCTTTAGAAACTTTTTGTAAAATCAATAATTTAAAAAAAAAATGAAAACCTAATGTTTACTTTTCCCTTTGAACCCCTTAGAAAGGGATGTAGAAGCATGTTTATATGAAAAATCCCCCTTTAATTTTCAACAAAGAACCGTCTCCTAAAATTTTTCGCGTTTATTTACAAATATCCTGTTTGAACGCACACAATAAACATTTTCATTGCGAATATGAAAGCGACTGTATATAATGGATTATACTCACTATGAAATATTTGTTACGATTTGCTCTATCAGTTGTGAGATTAAACTTTCAGTTACATTAGCGGATGCACGGCACATATCGCGCGCGCGCTCTAATATTATATACGATAACATCTCTTTCAATACATATTAAGCGTGATACCGCATTCAACGCGCATCCGCGTTCATAATTAAAACTCCACCGGCGACATTAATAAAATGTTGGATTCATCCCGAGAGAATTACGCGAGGCGGATTCGTATCATCGATTAGTGTCGTCGGTTAGCGACAAATAATTGCGCCATATGCGAAACGCGACGTCGTATCGCTTTAGGTTTTTAGTCATTTCTCATTATGACACCTTTTTGAAATTATGTTTTTGCCGCGATCCGACAGGAATGACATATTTCTGACACCCTTCAATTCGATAGGTCAGTTCCATCGAATTTTTCATCAGGAGAAGAATGCCGCAGTAAACCACAATGTGTTACAATCCACAGTTTCTGAGGTATTGATTTTTAAAAGTCAGTTTCGCATTTCCCCTTTTCTGCATCTTCACTCTATTAAAAAATTTTTAACTAACTCAAAATTCTAACCTAATCCATTTTTTATTAAATTAAAATTAGATTTGTTATATTAAAAAAATTGATGAAAAATTCTATGAAAATGTCCTCTTGCTAAATCTTTTGAAATTTCAATAAATTTGAAAAAAAAAATTAAAATTTTAAAACATTAAGGGAATTCTAAACGCTCTTGAGAAGTCTGTTGTTTTTTTCTGTTTTATCGACAAAATGTGAGGTTAGATAAATCTATTTATTGCATGGCTATAAATCTATTTATTGGCTATATGGATTGTTATTTTATCTGAAATTAGACCAGATCGAATTTAGCATTGGATAAAGGAATATAAGTAAATGTTTAGATATCAATTTGGAAGCTCAGTAAACGAGAATAACTCATCCTACATTTTCATGTGTGCACGAAAATGTAGAATGAGTTATTCTCATTTATTAGGCTTCCAAATTGGTCTATTTTTTTATTTAATTCTGGTCTAATTTTAGGTAAAAAACAATCCATATAGCCAATAAATAGATTTATAATTTATCTAATCTCACATTTTGTCGATAAAATAGGAAAAAAACAACAGACTTCTCAAGGACATTTAGGATCCCGGAAAGCGTAGTTTCCTTATATAAATATCCTCTAGATGTTTTTTGGATGTTCTCTGAACGTCTTTTGGATATGCTGTGCTGTTAGGATTGCGATATTTTTTTCTCGATGAAATTCTATCAAATTGAGAGTTAACATTCTCCCCAAATACATCATCTAATTTGATTATCGAGCTTTGTCTTGTGTAAATTATATCTACGACACACATACAGAAGCGGAGAAAACTTCTTATCTTCCTTTCTTAAGTTTCCTCGAAGATCCTCTTGAAGATGTAAGTCTGATGTAAGCTACTTTGTAGTTTTCCTTTGTGACAGCTTCAAGTTAAAAGTAGTCCTTGGCGTGTAATCAGGAAAATCTGATATTTTTAAATGGTAATGGGTTAGACGAAAATCACGAAGTCATGAGGGAGTTTGAACGAGCTGAAAATACCTCGAATTACGTGCGTGTTTTCGCATCGTGTCCGTTTATTTTCTTAAATTCTTTTATTCTGTCTGCCGCTTCTTTCGCACGATTACCTTCCAGAGCATACAATTTGCGACATAATGTTTTCGCGACCGATATTGCACGCGCGTTTGTCACCAGATTATTTCAGCAATTTACCTGAATATTGTTACATTACGATGAGTAGCTGTTAAACATGTTTTACAAATGCAAATTATCAAATTACGAAGAAAAAACCGCAACAATGGGTAATTGTAATAGCAATTAAGAGTGGAAATCTAAAAAGTTTGATATATCTTGTAAAGTAAATTGTACAGGTAAAAATAACTGTAATTGAAAAAATTTTCAATTTAGCTGTGCAAATACGTTATCAATACATTATCATTAATACTGTTGTGAATTACGTATAAATAACAAATGTCAATAACTATCAAATAATCTAAAAAATGGCATCTAAAATTTTGTATATTTATAAATAACTGCTAAAGATACACTCTATTAAATATATATATGTATAGAGTAAAAAGAATTGTTTTATTTAGTAATTTTTTTTGGTAAACAATTAGTGACACTTAAAATTTCTAATAATTACTCAGATCCATGTGCTTAATAATATACATATGTCAAGATCAAATTTATTGCAGCTGGGTTCATTTTTGTTAAGTTTACCATAATATGAGTGATTTTAATTTGTTTAATATATCTTAGGGCATTTAATATATTGCTTTGAAGAACGAAAAAAAATTGTAATACACTCTTCTATTGAGTTTACAATATGCTGAATAGCTGTTATTGTAAAAATTGCATATTTGGATAATTTGAATATTAAAATATTTATCAGTAATGAGTAATTTTATGTGATTTTATACGATTAGGTGTTATATCGAAATTTTTATATCATTGAAATAAAAAATTACAAAACTTATTTTAAAGCAATTTCCTTGCACTATATAATTTCGTAGACTGTAATCGCGTAAAATGTAAATGATATTTATATATTATACATAAATTCATTAATAATTTTACTTTTACGTATCGGTTGGTAATGTTTAAAATTTTCAGATTTTAAAAATCAGAATTTATTAAACAAAAAATTGCGTAAGAAGAAACAAATGACGGCGGCCTACAGCACAAAATATTGACGGAATATTGAAAAAATATGGTTTTGCAAGATTGAAATATTGCATGCAATATTCCTGAAAGCTTGCCAATATATAGATATGTCCGCCCTCAAACTATATTGTGCAACATTTCTGCAATGATACTGATTTATTTCTACAAAAGTGAATATAATATTTATAAAATATTGCAAAATATTTATTTTTTTATTTTCTTCATTTATTCAGACATTTATTTGTCTGATTTCTGAGCAATCAATTTAATATTTGAGTTCCCTGTATTAGGATCGTATCAGAAAAAATCAAATTGATAAAAAGTGTTGATTGTAATTGCTACTTTTTGCATGCTTTATATAATTCTCGGGACTAAAACTTAATGCGAGTTTAGCTTGCGGCGCATAGTGGTAAATGAAAGAACTATATGATTGCATTATAATATAGCAGTAATATTTTGCAATGTTTCCAATAAAATAATAACTTATTATATTTGCACAATATTGCTGCAATATTTATAATATGGCGCAATATTGAAATATTTATGCAATATTTTAGTAATATTTCGTGTTGTAGAGGGAGCGTTTTGTACAAAATACTAGAGATAAAAAAAAACCAGAATTGAACTGTCTCACAGGTTTCTGTCAATACACAAGCTTTTACCTTTAGAAAATAGATACTTTTCGTAATCTCACGTCACCACGATACTTGCCGGTCCCAGGGATTGCTCGTAGAGGAATCCTTACGTAATCCCTTTCCCTTCCCTCTCATCCTTTAACCTCGGAAAACTAAAGCGGAAACGGGAAAGGGATCGTGGGTTGGTATGCGAAGCGCGCGCGTGTTAAAAAAGAGAAACCCCAAAGACTTTAATACAAAAGCTATCTTTATTCCTTTAATCTCATATCAGTCGTGAAAAATCCTTCGCTACATCCAAAGTACATACGACATGTGCAGAATCGAATACATTACGTTATACACGGTAATACAAATCGTATTGCTCAATCGTTCGGAACATCGTGTCTATGTATGTGCGCGTGTGTGTGTGCGTGTGTGTATTTATATGTGTATTCTGAAATTGTATACGTGTCTGTAAGTACATAAACGAATGTGTATTGCGTGTGTCCATATATGCAAAGAGATTGTGTCTGAGAGCCGTAACTCTCCACAGAAGAGTTTTACGATCGAGAAAAGGAGGGAGGCAGAGTGAGAGGACGGGAGAGGAAGAGGGGGTGGAAGCGTCGGGGGTGGTTTCGAAGGAGATCGATTCGAGTGTGGCTTCGACCCTCATTTTCTCGTGTATATTTAATGTTGCGCTCTCTCTTTCTCTCCTTTTTCTTTCCTTTCACTATCTTCCTGTCACATACACGCTCTCGTCATTATACTGATTTCGTAGCATGAAAATTCATCATTTGAACTCTTGCAACTTGTTGCGAAAAAAGAATAGAAAAAAGACATTATTTAAAAATGTAATTATTATATTAAAATTATATTATAAAAAATATTATATAAAATTTAATTATATTATAAAAAATATAAAATCGAATAAACGAAATTATAAAAAAATTTAGGGTTGATAGTTTCGGATAAATATTTTGCCGAATCCATCGCCAGATCTCAGATGTGCAATATTCTTAAATATTCAATAAAAGAGTTAAAGAATTATGCAACGCAATGGTATATCTGCGATAGCATGAAAATTTTATCATTTGAACTCTTGCAACGTGTCGCGAAAAAAGGATAGGAAGAAGATTATTTAAAATAGTATATTATGTATCAAGTGCGGAAAGTTGACAATTGGTCACGAGTGCGGGGGATGGACCACCCCACACGAGTGAACAATTGTCAATCCACACGTGATACACATACTATTTTGTATTACAAGTGCAGGTAAAGTGGCTTTGTGCGCGTTTTCTGTGCGCGAGGTGGCCGATCGCACGCCGCCATCTTGCGGCGGCACGGTGCGGAAATAGCCGTGGGCAATGACTTTGAACGCGGCTTATTCACTCATCGCGTCGCCGCTAGATGGCGGAATGAGAAATCGGCCGCTTTCCGCACAGAAAACACGCACACAAAGTGCCACTTTGCCTGCACGTGTAATACAAAAATAATTATTATGTACAAAAATTATATTATAAAAAATATATTATATAAAATTTAACTATATAAAATATAAAATCGAACGAATGAAATTATAAGGAAAACGGTGTTGATAGTTTCGGATATTAATAAATATCCAATAAAATAGTTAAAGAGTTATGCAACGCAATGGTATATCCGCGATAGCGAAAGAGATCCCCCGGGAGGGCAATGTTTTCCATTTAGCTAGAAACGCGGGAGAGTCTGTCGTTGCTATCCTTAACTTTTGACGTGCATCCGACGGATGGAATTACGGGAGTTCCGTCGGACGGCTGATTAATGCATCGACGTGTGATTACATTTACCGGAAAGCATCGTAGCGCATTGCGAATGCGAAGGAAGTTAATAGGACGAGCTCTCCCTCCCAGCCCTTTCTCGCGAGATTTTCCACGCCGTGAATGTTTCACCGCGCGAGAGTCGACAGGAGGAGGGGAAAAGCCGATTAATATTCACGACCGATCTCGGGACGTTAAACCTTTATACGATGAAATTCCGCGCGTATGATTTCCTTGCGAAATTTAATTCGACCGATTTAACGAAGCGGAATTTTGTTTCTCCGAGAAATGAATAATATTCCTCGCACCTGCACATACGTCGAAAATATCAAGTCGAAGGAGATTAGGGTACAATTTCTACGAAATTTATACAAAGAAAGAAGAGAGATGACTCTCTCTATCCGTATAATTACACTACTTTACAGCCAAAAATTATTTTAAACCAGGCAAGGTGTCAAACTTTCTTCTGAAAAAAGTCATAAACTCTTCAAGAAAGAAAAATTATCAATTATATCGAAATTCTAAAAATGCGAATTGCCAATTTTAAAATATTAATAAAATATAATAATAATATATAATATGATAACAAATACATAATAATAAATAATAATAAAAAATATATAATTAGAATAATATGATAATAAATATATAATAATTATAATAATTATAATATATAATAATATATAATTAAACACATATCTTATAAATTGTTGGATGTTGAAAACGATGTCGCAAATCAAATTTTATTAGCACATGACATTTCCATAATAATTGATATTTAATGTGTAAAAATACCTTTTTCGCAATATTTGAAGTATTTTTGTAAAAAGGTTAATGTTAACTGAAAAGTTTAATTAAATATCATGAATATATTCCCTATAAAATGCATTATTTTAATATTTTACATTTTAACTCTATTATGAAAAATTAAAGCTGTGAACTACTTATATAAAGATACTTCTAAAAAAAAGTTTCTTTTAAAAAGAATTATTTTTTTCCAAAATTAATTTTACCATTATTTGATCCCCTTTAGATTATACAACTTTAGTCTGCACTATTTTTTCAAAAATATATTTGTTTTAAAAAATTCAAGATAGACAATTAAAATGAGACATCCTATTTCTAAATATGCATTTAATGGAATGCATTATAATAAGTTATACTATATATCGATAGTCCTAAAACTACAAATTATATATGAGTTATAATTTATATGTAACTTCATCATTATAGGTGGAATATTTGCTCTCAGCAAAATGTATTTAAATCTATGTATGTAAATCCTTCCTAACGTGACTAAAAGATATCGAAATAAAAAAAAAGCATTTTATAGAGGATAAACAATAACAGATAACGTTAACCTTTTTGATAAAAAATCTCAAATATCCCAAAAAAGTCATTTCTGCATTTTAAACCTCAATTATTTCGGAAATCTGATATACTGGTGAAAATTGCATCATCGTTTTCAGCATCCAAAAATCTATAAGAAACATCTTGTCTGGTTAAAAATAATCGAGAAAAATATTTTGTATAAACTAGTGTTATTTATCTTCTTCTCTTTTGTGAAATAGTTACATTTTTCGAAAAATGTGTCTTCGCGAATTTTCGAGGAAAATCTCTGATCCATTGTCGCAAAAAGTGAGATCGTTATTACTAAACAAGCTCGCGGTCTCGGTGGTTATAATAATTAGCGCGCGCATGCGCGCGCAAGACGCAAAGAGGGACGAATAAGAAGTAAAAAGGGATCGCGCGAGGTGAAAAAAAATATAAAAATCCATTTAACTCTCGCGGACGAACCGCAAACGAGCGAATGCAATACCGCCTGCGAGCAAGATCGTTAAACTTTTGCCAGTGTTTTTCTTGTTTCCCGCGTTTAATCGGGTTGCTTCGTCAATTCGGCGAAAATAAATACGGTGTGCGCGAAAGAAGTGACAGATTGCGATGATAAATTTTTATCTACGAAAAAACGATTCAGAAGAACAACGTCGAAGTGAAAACAAGGGAAAAGAGAGCTCAAAAAACTTCCTAGTTTAGATTCCTTTTTTCCCCGAGAGAGAAATTGTTTCCAATTGTGTTGCATTTTTATTTTTCTCTTGCAGGATTTTTAATCGACGCGAAATAAATATGCATGAAGTACATCTAGAGAGAGAGAGAGAGAGAGAGAGAGAGAGAGAGAGAGAGAGAGAGAGAGAGAGAGAGAGAGATCTAAAAAATTTTTGCTCATGAAAATTTTTCGCTTATGCGAAAAATATGACAGCAAATCGTGCGGTACTGTTTAAAGAATATCGATAATAAAAAGAGATTCAATTCGTTTCTAAATTCTTTCTTATTTCTGTTCAAATTAGTAAATGAAATAATGAATTACTTTTATAAAAAATGTTTTTCTAAAAAAATATATATTTACATTTTCTCGCGGAATTTAATTCGATTTAACGATATTATTTATTCAAACCGCAGCTACACAAAGTCTTTTAAAGAAGTTCTTTAAGAAGTCCTTTAAGGAAATGATGATTAAATATAACGGTCTGTACACACTTTTAATTATTTAAATTCTGAAACATTTAGCGCTTAAAACGCGATATTAAACGTTCTTTATTCATTTTACAAAAGCTTAGAGAAAAAAAAATATATAAATACTTATTTGTGAGACGTAAAAATTAGATAAAAATGTTTAGCATATGTATATGTGCATATATATGTATGCGTATGTTGTATAATACTTTGCAAAACTTTTTTGATGGAATATCTAACAATTTCCATCGAATTCGAATTTGATTAAACGAATATTTTAATACGATCGTCATTTAACGCATTTTTGCTGCATTTTGTCAAAAACACAGCCTAATGGCTCGCCCATTCACAGCAGATTAATTGAAATTCACAAAATTGACCACCACGTATATCGAAGTTATCCTCGTTAGCGAGCTCGTTTAAAAAGTTCTAATTAAACGACGAATGCGAAACTCCCCTTTGCAGAATTTCGTCACTGCATGCGTATAAAATTGCGTTCGCTTCTAAAATTCAATATACAGAGTTTCGAAAGTTAGTGCGCGATCCCGAAAACATTATATACAATCGAATTTAAATGCACCTCGATTATTTCCGATTTTTTAACGGAAACTTTATAATTGCATTCCTTTCAAAATATGTATATATTTACGCGATAAGTCTTCTTTAATAAAAATATTTGTTTAATTAAAAGAATAATATTTTTTATTTTAACATATCATTTCTCTCTCTCTCTCTCTCTCTCTCTCTCTTTCTCTCTCTTTCTCTCTTTTTATTTTATTGGATTCGCCGGTAAAAAGAACGCTTGATTTTTAATTTAATTTAAAACGGCCAATTTCAACTAATTAGAAACAAACGGATTTGATGCACAATGTTTTTTGATGCACTTTTTTTTCCTCTTTTCGTGTCTCGAATATTCTTTTTGCTTAAAAATTTTGCGAATAAATAAATTAGAACGCGGGGATAAAATATCATTATATATATATATATATATATATATATATATATATATATATAAAACTTTCAAAAGCGAAGACGCAAATTTCGAGTTATCTCGACGGCGAAGCAAGCAGAATTCTATATCCTGCGAATCGCCAGACTGGAAAGCAAACACTGTTCATCCGTGAATCGCGTCGTGATTACGGCGAAACGGAAAGGAAACCAGTTTCCTCGTCGCCTGGGTACTTCTGAAAGAATCTCCAGGTTTCTCGATGATGCTCTTTCCCGGACGCGTATCCAACTGCTTACGTAATTTGTCATCAACTCATCAGCATTTTGTAGGTCATCATTGTGATTCTTTACGAGTGATGACTTTTTTTCTCATGCGGAAGAAGAACCGGTAAATAAAGCCAAATTCTGCCTCGCAATTGGAACCTGAACTAACCTTAAAAAGGTCTTTCTTACGCTCAAAGAAAAAGCTTTGGAAATAGCGCATTTATAATATAATATAATGATATAATAAACTGTTAATTTTTAATGTTGGTTCATACATAGAAACTAACAATTTTTCAATAATAATCTTAAAAAATCCTAAATAATCTGAAAAATACAAAGACATAAATTGTCAAACTTTATGTGCACATACATATAGGTGTGCACGTTATGTATAACGTAGGTTATACGAAAAATATTATCACTTTTATGCTATTATCTACATATATTCATTTTGTTACAGTTAATATTTTTCGTAAATCTACATCCACTGATGTTACATCTATGTTATGTATGATGCGCACCTATATATGTGCACATATACTAGCTTGCCAATTTATGTCTTTGTATTCTTCAGATTATTTAGGATTTTTTAGGATTATTGTTGAAAAATTATTAATTTCTATATGTATAAATCAACATTAAAGCTTAACAGTTGATTATATTATAATATATTATATTATATTATAAATGCGCTATTCCCAAAGCTTTCCCACCACTTCTCGGATAAATGACTGTTATTTTCGTCTTTCTTTGATTGTAAGACTTTTTTAAGGTTAGTTTAGGTTCCATCGCGAGACAGAATTTGGCCTTATTTACCAGTTTTCCTTTAATCGTAGATTGATTATTTAAGAGAGGGAAGCCAGCTCGAATCGCAAAATTTCGAAGACACCTTTGAAAAATAACTACTTTCACCAGTTTTTGTTCCTTAAATGTTTAGTCGCGCCATATAATATGTATATATCTATCTGTGTTTGTGTGTACGTGTATGTGTGTATATATTTATATATACGCATATGTATATAGAAATACAGGGCGACCCAGAAAAGACGTATACTATTCCCAGGAGATTAATCTGTAAGAGATTTAAAAAAATAAAATATAAACTTAATTTTTTGCGATAAAAAATAAATTTAAAAAATTATTTTATATAAATTTCTACAATTGTGAGAAATAAAATTCATTTAACTTAAACTATATATTATGTTCAGAACTTTAATTCTCAAGTTCTGATCTACTTTTAAAAGAAATAACAGCAAAATTAATGAATCTTTTTTCAAGATAAATTTTTCGCTGACTCGATCCTGGTAAATACAGTTTTTTCAGAATACACCCTGTATGTTCAACGGTATCTGTACATCAGGTCGAGTGCCATTGCGGCCTCTTAATCTCGCACAGTTCACCAGTCTTAAACACCAAGTTAACATTATTATCACTACAGCAGAATTGCTATAATTGCGTCTCCGCCTGAAACGCCAGGATCGAGAGTTCTCACGCAATCGAAATAAACGATATCCCTCTCCGTAAAAGTTAAAATAAAAGTGCTAGAAGGATGCGAGAATAGCTTGAGCAGGTTTCTGAATCACAAGCATCCCATACATATATATATAACGTGTAACGCTAGTGATAACCGTAAACAATATCAAAGTAATCTAAGAACTGACTAAAGCGTACAGATCGTTTCTATCATTTTCACATCCAAAAAAAAAAAGAAGTGTTATATAAGTTTATATCTTTTTGATATAATAATAATCTGTTTAAGGTACCGCGAAACAATTTTATATGAGAATAGTATATTTACAGAACATATATACTAAACCCCATAATATATAAATATTTCCCCAAGTATCTATAATATTTACTATTAAAAAGGACAATTCTCTCTTCTTACCGTTATATCTTTCGCTCATCTCGCAATTATCGATTCGTCGCAAACTTTAACGATTAGGGATTCGACATGAACAATTAAATTTAATTAATTTCACATTTTCTCGGCGGATCCTGCCGGAGCGGCCGCTTTGAGCACCGGTCACGTTTCTGCTCGTGCAACGCTAAAAGCGCGCCTTCGGGGGTTCAATGAGACGCGTTTCACTCCATCGAGTCCGCCAAACATTTATCTATCACTTTAAGGATCAGTCACGCCATCTTGGTTCCTTTTCAACGCGACCGAACGTTTCTTGGAGCGTGTCCAAAGAACGACGTCGTATTTCACAAACGCGACACGCCGTTTAAATAAATTCGACCGCCATTTTGATGTCCGAAAACACACACACACATTCTCTCTCTCTCTCTCTCTCTCTGCATTTAAACGCGATCCGCATAAATTCTTCGGAGTCGATTTCCCTCGAATGCGAGGATTGTCTCGTCCTAGCGCGAACATCTCCTTCGTCATCCCTCCTGACGAGATTGTGCACCGCGATGACATTCGAGACATGCCTTCTGATTAATCTATTACATCTCTACCGCCAGGACGAATCCTTTGTTCGCGCCGTCTCTGGCGGCCCTGTTCCGCCAATCACATCCTGGACCCTGTTATCCTCTGCGAATTAATCTGGTAGCGTGACGAGGACAGATTTCCTCCTTGATGCCGGTAATTCATATTGTTCGTAGCTTCATTAAGGTCTTCATGCATGACATTTGACTCGTGTGAAAGAAGATTGTAAAAATTTTATATGAAAAGTACATCGCGTTATTCTTGCTGCGCTGGATCAATAGGTTGAGCAAAAAGAATGAGAAGAAATCTTCTTTCTTAACCCGTAATGATTGTTTCGTTGATGATATACGTAGAAATTTATACATGAAAATAATGAATTTATTTTTTTATAAATAAAACGATTAGGATAGAGTTAAAAGATCATCGAATATTTGTGCGCGTAATCATTGATTCTTAAAATTAATGTTATTTCAGGATAAAATTTTTTGATAAAGATCAGGCAGTAAATGATAGCTGTTTTTTTTTTAAATGTCATCAAAAAAATGTGCATAACTGTGTATATAGTATCATCTTTTCTTATTTTTCCACTTTCGAGGAAATTAAACGGCAGTAGATTTTGCAGAGAAATCGATTCTTCCAATCTTTCCTTCCGTATAGGTCCATAGAAAACGAAGGTCGAGAGTAGACTTGCAAAAAGTGAACGTCAATCTTATTCAACAATAGAGCAGAAATCTTCCACGCTTTTCAAACCTGACGATTATTTCTATTATCGCCAGTGGCTATTTTTCAGACGTCCATCGCGTCTCCCACATAGCCCTCATCAGGACTCTCCGGATGATTCGGTGGCTGCAGTTCCTCTGCCCTCGCAGCAGCGGCAGCCGCGGCCTCGCGAGCAGTCTTTCCGAGAAGCGATCTCGGCGACAAAGGGGTGGTCTCGCCCCTGTAAGCCGCTGGAGGTGACGGTATGAAGGGTACTTCCGGGAAGACAGCGACCGGCGAGACCGGTGACTGAATGGGCAGCTGTTGCTGAATCGGTTGCTCGACCGGCTGAATCGAAAGCGGCGGCGGCGGCTGCATCGTCGATTGCAGCGGTTGTTGCTGTTGGTGCACCGGATAGGGATAACCCTCGGCGGTGTACCTGGCGTCGGTTCGCGGTAAAACGGGATCGTATCCCGGTGATCTCGCGAGGAATTCTGCTTCGCGCGAATATCTGGCCGCCGGCGCAGCCGCCGAGCCAGCCTCGGACATCCGTTGCCGAAGCCTGGGCAGAGTGCTGGCGGTGAAAGAAATCTTGGGCAGGCCGAAGTTCAATGGATAGCCGTCCTGATCTAGGTAGCTCATCTGCGGTAAAACGGGCGGCGGTCGTAGATCAGGCTGCAATGGATAACCTGAGTCGTACTCCAAGATCTGCCGATCAGCGCCATCGACTCGCTGATGATGCCGTCCGTACAGCTGGCCGTAGCCCACCTCGGTGCTCTCGGGCACTTCATTGATCAAATCCGGTTCGGTCAGGTACTTGGAGACCGGACTCGCCACCGGATACGTGCTTCTGGAGTGTTCTCGGCGCTCCAAAGTGGCCGCTCGGCTGATTTCTCGTTCGGTGTATGAAACCATCTGTTGATGCTCTAAACCGATCAGGCTGCCGTTGCCCTTCCGACAGGAACTGCTAGTGGTGTCCTTCGTGATCGGTAACACCGATTTACTCTGGGTCACCAGGGCCTTTGAGTTGCGCTTCCGGTCGCGACGTCGTTTTCTCGCGCAATATATCACGCTTCCTATCAAGCAACCCAACGCCAAGAGAGTGCCCACCAGTGCGCCCGCGGCTATCGCAGCCACGTAGCCGGAACCAGGATTGTCGGAGGGCGGTTCCACGGTGGGTTTCTCGCGATAGAGCACAAAGAGAGAGAGGTTTGCCACTGCAGAACCCGCACTGTTCTCTGCGATGCAACTGTAAGTACCTTCATCGAGTGACTCGATTGAATAAAGAAACAATGTGCTGCTCATGTTGGTCCCGCCTCGTTGTCGGTAAATATATCTGCAACCAATCCGAGGAAATACGGTTCGATACGAGACATACATATGTAGAGATTCGAATCAAAGATCCGAAATATAAAAGTCACTTACCTTGGAAACGCAGAAATACCATTCACTATAGAGTCATTCTCGTTTTGCAACTCGCATGGTTCCCCATTAAACCACCAAACGACTTTGGCGGTAGGTATTGCGTGGACATTGCATGTCAAGGTAACATTTCCTCCTTCATAAATATCTAAACGACTTTGAAGATCGATATGAGGCAGGCAAGCCAGTTCGGTAATCTTGAGACTCTTGATTTGTCTGCCTCGTAGTCTGTCCGGAGACTCGCAGACTGGTTCAGACTCTTGCGGGGCTGCTGGAGCAGATTCCTTCAGCCAGGCCTGCATTATTCTCAATTTACAGTTGCATTGCCACGGATTGTTATGAAGAGTCAATCCTCTGAGATTTCCTCCTAGCGGCAGAGTGTGATCAGGCACGTGAATAAGTTGATTTCCGTCCAGTCGAAGCCACTCTAGTGATTGGAGGCCCTCGAAAGCATCTTGCTCGATGGTTTTTATTTCACACTTGCTAATTTCTAGATTGGTTAAGTGTACCAGGCGGCGAAACGCATCCTGGCGAATCTCTTTAATCGGATTTCCGTTTAATATAAGTCTCATTAGACTTGGATAAGAGGCAAACGTATCTGTGGGCACCTCTTCGATTTTGTTTTCAGACAGATCCAAATCCACCAGGCCGACCAATCCGACAAATGCTTCGGAGGCAATTTGGACGATGTGGGATCTGCCCAGATAGAGCCGTTGGAGATTAACTAGGCCAAGTGCATAGAAACACTCCGCCGGCAGGTTGACCAACTGATTGTCAGAAAGGTCGAGCACCTGTGTTTCCTCTCGGGCGCCCTGCGGTAATCCCTTGAGGCTACGATTCGCGCACTCTACCCACTCTTTTCCGCCTTTCCACTTGCATGCGCACATACTTGGGCAGCCTTCCGCCGCGCCCGTTCCCCAAGATAGCAACAGCAGGAGCATCATGCCGAGAAGGGCAGCCCACCGCCGCCAGGCTGGTACGATTGAGCACATGGTGCTCTTTCATCCGGCGATAAACTCCCCTCTCTTTTTCCCTCTCGTTCTCTTCTTTCTCTCGCGGCAGAATCCAAGTCCTTCGTTTCTATCGCATTTTTCGCTGACCCACTAGCCACGCGCGCTGACCCTTCACCGTGGCTAAAAGAAGACTGCGGTTCTTCGATCGAGCCGATGTAAAACTGAATCCACCAAGGTGCATCAGCTTGCGAATAATATCGAGGGGCGAATCTCTGTAACAACAAAACAAATAGAGCAATGAGTTACACCAGTAGGTACTTCAAATCGCAATATGATAAATAGTTGAGCAAGCCACAAATAGAATTGAGAATAATTTAAAGGGATGCTGACTATGTCTGTTTTATCGACAAATATTATTTTTCACTTAACTCTTTATTGGCTATATAGGATGAAACATCCTTTACTAGAATTAAAGTATTCATAATAACAAATCTGGACTACTATATATGTGTATATAAAAAAAATTAAATAATTACAGTTTTTTTATCGGTCTTTTGCATTAGGTCAATCTAAGCTAAACGGTAAAAAAAACTAAAGAATTTTTCATTTTGTATACCCAATAAATAGCTAAATGAAAATAATATTTATCGATAAAATAGACACAGTTAGCATCCCCTTAAAATCCAGCAGAAATTCACGTATTAAATATAAAAAGTAACTCACAAAACAATATATTCCAAGCGATCTCAATCATAATGACTAAACTACTCGTGACACGTTGTTTTGAAAAATAGCTATTTCCACCCGCGTAGGTTTTTTTATCACCTCCGCAATGATAAACGATTACGAGACTTGGTGAATTTTCCCACAAACGAAAGAACTATTAGACATCCCAGGTGGATCAGGATTTTCCTTCTGTCTAGAGTCCCATGGAAAAACACAGCCACTGTGGAAACTGCCGAATCCCCGGTAAGGTGATCCCCAGGGAGTTCTCGATATGGTGAGAGCGCAGGTTGAAGGCGGATAATAAATTCCATGAAGAGAGGGTGTGTATTCCAGGAGGAAGCGAGGACGTCGTGAGGAGAAACACTCCCGATATCAGGATATCGGAATATCGAGCGCGTTCGTGCGGCGCCGCATGCAGAAACCTCTTCCACTCCTTCGTGGCTTTATCCCCGGCACACAGAGGCCTTTCACGGTTGAGGGACGCAAAAGGCCTGAAGGATATTGCCGATCTCGGACGTTTCGAATCCAATATCGACTGACCTCCCCTTTCGCCCTTCCCGAAACCGTGCGCGAGTTGCAATTTTTTCTCGCATCTTTAAAATCGCTACTGCGACGTTTCATGAAAAACGCAAACGATACGGATACGATCTTGTCAAGCCGCTCGGCCGTATAACTTGTATTTTATCAAAAAAATGTTTCCATTTATCTCAATTTTTGCTTTAATTATGTTTTTAATTATTCACTTTTAATTCGAATTCTAAGCAAAATATAGAAAAGTATATAATACTAAACATGTTGCAGAAAAGCTGACTTTCTGTAATCTAGAAAAGGATTTTGCACATTTGTCATAAATTCATAAGTAGAAAATTACGATTGCTTTGTCAAGTCACGTTCTCTTCAATTTATTTTCACGTGCTCGCAAATTATCATCGAATTTTCCCTTCTACGTATACCTGATATCGCATAAATGAGTATCTAATGCAGCAAAAATCTCGCGGGAGAAAGAAACAAATAAGGATGGTAAAAAAAAAAAACGATGGCGACACTAAAAGGTTTGTTCGTTCGTTCTCTTCCACTTCTTCGCGTCCTCGTCCTCGAAATCACGGACTCGTTTAGTCGGCAACGTTTTCATCGAGGATACGAATTGTCGAGCTCGAAGGGGATAGAAATATTCGAATAGCCTGCCGGTAAACCGCCGACATTCGCTTTTGCGCGCGCGAAAGGGCGTCCTTAAAGGCGGCGCCTTTAAAGGAGTGCTCTTGTAAAATTGCGTCTCGCGGCCGAGCAGTAAATATCGAATGCGAAACGGTGAAATGCGCCTCTTTCCCCCGGTTGCTCGAAATGGAAATGAGAACTGAAAATGAAAGAGACGGAGGGACTTTTAAACTCTTGAACAATTTTTCTTCACGGATGAAGGAACTTAATAATTTTATTTCAACTTACTCTCGTCCCCTTGTAACGATTCTCCTCCATTTTGTGTCAACGAAATATGTATAAATATATATAATGTATTTTGTTTAAGAGGATAGTCCCAATTTCTCTCTTGCAGAAAATAATACCACTAAGTAAGCCCTTTCAAGAGATCCTTAAAAACGAGATAAGTGACATCTTTCGATGGTCATGTTAAAATCGTAACGATAATGCCGCGATTAAATTTAGTGGTCGTGCCGATTCGAGCGCTATTTCGTTAATTGTTCCCGCCATTTGACGAGAGGAATTTCGCTCCCGACGGGAGAGAGGCGAAATGGGAAGAAATACTTCCCGGTAGCGAAATGGTGAAAGCGAAGCGAAAGAGGCTGGAAGAGCTAAACGGCGCCTGAGAGCATCCATTCGAAATGGCGAATCGTCATTTTAACTGTTATGACTGTTATCAGCAAAGGAATAATACAATTCGGGCGCGACAGTTGAAATGCCGCGCGTATAAAGTTGAAGGAAAAAAACCAGGTTGAAATTCCAAGATATTCTGAATTCCCTCTTCTGTTTCATTAATGCGCGCGATGAAGCGGAAGTGATTATCGATAGCCGTCTCGTTAGCCCAGGCACTTTAAAAATTTTTCCTTAATGGATAAACTTGAATCCCTCGTCGAATTCCGCACATTCTACAAAGGCATTGTAACTAAATAACGATGAAGCATATATACATATAATCCTTGTATTAACTTTACGGCGAATTCATTGTCGCCGTGTTTTGCGCGATCACACCGCGTGACGCTAAAGTTACTAGATAAACCAAGTATCATAATCATCCGCCATTTTAACGTCAACACGCGGGTCGTTCAAATTAAATATTTGCATGAATGTATTTTGAAAATAAAAGAAAGTGCAATTTTCAGATTAGAAAACTGCACTTAATGTGTACATACGTTACAAAAGTGTGCATTATGTGCATTTTTTGACGCCATTTTGACGCCAAATCTTACCCAGACAGCACAGAATATTTATAAAATATTTATAGAATATTTAATTTTAATATTTTATAAATATTTATCATAAATATCAGAAAATATTCACGATAAATATTATGGTAAATATTATAAATATATTTATTAAATCATGATACAAATTTTTTTAAATTTATATTTTCTTTAATAAATACTCAATAGGAAATCATGAGTTAAAAAGATAATCAATGATTTTTTAATTAAAACGATCGGTTGATATAGTCCAATTTAAAATTTGGTCGATTAGATGTTTTTGTTGTTTTTCAAACTCTATTAACCATTTATAAAAAGTTGAAAATGTGTAAAAAATGTTTATAACTAACTTATCAGATATTTATTTTAAAATAGAATATAAAATTATAACATACACTGTGTGAATATACTTAGGCAACAGAGTAGTTTAACAAATAAATTTACGTACACACTGATGTACATCGTAAATTTACTTGTTAAAAGACATTCTGTTGCAGAATGTAGCTCAAAAATAGAAATAATTTTGATATTTTTAATTTTATTAATTTCCGTTTTTGCCAGCTTTATATAAGTCTCACGACGAAAATCAAATACGAGAAAAATACGTCACCTAGCGGTAAATGAAAGAATTAACAATTTAGTTAAAAAATAATTACTATAAATATATGAAATATTTAATCTATGTTTTAATAATATGTTAAATAAAGGTTTTTATAAAAGATTTTCAAAATATTTATATAATATTTGAAAAAAATATACATTCCTAAATATTTATGAATCTTTATTCATAAATATTGTGTGCTGTCTGGGTATACATTAGGTCTGTTCGTTTTGGCTACACTGGCTACACTACTTCAGAGGTAATCTTTTTTCTTCCAATGTCGAGCAGAAAAGACAACCTCCGCACTATTGTGTGGCCAGTGTAGCCAAAATAAACAGACCTATCGAGTCTTATGGATTGCGGTACTTTGTTTATCTACAGTGACTTTAGTGACGCTTCGCGAACTAATGAATAATCGAATGACTGTATTGATTATATATGGCGCGACATATCTCTCATTGTCGGGGAACCGTCACATCACGCGTCAAACACGGCGGGATAATTTAATTAACATCGACCCCCGCGTTTAATTACCCGGGAAACAAGAGAGCGGTGCGTGAACAAAGAGATGAGCAAGAGAAACGTTGGCGGAAACGTTACTAGAAAGTTATTCGGAATCGGATCCGAATCGGATTTCAGTCCTCTTTCTATATACGGTCAGAGATCTTCACCCTCGATTTACGGGACAAAGTCTTCAAGGACGAGAATTTCTGCCAATTTTTTTTGTCGATTCTTCCTCCTTTTATCGACTTTCGATCGGATGAATTTTGTATGTACATTTTTAGGGACGGCCAATCACTTGTTTATAAGGACAATTTATCGAGTGATCCGATTAATAGAATAAAGAAAAGTACGAGAGAGAAAAGGATAAAAATTAATATTTGCTTCGATGTGGTGCTTTTATTTCTGCAGCAAGTTACGGAGAGCTGTTCTCCAAGTCGCGCTGTTTTCATTTCATAAATGCTGATGGAGAAAGAGAACGTAGAACTCTCTCTCGGTAAGATCTAATCTAATAATAAACTTGGCAGTATTGAGTGTTGCGCGAGCGAATATACAACGACTCAAATAAGAATTGCGGTGTATAGTGCGCAATTGTTCCTTAAAGTTCCTCGGAACCCGAGACTCTTCCGGCTCCTCGAGCGTGTTCGAAGGTTCCGCGGCCTCTTATTTCTGCCTCTTCAGGCGAGGTAAAGGCAAGAAGCCTCTGGTATCTTCATTCTCGACTTACTGCGCGACTTTACAAAGACCCCGAGATCGAGTGGGTGAGTGTATCGAGAAAGCGGCTCCTCTTTGCCGATCGCGAAAGTGGAAGTTAGCTGTTACGTAAATTTCTCGATACAATTGCTAGATACTTGATCAAAAATAAAAGGAAAAATTACGATAGAATGCACAAGACGCGCGTAGAGTGTTTTTCGAGTTTTCGATCTATTTTCTTGCAAATGTTGTCCTGTGAAAAAAGAGAGACAGAGAGAGATTCGCGACACAAGATTTCTCAAAAATTAAAACTGAAAGACGCTTAAAGATTGTGTATTCAGGCATAAATAGAATTTAAAATATAAAGAGTATTTTTTGCGAAATGCGTTTTATATCTACAAACTGTATATATTATTAGGAGAACAATTTTATTGGTCTTTCGTTTAAATCACGGAAATGTCGTAAACAAACCCTTCGTTGCAAGAATTCAATTAACTTTGATTCCTCTGGTGAGAGGAGTAGAAGGTCGCACACAACGACAGGAAATTGTTCTTTAATGTCATTCAAATCCGATCAAATTCTTCAAATACGTCAAAGAATCGAAAGATTTCGTTTTAACAGCTTACAGATGTAATAATAGTCTATTAATATAACTAACATAATATTATTATAATATTATGAATTATGTGCTTATATGTGTACGTACACAGAGAGAAGAGAAAATTACATGTTTTCTGGTCGCATATCCATTATCTAATTAACTTTTTCCCTTTTATCTTCTCTCTCTTCTTTTATTTTCAAACTAAATACTACTTAAATGATATTACATTTAACTCGCAGTAAGTATCATATATTGTACATGTAATATTAATTTTAAAAAAGAGAGAAAAGCAAAAAAAAAGACAAAAAACTGCATCGTGCATTTACATTTTTTTTCTTCCAAACTCCGATGTAATAATGTCGATGGCGATGCAAGAGATGCGCGCGTACTCGAAAGCTAATTTTTTGTCTCTTTCTTTTTTATTAATGTAAGCCGTTCCAATAGAGAGTCTAGAATTACCGAGCGTCACGATCGATCGCTCGCAAATCGAACAGCGAACTTGATCCTTACCACCCTTCTTTTTGTAACGACCACTCTTTTTCCCTCGCCTTTGACAAGGCTGCCCCGGCATTGAGTAAACAAATTTCCATGAAAAATTCTACCAAATTTGGACAGTACCAAGCCCCCGTATTGCGACAAAATATTGCAGATAAAAAACCATGTAGCATTTTTTCCTTTTTTCTCGGTGAAAAACGATACCGTATTATATAATTTTACATATATATTTATATAATATGTCTTTTTTTTTCTACTTTTTTGCGGCGTTAGATCCTTTATATGATACATTACATATATATTTATATGTCTTTTTTCTTCTACTTTTTTGCGGCGTTAGATCCTTTATATGAGGCCTTAGTCTTTATTAATCCTATATTCCCTTTTCCTCTCCTTTACATATATCTAATGTGTCCTTTTTATTTTCTTTCCCGCAGACATACATGGAACCTACAAATTTTATGCCGGTTCCGAACGGCCAGATTAAAGGGGTTCTCCTGGTAAGATATTCTCGGTGGTTTGCCATTGCCTGCCGAGAGGTGGCGATCGAATAGATTTAAGAGGTTCTGGTTAGATTTGAAACCGGGTTCTTTGGCATGGGAAGCAGACACACAATTCTCTGTGCCACGATCGCACACTTTGATAATATATAATATTATATATTATATATTATTAAAATAAATAATATATATTTATACAAATATAATATATGTATATATTGTATATTATATTTTTGTTTTGCAATAACCTGTTTATTTTAGAATATGGTGAATCGATTCTCTTGTGTGTATCGAATCAGCTTTCGAAGGCAATTCGAAGAACAATCGCATCTTCAATTTTCATTTCCGGTCGGACAGTCCTCCATGGAAATCGACGGCGTCGAAATAACGTACGGCGATATTTTTTTCAGCTCGCTCCGGCGGAGCACAAAATTACCGAATACCGTAATCGATGCGCCGCGAAAACGCCGCGCGTCCCAGACCTTCTTTCTCCTCCGTCTTCCGTCCGGAGAGAGATCTGGAAAGTAACGATCCCCGGGGCGCCGCGAGGAGCAACGTCTATTTTTCTTCCTTCTGCGAAGCCGGGAAATAGAGGGCCGAATGCCTCGTCGACGACAAGTCGCCGATAATGTCCGTAAACGCGAACCGAGCGACGTATACCCGTGTAATAAATCACGTAATATACAAGCTGATCTTCGGGAGTGAAAAAGCCGCGTATTTTCTCGAAATCTCGAGGCCATAGAAAATCAACCAGACTAGAACGCGGTGATAACATTCGAGTGCCAACTACGACGATGGTTTATCGTTTATTAAAGATCTTAGAATTGTGTTGAGTTTCTCAATGGTAAAAATTCAAGAAAACTCTTCCAGAATCCCGACATTTCTCGAATCGACTTGGTTTTAAATGCAATTTTAAAATTTGAAGCATTATTCTCAAAGGACGTTGAAAATTACAGAGTCACAGATAATGTCTGTAAACGCGAAGCGCGCAACAGATATCCGCGCAATAAATCACGAATAAAACAGACTGATCTTCTCGAGTGAAAAAGCTGCGTATTTTCTCGCAAATGCGGACCGTAGAAAACAAAACTGACCAGAGAACGCGGCGATAACATTCGATTGCGAACTGTCAATAGTTTATCGTTTATAAAAGCGGATATTAAAGACGATAGGACGTCGAGTTTCTCGCAAATATTAATTAATTCTTTCAGTTTGACTTTTTTCGAATTGAATTTGGCTTGAATAAAATTTTAATTAAAATAAAAGCAAAAATTATTGAACACCGAAAAAATTGTATTCTTAAAATAAAAAAAAATTGTATACTACATAAAATCATTTTCAGATATTCTTAAGTGTTTCTAGAACATTCTCTGAAATTAAGAATACTCTTTGTAAATAACAATATTGTTGCAGCAATATATACAGTTAAATATATAGCATTGCAATGTGTGGCACTGAATGGTTTTAGTTTATTGGAAGAATGAAAGAAGGTGGCTCAAGAGAAGAGGACTTGAGCGACTTAAGAGTACACGAGTAAAATAACTTAATGATTTAATTGTTCAAGACCCAGGTCTTTCGCTCGGTCTATATACACTATGTCTACGCTTTCTTTATGGTCTTTTTTGCCTTCGCTATATAATAATGTTCTTTTTCATTAATGTAAAAATAAATTTGATTTCTACATTTTATAAATTAAAAATATCTGACACTTTAATCTTTAGAAGATTCTCTTCTTAAGGATTTTTTGGCACCTGTTTTAAAACAAGGTATCTTAAAAATTAGTGAGAAATTCTCAAAATATGAATATAATTTTTTCAGTGCAACGAGAAAAAGCTGAAGGGCATTACAAAGTTGCAGAAATACTAACACGACGTCTCGTCATCGATATTACACACAGGTATTATCAGATAGAACGCAGAATGTTCCGAAATTGAACAAGACTTCAAACTATCGGCAATGTGAATTATCAGTTAATTGTATCGAAAATACCACTAGTTGGCGTTTTTTGCGTCTGCTATAAAATATTGTTCTTTTTTGTTAACGTAAAACTAAATCTCATTTCTACAAATCAGAAATATCTGATACCAATCTTTAAAGGATTGTCCTCTTAAAGTAGAAGGATTTTTTGGCATCTATTTTAAAACAAGATATCCTAAAAATAAGTGAAAAATTCTTAAAATATGAATATAATTTTTTCCTTGCAACGAGAAAAAGTTGAAGAACATTACAAAGTTGTAGAAATACTGATACGGCGTTTCGTCATCGATATTGTACAGGTGTTATCAGATAGAACGCAGAATGTTCCGAAATTGAACAAGACCTCAAACTATCGGCAATGTGAATTATCAGTTAATTGTACCGAAAATACCGTTCGTTAGCACCATAGCGTCAGCGTCCCAACGATTTGTGTTCGGATGTGCCCTGTAAATAGGTATTACGTTGAGCCCGTAATTGTACTAATAACTCCGGCTAATAGCGATAATAGCACGCGGCGCTAATTTTACTGTTATTTACCGGTATTCCAAGCTCACTAGGCGATAGTTGTCGTGAGGCGATATTTCATCTAAATTAAAGTCAAAGTTCAAGTCATTAATCAATTCATTTAATTACAAATAAAATATTTTACTCCCTTGTCAGGACGCATCATAATAAACGCGTTCATAAGACGCGCGTTTAGAAAAACGTGTTCGTGAATAATTACACAAACTGGATCAAAGGAAAGTTTTTGACATAAAAGTGAAATAAATTTTTATAAGGCACTCTGCACTAATTTGATGTAAAATGAATTAGCTGGTTTATTCATATGTTTTTTTAGTTTATGACCTGAACAAAACTTGTAATAGCCTCAAAGCTCAAATAATAAATATAGAGTTGTTGATTTATCATAATCAGTTAAACATAAAAAAACTCGAGCTTTTCGAGCTGTTTGACTGGCTGTAATCCAATAATTGTCTTTCAATATCTTACGTTACGTTCAGAAATATCTTCATACCCTATATCAGAGAGAAAAAAAGAAAAGTAACATCTTTTTCCTCACATTTGGCACGCAGCTGCCCGATTTAAACCCGCACTTTCGCGAAAATGATGAAACTGATTTTATTTTAAAGCGTTCATAAATCATCCTTTCGCAGCTCCCATACAGAGCAGAGATTACGGAGTCTGTAGCCATCTCGCAACCTTATTGAGTGATCTAAAAGCGGACGCGTGACATCCGGCAGCGATCGCTTTTAACGCGACACGCTCCGCCGAGCCATGAAATTACCAAATCATCATCGAACTTGCCCTTTGCCCTCGCGCGAAAAGCTCCCGGGGAAAACGGAGTTCGAATGGAAGAAGGAGGAGGAGGTCGACGCATTTCCCCATTACGTGCGTCGTTGGTCTCCCTTCCGCGAGCTGAATCGCCAAACAGCGGCATCAACGTCGACGTCTTGACGTCGCTCGACGTTAAGCCGACGGCGGATATCGTTGACGCGCGGAAAATTCGCGCGGACGTAACTGCGCTACGAATCCGCCATCATGGCGGAGCTTACAAGATTTAATGCGCCCCGTTAGTCGGCGAAGATGCAATTTAATCTGACCCGCGAGCGGTCGTATTATGAGCTGTGCCGAGCACGAGTCACGGAATGATGAAATGTGTGTCTCTCTCTCTCTCTCTCTCTCTCTCTCTCTCTCTCTTTTTTTCCTTTTCTTTCTCTCACCCTCTCTTTCTCCCTTTCTTTCTCTCTCCTTTAGAGGTATCGATTTGGTAACTACGCTCATTTCCCTTGTTCGGAAGCATATAAGGTGCCCTAAAAGGATAGGATGTCCTTTTAAGAGAATGTTGCTTTTAAGAGGGTCAGCTCTGTTTTATTGACCGAGCCATTATTCTTTTTAGACAAGTTATTCTTTTCATTAGCAGTTTGTACATACGAAATAAGACCAGCACGAACTTGGAATATAAGGGAATGTTTAGGTATCAATTTGAAAGCCTAGTAAAAGAGTATACTTTGTCTATTTTCATGCATATGTATGTACACACGTATGCATGCAAATTTTAGATAAGCTATTCTCTTTTACTAGGCTTTCAAATTGATATCTAAACATTTAGTTATATTCCAAGTTCGTGCTGGTCTTATTTTGTACTGCGAATGGAAAGATTATAACTTGTCTAAAAAAAAAAAAAAAAAAAAAAAAAAATAATAATAATCATTTAGTCGATAAAACAAAGCTGACAACATCCCTTTAAAAGCAGATAATATTGACTTTCCTTATAGTGAAAATTTCGAAAGAGATCATTATTTTGTGCAACTGTTTTTAATTTTTTCCAAACATTTTTATAGTTAAATCCCAAATGCAAAATTATAATTTAAACTCTGCCAAAATTCACTGAAGAATGTAGCTTATTAATTTTTTAATTTCACAAAGTTTGGTTTGCGAAACATTCTTTTTCCTCAATCGCTTATAATTTGGAAATTATGACTGCCTTGACTTTTTTGATTAAGAAAGTTAAACAGAGAGAATTTCCCATTAAAAAGATACCTAGTGATCTTAAAACTCCCTGGGGAATATAAGGAAATCGAGCATATTGTTTTTTGTATAATTCAAATTCTTTTGACGAGAAAGAAACAATATGGATATACTACACAATTATTTTAGCGTAATTAATTCATTTAACTTTCTCAATTGTGTCTCGCCGGCAGATAATGAAGCTAAATACTTATCTCACGCGGTGAGTTCTTGCGCAACTGGAGAAGTTTTCTTCAGGGGGTCGCCTTTTTTACAAATCTTGTTTCTAAAATAGCGTCATAATTGTCGTCATAATTGCGCAATGGCGCCGCAGGCAGCAAAATTTCGGACCGCAACTTCGTTATTTCCCAGTCAGAGACATCGTCGTCGTTCACGGCCGAGCGCGGTTTGTTACTTCCTCTTAATGAGAAATGTTAACGTCGCAAAGACTTTTTAAATTAGCACCATAATTAACCGACATGCGCGCGTTTTTTGCAAATACAAGCTTCCGTCGGCAGAATTCGCTAACTATGTACAAGTACATCCGTACTCGTTTATGCGCTTGTCCTGTCAACGAAAACGACTCCCGCATTCCGAATTTCATTTTTGGTTTTACGTCGTTTTTGCTATGCATGGCGCGTGTTTCCATTGTTGTTTTCCCCAACATCACGCGTCGTCGATATACAGTTAACTCTGTAACTTTGAGTTAATATAGACTGAAAAAATTAAATTCTCGAAGTAGAGAGCTCTATATACTATAAAATTTCTTAACAGATATTTACGTGTTTATCTGAACCTATTTATCATTGAGGATTATAAGCTCATAAGTTATATCAAATTTTAATGGTCAACACTTTATCTACACCTAAATTTAAGTATTAATAAATTGGAAGTAGGTTTGCCATCAAAATTGAGTATTAACACTTAAACACTTGGGTTATAGATTGGGTTAGTATTAGGTTATTGGATTAATCCTTAATGCTAGTTATAATATCCAAAGTTGAGTGTACTTTTCCGTTACCCCACAATAGATTCACAATAGGTAATAGGTCCTAAACCTTAAGAAATTGAATAAATTGGAAGTAGGTTGGGTGTTTGTCATTAAAATTTAGATTTGTTTATTTATTAAAATTTAGTACCAATATTTTTTGGGTTGAGAATCCTTAATAGTGGTTAACATCCAAAATTGAGTGTTTTTTTCTGTTACTCCACAATAGATTCCACAACAGGTAACTTAAGTCCTAAACCTTAAGAAATTGAATAAATTGGAGGTAGGTCGAGTGTTTGTCATCAAAGTTTAGTATTAATATTTAAATTTGGGTTAAAAATCCTCAATACTAATTAATATCCAAAGTTGAATGTATTTTTTCGTTACCCTACAATAGATCTACAATAGGTAATTTAAATCTTAAGAAATTAAATAAAGAAGTAGATTGAGTGTTTGTCATCAAAACTTAGTATTAACACTTAAATTTGGTTTAAGAATCCTTAATATTGGTAACATCCAAAATTGAGTGTATTTTTCTGTTACTCCACAATAGATCCCATAACAGGGACTCAAACCCAAACCTTAAAAAATTGAATAAATTGGAAGTAGGTTGGATGTTTGTCAAAGTTTAGTATTAACACTTAAATTTGGGTTAAGAATTCTTAATACTGGTTAACATCCAAAGTTGAATGTATTTTTTCGTTACCAATAGATCCACCAATAGATACCACAATAGGTAATTTAAGCCGTCAGCCTTAAGAAATTGACTAATCCAGTATGAAGAGAATACTCGACTGTGATTAATCAATTTCTTAAGGCTTAGGACTTAAATCACCTATTGTGGATCAGGCCTAAGAGAACAAAAATATTCACGACTAATATTAATATAATCTAATTTAATCACTCATACTATACTATCTTCATGATCTTTCTTTGTGCTATAAAATAATATACTTTTTTGTTAATATACAAAAATTTACAAATTAGGAATATCTAAATTCTAATCTTTAGAAAATTTCCTTTTTAAGATAAGAGGATTTCAGCACTTTAGAACAGAATATTTCAAAGCTACGTGGGAAATCTATATAAACGAGAATATGACAATATTTTCAGTGCTCTATTATGCGTTTTCGCGAACAATTCAAACTCGGCTTTAAAAAGGAAACGTTTCAATCTATCGAAAGAAAGTTAATAAGCTCTCTAAATAAAACCCAAGGAGAATTCACGGCCGTTAAACCTCGCGCAGCCCTTTGAATGCGAATGTCGGATGCTGTCAGCGCTTTTTCCGCCATTGTCACCGCCATTCTGCGATCGCAGACATCCCTCATCCCCCGGATTCGACGTCTCCCGCGGGAAGCGACGACGAACGACAATAAGCGACTCGGGGGGAAGACGGGACGGGACGCAAACTGGCGAGCAACACGGGCGGGTGGGTGTCTGTCTCGCGGCCGGTTGTATTCCAACGAGATTACGAGGCCGCGATGCAAATATGGCGGGGCATGCGACGTGTGAAATATGCAGCCGGATGCAAACCGGCTTCGCCGCCAAGTCCGAGCGGAATCGGACTCTCTCTCTCTCTCTCTCTCTCTCTTCTCTCTGAAATGGCGGTGGCATAGTAATTTTGCCCGGGGCAAAATTTCGCTCGCGACGTCATCATCCCTTAATTTATTCACCGAGATAGTCCGATACTTGTATAACTTTGCGAAAATGGTCTAACTCGATTCGAATCGTCCAAATGTATGGACAATGAAGATCGATCTCTCCCTCTATCTCTCTTTGCAACTGCATTTTGCAAAATCCTAATACGAGGACATCCCAACTATCAGCGATGAAACCGTTGAACAAACATTAGACAGCGATGGCTGGTGTAACGAATATCGGTGCGGTATGACTAAAATATTTCACCGAAGGGACCGGAACAAGAATGGAGGAATAGGGGAATGTTCGGAAAGGCCAATACGTTTGCCGGGAGAAAGGGCGATACGTCTCGTCGAAAAGGGTGGAAAGAGAGGGAAAATACGAGAACATATCGCACGCCGTTTGTTGTGCGCCACGTCGCGTCGTGCCGGCGGTGTAAACGATGGGACGAAAAGGGTGTACGGGGAATTGTAGGGGTTGGAAAACTCAAAGCGGAGGCGCCGCGATGCCGTTCTGGCCAGCCGACGCTCCGTTGCTTTCGCGTAAAAAAAGGAAGAAAGGACCGAAAAAAAAAGAGAGTCGGAAATCGCGCGTCCACGTTCGCGAAAATCTGCGAAAATTCTATACCTACGTGTTTCGCGTTTGGGCGAGACTGCGTTTCACGGATGCGTAACCCAACTAAGAGAGAGACTAGACTAGGTTAAGTTAGGTTAGGTTCGCACAAAACGTTAAATTACGCAACTTATACGTTCCCATACAGCACAGATTATTGCAATTATATTGCAGCAATGTTGCAAGTTGCAATGCAACATTATAAAGACATTGCAGAGATATAGGTGCACAAAATTCCAGCACACTTGTAGCAACATGACATTAATATTTCGGAAATATTGCATGTAATCCAAATTCTATAATTTATATATTGTAATATATATACATATACCCAGCAAACACCAAGTTACAGCTATATAATTGTTAGTTGTAATTTTCCACTCAAAAATATAATACGTGTATTATAACAATTATATTGTTGAGTGGAAAATTACAACTAACAATTATATAACTGTAACTTGGTATTTGCTGGGTATAATACTGTAATAAAATAATTTTTTGCAATATTGTACAATAAAAGATGTTAACGATAATCAATAATTTTATTATCTTCCAAATAGCAGACATTTTAACATTGCTGCAATTCAACAGCAATGATGAAGCAACATTTTGCAGTGAATTTGCAATATTGCAATATTGCGGTGAAAGATTGTTGTAATGTTTTTGCAATCTAATGGTGCTGTAATGGGTTGATACGTCGTATCCATAGATATATACATATATATATACGAGGGATATCACGAGTTCACGAATTCACGTACGGACGGAGAGTCCCTGGAATGTGTAATTAGTCGTCTTTGATCGCTCCAAGAACTCGAGTCTCCTCTGGAAATTAATAATGTAGTTTTAATAAATTAATTTCGTAGCTTACGAGAAAGACTAAGTATTCCGCGCTGCGAGCGTTGTCGCACGGAACGTGGACTTTGTCAATTTTCATATTGATTTAAATGAGGAAGTACAAGACGAGCCGAACTTCCCCGCGAGCTTAACGACTTTTCAGTCTCTAAGCCCTCTTCGCTGAACATAGTCGGTTAAATAGCTATCGTCGTTGTTGAAATAATTTCCTCTGCGCGATATATTACACAGAAGACGCGTCTTGTTAACGTTAAATACTGTACGCTACATGGATCTCCGTTAAAGAAAACACAGATAAGTATATAGATAAGATATAGAATAATTCTCTCATTTCTTGTAAAAACGTCCCAGACAGCACACAATATTTATGATAAAGATTCTTAAATATTTGTTAATATATATTCTTTTCAAATATTATATAAATATTTTGAAAATGTTTTATAAAAACCTTTATTTGACATATTATTAAAACATAGATTAAATATTTCATATAATATTTATGGTATGTAAAGATAAATATTTATAGTAATTATTTTGTAATATTTTTTTAACTAAATTGTTAGTTCTTTCATTTACCGCTAGGTGACGTATTTTTCTCGTATTTGATTTTCGTCGTGAGACTTATATAAAGCTGGTAAAAACGGAAATTAATAAAATTAAAAATGTCATAAAATTATTTCTATTTTTGAGCTAAATTCTGCAACAGAATGTCTTTTAACAAATAAATGTATGTACATCTCGATGTGTACACATACATTTATTTGTTAAATTACTCTGTTGCCTAACTATATCTTATAGTATACCTTCAGTGTATATTACAAATTTATATTCTATTTTAAAATATAAATGTCTTATAAGTTACTATAAACATTTTTTACACATAATAAGTTGTTTATAAACATTTTTAATTTTTTATAAATGGCTAATAGAGTTTGAAAAACACAACAAAAACATCTAATCGACTAAATTTTAAATTGGACTATATCAACCGATCGTTTCGATTAAAAAATCGTTGATTATGTGTCTTTTTAACTCACGATTTCTTACTGAGTATTTATTAGAGAAAATATAATTTTTTTAAAATCTTTATCATAATAATTTAATAAATATATTTATAATATTTACCATAATATTTATCATAAATATTTTCTGATATTTGTGATAAATATTTATAAAATATTAAAATAATTATTATAAATATTCTATAAATATTTTATAAATATTCTGTACTGTCTGGGGTAATCTGGCTTGTTAAAAAAATTCAAAAACTAATTCTTTTTTTTAATTTTAGGAAATATACCATTGTCTTGTTTTTAATATACCAATATGTTTTTGATATTTTTAATTTTTCATATTTTTTTGTATAAAAATTGCAGTATAAAATGTAAATATAAATCTAAAATATATACATATATGAATATTTACTTTATAATAGAATGTATATATTTATATTACATAAAATTGTGTAAGTGCTTTATTTAAAAAATATAAATATTAGATTTAATTATTCAACAAAAAACTGCACAATTTTTATAAAAAAAAATAAAAAAATACAATGTTAGCATATTCAAAAATAAGATACTCGAAAGTAATATACATTTCCAGAAAACAAACAGAAAAAATGTTTATTCCTTGACAAATTAATAATATAGGTCACAATATCCCATTTATATATACATACATTTACATATTACAAAAATGAGATATCTCGGCAGCAATGCATTTCTGAAAATTTTGTCAAAGAAAAGAGATCTTTTTATGACAAAAATACGTAGTACATGTCCTGTATTTTATATTGATATAATATATTGATATAATACATCTCATGTATGCAGCACCGCAAGAGAATAATGAAAAAAAAAAAAAAAAAATACATACATACACCGACAAAAACAAATTGCGGTTTTCAAGATTCGAGAAGCATCAGGCGGAGCATCAGCACAAAAACGAAATACCTGCACTTGCATAAAAGCTCATTCACCCTGCATAGCAAAGGTCTATTCTCGGAAGCTCTCGGGTAAGAGCTATTGATTTCTTGGCAAACAACACGAAGAAAAGCTGGTGCGGCTAGCCGAACGCAACACATCGCCTACGTTAATGGTAGCCCGAGCGCTACTTTCGACTAATCGATTCCGTGGAAGAATAGGCGCCTCGTGTGTGAATGCGAAGGGTCCGCGAACGATCCGCCGACTTGGACTGATTATTCGCTCTCTCTCTAATTCGAGCGGATGCTGCATCTGCGTCTAAAACCGAGAATAGAAACTCTCTCGATCTCTCTCTCTCAATTTCTTGCTTTTTCCTCGTTGCTCAATTCGGAGAAAATGTTATTTCTCGAACCCTTCAATTTAATAGGAGTGTTTGGATAGATTTTTGACCGAGAAAAGGAATGACGCGCTCAATGTTGTGCTTAGATGATTTTAAAATTAACTAGATAAAAATGAGATGAAAATAATTTATCTTAAATAAAGATAAAGATGATTTTGTTTTGAATAATAGGAATCTAGATAAAAGATAAAATTATATATACAGCGATTCATCTAGATAACTTCCAGATAATATTATTTTTGAGAGATTGCTTTTACAGTTATTCTTATTTCTCGAACCCTTCAATTTAATAGGAGTGCTTGGATAGATTTTTGACCGAGAAAAGGAATGTCGCAAATTACGATGCGCTCAGTGTTGTGCTTAGATGATTTTAAAATTAAGATAAAAATGAGATAAAAATATATAAATTTATCTTAGATAAAGATGAAGATGATTTTGTTTTGAATATAGGTCGATAAAAGATAAAATTATGTATACTGCGATTCATCTAGATAACTTCCAGATGATAATATTATTTTTGAGAAATTGCTTATACAGTTATAAAAAATATAAATTATAAAAGCGATATAAAATATATTCATATTTTTATTTGTAAGCTTTTATAATATCGCTTACTGCTTAAGTTCTACTACTTGATAAAAATACTTAAGTATTTTTATGTTCTATAACACTGAACCAAATTATCTAAATATTATTTTAAATAATTTAGTGAGATAACACTTTTTCATCTAAAATGCAGATATAGATAATACATATTTTTATTATCTATATAAAGATAAAATGACACATCCAGATGATCATTTATATAATTTTATTTAGATAACAGCAAACACTGAATGCGCTACAATTAATAGTTTGCGAGATGTCGATGTTTCAAAATTTTAATTTTTAGAAAAATATATTGAGATTTTAAAATTTTTAGCAAAAAGTCATTTATCCTCAAATTTTTTTATGTAACAACTCTAATTTAATATAATCAGAAATGAGTTAGATTAAAATTTTTTAAAGAATAGGGATAACTTAAAAAATCTATATCTCTAAAATTATTGATCGTAGCACATTGTGATTTGCGACATTCTCTTTCTGATAAAAGATCCTGTGAAAATGACTTATCAAATTGAGAAGTCCTGGAAATAATTTTCTTGCCCTCAATTCTGTGAACTTTTCCCGTAAAGAGACCAACTCTGAACTTTGGGACTCTTCGCGATGTGCTCTTTTCAGGCTCCGAGGACATCATTGGTGACTATCTCTCGAGAGCGAACCTCCGGTTGTCGCATATGTTGACATTGAAAAATGAATTTGGAGGGATATGCACGAGGGAATGTGCGCGTTTATAGGACCACACCATGAAACATATATACGTATATACATACATACGGAAACACACGCGGCAATATTTTAAGCATGCATTTTGCACGACGAACGCTTACGAAACTACTCCGAGGAGGAAGGACGAAATTACGCGGAATAATCGCGCGTTTTTTTCATTAATCATGATGACGTAAAAGTTTCGAGACAAATGTCGAGGGAGAAAAAAGTTGGTTCAAAAACGCCAACTAATACGCGCTTTAAGAGCATTTCCGTATATCATCGCTCCGGTTAACGTTATCTTACTTTATGCACTACGGCCAAAGACTCAATAAAGAAAAAAACGCTTCAATAAAAAAAAAGAAAAAAAAAAGAAGAATAGAGGCTTTATCGCTCTGACGAACTTGCGGCGGGATGATCCGCCGTTTTGCTCATCACGAGCGAGAGCGTATTGTTTTTCTTTTCTCTCCTCTTCCCCATCCCCGTTTTATCACAACGTTTGCTGTTTACGGGGCAGTAAAACGACTCGCGCGTATCCCTTCGACTTGGCTCGAAGAAAATGTCGACATCGGGGCGTCCTATCACTAGGTGCAAATAGACGGTATCATCGTCGAGGTTTTTATGACGCGCGATCCTGTCTTCGTCCATTTCCGGTACAAAAAATCGCGTGTAACGATGGTCCACATGTATATGTATGTGTGTATGTGTGCGTCAATCGATCGATCGGTATCTCGCTTGCTCGATCATACGCGAAGCGAAAATATTGCATGTTTTTACGCGCCCGAGATGGGAAGAGTCTCGTTTGCGTTTACGAGTTTGATATCGATGAGCTATTCTTGCGAGGAAATTTCAACCATGAATTTTTTAGATCCTTTTAAATCGAAAGGTACACTTTGTATCGGGAAATTATCAGGAACGATCTGAAAATGACTATACGCAAAGAGAACTGACCGATGGAAACCGGTAAAATAATTAGTAAACAAAAGATATCCGTGCAACCTGTAAATATTTGTTCAAAGATAACTTTAATTCGCATGCTCGCACCTACTTGTGAATTTATGTACCTAGAATTTAACGAAACATGCAAGATAAATCCTGAAATAAATAAATTTAAAATAATGTAGCAAATAAAAAAGTAGAATATTTTTGAACATCATGCAAAAATTTTATTCAATCATAAACAAAGAGCTTTTTGTTTTTTTCACAAACATATATTTTTAATAATAAAGCAAAAATAAAAAATCGCAAAAGATGAAACAAAATAAGTTCTAAACATTGTAATATAATATCTTCAAAATTCAGCTTCGATAAATTATCTCAAATATAAAATATGCCCTGTTTTATTTTTACCCATGATAGCTTTTACAAATACCAGACAACACAAGCGCGCGCCATTGATTTTATGTGCTTTGATTTGATATATATTATTTTGAACAACTGTCAAACTATTAACCTTAGCAGACAGCTGTTTGATATGAATATAACACACAATGCGAATCGAGACAACCAATCAGCAACGCGAAAAAGCGGCAACAATACATGCCAGAATTGACTTTACATGCCTTTTTTACAAAAGGATCTATTTCTTCTTCAAGTTATAATAAAAAAATTTATTAAAAAATCTAAATTCTTAGATTCGTCCAATTAGGTTTCTTAAACATATCTTCCAATCCGAACCGAAAATTTAAAGTATAAAATTTAAAAAATGTCTGTTTTCTATTTTATAAATAATTTATAAAGTCTGAATTTTGGCTGTCATGTGTACAATTAGTTAAAACATCATTATTATTCTGTTTCAATATTATTGCAATTTTTCTTTTATTATTAAAAAAAATATATATAACAAAAGTATTATATAACTATTTGTTTAAATAAAAATTTTACACGATAGCTAAAAAATGTCCTACATGGAGAGAATTTTCTCTTAAAATTTACCCTGAAAATCATGGTAATCGTGCGACAATATGGTATTAGAAGAATCTTATAAAAGTTTCTCTGATTAATATTTACCACAAAAAAATATTAATATGTACACAGTAAAATTTACTATGTACGTAGTATATAATTTTACTAAGAATTTACTATGTACATATTTTTATTGTGGTAAATATTAATGAGAGAAACTCTTATAAGATTCTTCCAATACCATATTGTCGCACGATTACCATGATTTTCAGGGTAAATTCTAAGAGAAAATTCTCTCTGTGTGTATTTTTCTGTTGAATTCTTATATAAATGACCCACATTAATTTACGAATGCGAGAGTTTCTAAATGATATCCGATATATCTAACAATAAGATGTTGTAATGGTGCTCTTTTGCGTCTTCGAATAATAAGCTTCGTGTGTATTTCGCCTAACAACGACGGCATAAATAAGTCACGTTACGAGATGGCACGACGCTCCTTTTGAACGACGAGAATACACTTACGGCGGTGAATTTGTAATTTCGCGCGCCGTACCATGACCCGGACCACCACCGTCTCGAGATTCAGAAGATGAACCTCCCAGTCGCGCAGTAATAGCAAAGTACTCTCGTAGATCTCCCGTGAAACGAGAACTCTGAGCTGTGTATACGGTGTTAACCGCGAAGTTCTCGGCGAAATACTTATCATTGTGTTTCTACACGCGTGCGCGAATTTATTATGCGTGTATAACATTTCTTCGCACCATACCGGCGCCCAAAGAGGATCAGGAAGTTTCTTACCGGAGATACCGATCGTTAGAATGGAATATTGAATGCCGAAGAGTAAAGAGACAATGCAAAGTTTGAGTTTTAGTTTTGGTTAAGCTGCGATATGCATGAAGACACAGATCAGGGCAAGTTTCTCGCTGCTGTTTATCGCGCGCGCCTGAGAGACATCTAGCTGATCGCGTGTCAAACGCAACGGATGTAAACAAACCAAGTTTGATATCCAGGCCGCCTATTTGGCGCTGAATGCGGTTGTACGTGTTAGTTGCGCGCGAGGGTAAACACAGGAAGGGTTCTCCGTGTTCCGACGACCCGACTTAACGTTAAGTGTCAGGTGTGAATACGGGACGAAGTGTCAAACTTGGCCCGACGTCTCGGGTGCCTAACTCGCTCGAATAATGTTATAACGAAATTTCCCAAGTTGTTAACGGAGCGAACGAGGCCTACGAGGCGACTCGGCTATAGTTGAAGTCAGTTTCAAGCCGATTATTAGACCGTACGGAGCTCTGCCTCTAGTGAGGGACCCGCGACAAGTTTACGATTATATCAACATGTAAAGTTTACACTTCCACGGATCATAGATTCCATAATTCTTAGCACTACGCGTGGCTATTCTAGATTCACACTGATCCTAACTCTCGTAAATTCCAACTTCCATAGATCTTACAGATTCTACAGATCTCTCAAACTTTCCAGAAGTTCGAGTTTTGGTTTCGGGGATCGTGTAGCTTCCAGTATAGGATCCTATATATATACACGTTGTAACTCTAAGCTCTCCACATTGATCATGCAATATTCCTGGATTCTGAAATCCCAAATACTGGATTTTACTATTTCCAACCAAATTTTCAAGCCAAGGACATCTCTACGGCTTTGTTTGCTTCTTTTATCTCGCCAATTCTTGCGTCGGTAGATCTTTGAATAACTTCGCGGAAAATGCTGCAATTTCATAACACCTGCTGACGCGACAAGACTTTTTTAAAGTCACCGAGTGCCCTTCTTTATAGTCGCGTGTCGTATTAAAGAACTAAAGTACTTACAGTATAAAATCATGATATAATTTTCTCGCGCATTCTCCTAAAGTGCTCACGCACTTGCGAAGGATTTTCACCACTGTTTGATGCGCGAGCCAACACAAAGAAATAATTAACCACATCGCGGACACGAGTACTTTTTGTTGGAAATGAGCAAATTCTGTCGCTAACAAAACGCAACGAAACAAAAGGACATAAAAGATTACCATGAAATTAATTGCTGCGGAAATTTCAACCTTAACAAAATTTCCAGGTATCATTAAACTAAAAAATATCACTGGCAGAAGATATTTTTTTCAAACATAATTTCCAGTTCATGCGAGTCGAAGCGATGCTCAGCTTGGTAAGAAATCGGCAAAAAAACTTATTCGAGAACTCATCGGCGAAGAAACTTATTGAAGAACTCAGGAATAGTTCATGAACTCACATATTTCCATCATAATCACGACAAATATTTAAAGTTGTGTGTAATAAAATTTTGTTTAAAAAAAAATAAAAAAATGATTGGAACCGAATAAAAAAACAATTCTTCCGGCTATATAAAAAAAAGTATCTTAATTATATAAAATAAGAGATTTCGACCCATAAACATGGAAATTTAAATTATCTTCATGTGCGAATTGCTTTTCACATATTGCAAGTCATATCGCGCGAAGCGTCGCGTCGCGTCAAAGCTCGACGTTGTACTTTCTTCAGACACGTACCGACAAAATTAATTAACCTCTTTGTTAATTAGATTTGTAAGAATACCTTTGTGCCAATTAAACGTGCGCCTTTGCCGAAGTAAACAAAAACTCATGCGTGATTTTCAATTAATTCTCCGCGAGTCCGCGAATCCCTGGAAAGAGAAGAGCTCCGTCTCGACGTTTTTGGAACGTCTAATTAAACGAAGATTCACAAAGCGAAATTAATTCCTCAAAAGGGACGGTCCTTCACGTACATCGTGTTAAACATACATACATCTCCTCGCGTTTTACTTTACGGACAAACCGACCTCTTTGATAGTAGGAGCTGACCCGGAAACAGAGAAATCTAATGTTTCATATGAAAACTGCTATGAAAACTCGACCTCTACTTTTTTTAACATTGTGCACAAATAATAAGTGTATACATCTTCAAGGTAAAGGAAAATCATCCCTGTAAAGAATATTTTAAAATATTTATAACAACTTAGAATATGTTACAAACAGTTAATCCGTTCTAGTCTATTGCCAAAAGGAGAATACACCAAGGACGACCTCGTGGGGCTCATCCCTGTCCACAGGATACACAAGCTAGACAAGTTTCTAACACGCTCTGCCTCTGTCCGCATTTACGACAAAGTTTCTCACCTGTGTAGGTAGGCATCCTAAGCAAAGACCGCTTTAATATCTTAATGGAGCGAGCGACTAACAGAGTGAATGAATAAATTTAAGTATATTTTCAAGGGAAAATCGACGAAACTCTCTCTCGAAAGTGGATGAAAGGGGAACAGTAAGAGGGTACAAAGAGAAAGAGAAGGTACTTCTACGGTATATATGGAACAGCGACTCTAATGGAATTCGCAAAATCGTTAAGATTTATGAAAGCTATTGAACGCGCGAGAAAAATTTTGCTCGTTGATAGAGATGAATTTTTGTGTAATATTCCAAGTTTGGATACACCACTTTGGAATATACGTAGAAATGAAGAGGGACGAAGAAGATGGAAGTAAATGGTACTTTGAGAAGATTAATTAGATAAAGATATGCCATTTGCCAGTTTATTCCTGAGCTGTAAATAGAAATTTAATTCGAGACTCAATAATATCGTTGGATACCGATGCAGACGATACCCCTATTATACGAACGGTCTACAAAACGGAACGCAACGGCAAAGACAGCGGGATAATCCGGTCGACCCAACGAACTTTGGTGTCGAATCGTTTTGCATATTAAACGAACGTAATCGGCTATCCTAACGGAAACAGATGAGGCACGTTTCCCGCATTAGCTAAACACAGTCACGAGCTGACGACGATTAAGTTGGGGTGTAAAAGGGGACGCACAGAGAGAAATGTCTTTTCGCCCTTCCCTCTATCCTTTTAATTCGATTCCTTCCCCTCTGACACTTTGGCTTGGCATCTCTTCTCGCAAAGTTTCTTGTATTTGTTCGTCACGACGACGAATCGGCAACCGATTTCAAGAGTTTCCCATGTTACACCTAAACTTTGGACGCGACTTCCGACAATTGGTGACGGCACAGCTCGCCGTGGCGTCGACGGTTATACGTCGGACAATAGCGATCGCCGGATACGATCGTTGTCGGTTCGCCGAGGACAAGGGAGATACCTAAACTAGTGGCGTTATCGCGACATCGAGTGTTCGACGTGCGCGGAAATGACATTTCGCCGACAGATACATGAAGATAATAAAATTGTTGTAGAGAGAATAGTGAAAAGAAAGTTGTTAAAATATTATACAGGGTGATCCACAACGAATGTAAAAATCCCTCGATAGCTTGTTCATTTTAAGTAAAAAAGTTATACACTGAAGGAATTTTCTCTTAGAATTTATCCTGAAAATCGTAGTAATCGTGAGATAATATGGTGTTGGAAAAATTTGATGAGTTTCTCTGATTAATATTTACCACAATAAAAAATATTAATAATGTACATAGTAAAATTAATCGAACATATCTTATATCTTATTGTGGTAGATATTAATATTCTTATGATTTTTAGGGTAAATTCTAAGAGAAAATTTTCTCTGTGTATAAATTATATAAATTTTATAAATTATATATAATATAAAGGTCCTATTTTATGCAAGTTAAAGTAGCTCTTTATTATTACATTAATAAAAATTTGATCTCCTGTATGTTTTAACATCTGTTCTAATTAAACTAAAATTTACGTTCATTTTTTATTTAAAATGACCTCTCGAACAAGCTATTAAAGCTTTTTACATTCATTATAGATCACCTTGTATAAATTAAAAATTAAAATATATTACGCTAAATTTAAAAATATTTCATTTTTATTAAAATATTGTAATATGTGAAGATTCATTTACATATTATAATATTTTAATAAAAATAAAATATTTTTTTATCACATAGCATAAATATTCTAAAAGTATCATCTTACTTCACTTTTATAGAAACTGTGTCTTGTGTTTTATTATCCATAAAATCCATGTAACAATTTGACATTGACATAGAAACAAGCGCAACGCGATTAAAAAATTAACAACTTAATTCAATTTTCCTTCTTCCCTCTCTCTCTCTCTCTCTCTCTCGCTTTTGCAAACTTTCTTCCCCTGTCAGAGAGCCATCTCCACGTCGAAACTTCCGGACGGCGAACTCTGGCGTATTTGTTAGCGGTGGAACAAAACGAACGGATCGATCGCGAGATCTCTTTCGTCACGAGAAAACGAAAAGCGAAGGGCGACGATAAAGTTTGATAAGCAGACGCGTCTCGATTTTCCCCGAAGAAACAGCGCGAGAAACGATCATCGTAATTAAACAGAAATCGAATCGGACAAAACGAGCAAGCTTTTTCATTGATTCATCGTTGATTGCCGTTACTCCGTCGACTGAGCTCGTGATAAGTACAATCGAGTGTAATAATATATAAATTGGCTTTCAAATTAAATTTGTTTGTTCGCACAAAACATATGTATTTAATAACAATAAATACCGCGCGCGCGGTATACAATAATAAATACTGATAAATAATACTTTCGTCGAGATGCGAGCATATCGTGCGCAAAAATACACAGAACCGGACTTTCTATATAATTCTTGACAATTGAATATTCTGATGGGAATCGTTAACGTTGATATTTTCTGAGTGTCGCGCACGTTTTACATTACTAAAATAATTTTACTAAATATAAAGAGGGAGAAAAGTTTGAGAGACGCCCATTTCGTCGGTGGAAAACGCAATATCGAACGTAGGGCGACGAATACATGCACAATTGAGATGGCAAACGTAGCAGCCATTGCGAATTTCTCAAAGATGCAGTTCGCATCGTCGATTCTCCAGTACAAATTCGTTGTACGGGCGGAAAAGAGAAAATCACGTCGTCGAATATTTACCGAAACGTCGGGCGCAAACGTGAGAAAACAGTAACGATAAGAATAAGAAATGCAGTGAGTGTAATAGCAATATATACATATATAACAGTAGCGTGGAATGACATTGCATGATGTATAACGGATGTTTTAGAATTATCGTTGCAACGTCTGTTTGAAAATTGTAAAAATGTCAATAATTTCGGAGTAATTTTTCTGAATAATCAAATGTGATAGAATTAAGTATCTCATGTAAATAGATTCGAATTTGTTTGCATTCAAACTCTTTATAATTATGTATTTCAAAAAAAAACCTTCAATATAATTTCAAATCTGGAAGAGATAGGTTTAAGTTTTATGAGTGCTCCAAGAAAATAAGAACAATATTTTCAAGTATATTTGAATCCGGATTAAGTATGTTCGAATCTTTTATGAAAAATTGTGGGGGTAAATTAATGAGTGTGATGTGTAGCAAGTATCATAGATTTTTTTATCTTAGAGTTCGAGCATTACTTCTAAGAGATTCAATTTTTTACAATGGAAAGTAACCATCAGTGTGGTGCTTAGATAATTTATAAATTAAGTAGATAAAGATGAGATGAAAATATATAAATTTATCTTAGGTAAGATATAGATGATATTGTTTTAAATATATCTAGATAAAAGATAAAATTACGTGGCGATTCATCTCGATAGATAATTTTTTAAGACTGTTTATGTAAACATAATTCTAAAAGAGATATAAAAATATATGTATTCATATTTTTGTTTACAAATTTTTATCGCTTGGCGCTTAAATTCTACTACTTAAGTATTTTTGCGTTACGACTTTAAATCAAATTATCTAAACATTATTTTAGATAATTTAATAAAAATAATACATTTTTTCATCTAAGATGCAGATATAGATAATACATATTTTTATTATCTAAAAATAAGATGACACCAAAATTTCATCTAGATGATCATCTATGTATATAATTTTATTATACGAATAAATCGTAAAATGTTTAAATGACATTTTTATTTATGACAGATCGTTGTCGTGCGATTGTTTAACTATAAAATGTAAGGTGTTTCCAAACTTGTAAAGGATACTGTATGCAATAAATAACAAATATCCATTTACAAGACTGTTTCTTGTTATCACGATTAATAATATTTCAAATAAAATACTAATCAAAAGCATTCCATTAAGTTTATATTCTTGCATGTTACGAATATCTAATTAAAGAATATTTCTTTCGAGAATTTTTCTCTTAAATTAAGAGAATTCTTTCTTAAATTAAGAGAATTTTTTCTCCTTTTGACTGATCTGTGCAGATTTTTTGTATAAATAAATCATTAAATAAAGGTAAATTATTTAAATGACATTTTTATTTATGACAGATCGCAATTCTTTAACTGTAAAATGTAAAATGTTTCCAAACTTGTGGAGGATATTGTATATATATATATATATATATATATATTTCGAACTTTGCAGGTACTCCATCTCAAAATTCGAATATAACTTCTAGATTGGATTATTTCACAAGTTCAATATATGAAGTATTATTCGAATCCTAGAAATTGAAATTTAATTATATTAGATTCGGATATACATATTTAACACGAAGAGATCCAATCCTTAGTTAATCAACCTTTCCGATCATCTCAGCGCAGTCTCTCTCGCTCACTGTACTCTTCCGCGATATTTTTAACGTCTTAATCTTATTTTCTCCCTCCCTTCGAATTCCACCCAGCCAGAACGTCCCCGTAACAAGATAAAAACAGCAACGTCTCCTGAAACATGTCTAGCGTCGCGAAACCCGAGAAGGCGTCGCGAAACGCGAAACCGCATCGTCTTCGTCATCCTCGTCACCCAGGACTCGTTCGAGCAGAGACGAATCGCCTGCGGGCTCCCCGATAACCGCATTAACGGCCTCCTCCTCGTCTTCATTCTCGTCGTCGACGCGGTTTCGTTTTCCGGCCCGCTTATTCTTGAAAGAAGGTATGGCTACTGGGCGAGAGAGAGAGAGAGAGAGTAGCAGAAGAACCCGCCACTTCACTTTCGGGTACTTTTATACATCCCTTTTTCCATCCCCTTTTCCTTAACCCCCGGTTTTCCTCCCTCTCCGAGAGCGATGAAGAACGAAGAAGCAAGGAGGTGGTGAGAAAAGGGTGGAACGCGCGCGCGAACAACTCTGTCCGTCGAGGAATGGAGGTTGCGGAGGAAAAACCATTGGACCAAAAGGGGGAGAAAAAGAAACAGGAAAAAGGAACGAGAAAGGGAGGGGGGATGAAGAGGGAGGGCGCGGTGACAAAAAAAGGACGCGAGGGAAAATGCAACGAGAGAAGATCCCGAAGAAAGTGGAGGAACTTTCCCGCCGCTGCTGTCTGTTACTCATTTCTCCTTCACCCGACTCCCTCCCTCTTTTCCTCCCCCTCCCCTTTCTCTTCCCCCCCCCCCGTCTTCCAACTCTCCTGCTACCCCCTTCGTGAGACCCTTCGCTGCATTATTCATGACTTTGTCAACGTCGCTTGCCGCTGTATTTTTACGGCATTATACTTGGAAAAATTGTGTGCCCTGGAAACTCGATATAGAGCCACGAGTACGCGCGGTCTCTCTTTCTCTCTCTTTGGGAGAAATGCGTATCTTCGGCGAACGAGATGACCTATTGAGTAAAAAGAGAGCGAGGGAAGAAAGAGAAAGTACATAAATAAATATGCAAAGATTGAGAGGAATTTACGCGTACGAATCACAAGAATGAATATTGTACAACTCCGATATAATAATATTTTAATTTCGCGTAGGTGTAATAGTATATTGTGTATCAAGTGCGGAAAGTTGACAATTGGTCACGAGTCGAAGGCGAGTGCGATCATCCCACACGAGTGAACAATTGTCAATCCGCACGTGATACACATAGTATTTTGTATTACAAGTGCAGGCAAAATGGCTTTGTGCGCGTTTTCTGTGCGCGAGGTGGCCGATTGCACGCCGCCATCTTTCGGCGGCACGGTGCGGAAATAGCCGTGTTCAAAGTCATTGTCCACGGCTTCAACCGTGGGCAATGACTTTGAACGCGGCTCAGCCGTAGGCAATGGCTTTTTCACTCACCGCGTCGCCGCTAGATGGCGGCGTGGGAAATCGGCCGCTTTCCGCACAGAAAACACGCACACAAAGTGCCACTTTGTCTGCACGTGTAATAAAAAATATTTTACACCTTTACAAATGAATAGCAACCAATTGTGTGTTTGCTGTTATCTGAATAAAATTATATAGATGATCATCTAGATAAAATTTTGATGTCATCTTATCTTTATATAGATAATAAAAATATATTATCCATATCTGCATTTTAGATAAAAAAAGTGTTATCTTTATTAAATTATTTAAAATAATGTTCAGATAATTTGGTTTAAAGTCATAGCACATAAAAATACTTAAGTAGTAGAATTTAAGCGGTAAGCGATAGAAATTTATAAATAAAAATATGAATACATATATTTTTATATCTCTTTTATAATTAACATTTTTTAAGAACTATGTTTACATAAGTAGTCTTAAAAATTATTAACTAGAAAATTATCTAGATGAATCGTCACGTAATTTTTATCTTTTATCTAGATATATTTAAAACAAAATCAAAATAAAAATATGTATTATCTATATCTGCATTTTAGATGAAAAAAAGTATTGATTTAAAATCATAATACATAAAAATGTTTAAGTAGTACAACTTTAACGATAAGAATTTACAAATAAAAGTATGAATATATTTTTATATCCCTTTTATAATTTACTTTCTTTCTATAACTGTGTTTAGATAAGCAATTTTAAAAATAATATTGTGCGGAAGTTATCTAGACAAATCGCCAGATAATTTTATCTTTTATCTAGATATATTCAAATTCACACTCACCTTTATCTTATCTAAGATGAGTTTACATATTTTCATCTCATCTTTATCTAGATAATTTAAAAATCATCTAAACACAACACTGATTATACTTAAAGTATCTCATTGTAGAAGGAACGTACTCTTTTAAACTGAATCAGTGAAAATATCAATGATTAATCAGACATATTTAGAAGTTCTATGGCATTTTTAAATTGCGATAACTTAGTAAAAAATCATTATACTGAGATGAACCAAAAGCTTAAATTAAAACTTGAACATTTCTCTTAATAACTTAAAAGACCAAAATTTAGTTACAAAAAATGTTTTACAAAATGGCGAACGTTAAAGATAGACGTTGAAAAATGAGAAAAAATGTCTTTTTAACCATTTTTTATCTTTTATCTAAATATATTTAAATTCAAAATCACCTTCTTCTTATCTAAGATGAATTTACATATTTCCATTTCATCTTTATCTAGATAATTTTAAAATCATCTAAACACGTCATTGGTAACAATAGAAAGAAATATATATATATCGCATCTATGGAGAAAAACGATCAGAGATGTCGCGTAAAATATAATTTATTCGATATATCACGGCAAAAAGGGAATTTTACGAGACGCAAACGATTAATACGCGTTAAATAGATATTTGAGCTTATGATTCGTTAAATGAATTAAGCTGGGTGTGTTGCGACCCGGAAAAAGCACTTTCGCGTTCCCCCGTAATAAGCAATAAATTACTAGATATCACGTATAATTTTTCGATAAAGGGAATTTTGCGCTAATTAATAGAATGATTAATATATGATAGAAATTCACGAAACAGATTAAATATCAATTAAATATTGCAGCTATTATGCGATCTGGTAAATGGACATGAAATACGCGCGAGTGCGTAATAAGCATTACTTAACGATAAATTGCTAAATTTCGCAGCGATATATTCGCTAGTGGGGAAATTTTACACGTGGATATAGCCGGGGATGAAATAATGGATATCTAATAAAAATTCAAAACTCATTTTCGAAGCCAATTAAGCCGGGCTATTAAAATAATCGGAGCGAAAAAAAGAGAGAGAGAGAGAGAGAAAGAGAGAGAAGAGAAAAGGACTTTCACTCCCCCGATAAATAAATAACGCGACAAAAACGGGGGATGGGGCCAACGCAAGGACAATCGCGCGGCAGCGTGACAAGTTCTTTGTTCCTTTGTCGAATTTTTGTCAGCCCCGATTTCTGGATGTTCCAGAAAACACGGGAACTCCGACCTGTCGCGAAAAAAGGAACACGCATGCTCACAGGCGCGTCCTTCTCCCGTGACCGAAATAAATGGGAGAGTTCACTCCTTCCTCATTCCATTCCTTTTTTTTCCCCTCCTCCTCCCATCCCCTTCTGTTGATCCTTCCGTTTTTTCGTCGTCCTTTTCTCTCTACGCCGGGGCGTTCCCCGGATCGCGAGTTTTGCCGGGTTGAGTAACGACACCTGTCCGACTTTGTAATGCCTATGTTGGATATATTTTGTGACAGATGTACGGGAATCTCTCGCTCGCAATTAGTTTCGGGCAAATCGCGCGGCGCAAGTCAGAACAGACAGTCGCATAGTAATTGCGAGACCGTCTATATTTCGTTGTCGCAAAGTTGTCCGAAAGATAGGATTTTGAGCTGCACGCATTACGGAGACGTGTCTCACGTACACTTTACTTATTCTCCATCTCTCCCGAAATATATATATATATATATATATACAGGGGGTAGACAAAATAATGTGAACACCTGTGAAAAAGGGGTATTTATATTTGTTTGTTAATAAGATGAGCTACCATTTGCTTTTTTTCTAATTGGAATGTTGTCTCATTCTTGTATCTGCTAATTGCTTTGTTGAAGGAGGAAATCCGCTTCTCAATCTTCTTCAAAACTGTCCACAGTTCGATGATATTAAGCCATTAAAATGTCCAAACACTCTCCCTGGCCAGCATAATTACTAAACCCAATTATCATCGAACCACTATAGGCAGTTTTGGAGAAGAGATTGAAAAAACGTTTAATTGGCTCAATGATATTCAACTCAATGTTTCTCACTTTTTCAAAATTGCCTACTGTCCGATGATATTAAGCTATTAAGATGTTTAAATATTTTCGCTGGCCAGCACAATTACCAAATTTGAATATCATTGAGCCAATTAAACGTTTTTTCAATCTCTTCTCCAAAACTGCCTATAGTGGTTCGATGATAATTGGGTTTGGAGAAGAGATTGAAAAAACGTTTAATTGGCTCAATGATATTCAACTCAATGTTTCTCACTTTTTCAAAATTGCCTACTGTCCGATGATATTAAGCTATTAAGATGTTTAAATATTTTCGCTGGCCAGCACAATTACCAAATTTGAATATCATTGAGCCAATTAAACGTTTTTTCAATCTCTTCTCCAAAACTGCCTATAGTGATTCGATGATAATTGGGTTTGGTAATTATGCTGGCCAGGGAGAGTGTTTGGGCATTTTAATGGCTTAATATCATCGAACTGTGGACAGTTTTGAAGAAGATTGAGAAGCGGATTTCCTCCTTCAACATCTATCTCTAAGGCAATTGGCGGATGGAAGAATGAGATAACATTGGAAAGGGGGCAAATGGTGGCCCAACATTTAATTAATGTACATATATAAATACCTTTCTTTCACAGGTGTTCACATTATTTTGTCTATCCCCTGTATATCTTTCTCGGAGGAAATTTCCACGGATAAGCGGAATTTCGCGTCATTTAAGCGAAAACCGCGAAGAGACTAACGAGACAACCGCGTGACGCGCGGCCCAAAAAGCCGAACGCGTCGAATAAATCGGTGGAAGCCGCACGTCGATGCCGCGGAGAATTAACGGAATTAATGGAACATTACATTAGCGAGGAGAGCGAGAGAGGGGACCGATGGATATATAATAGGGAGATTTCTCTCTCTGTGTGTATGTCTGGAATTCTCACCCGTCAATGACACTATAAACAACGCCGCGAAACGCTTCGCGTCAGGCCTCTTCCGGGGAGAGTGCCATAGTTAACAAGAGGCTTGTTCCAGTCGGTTGGACGTCTATTGCCTATTGTTTGCATAAAGATAATAGACGCTCATCATCACGTTCTCCCTGTCGTTCAAGAGAATCATGAGATTCTATGTACTTGCGTTATCATTCTTTCGTTATTGGTCGGGAGGTCGATTTTCTCGAAATTTTAAGTATATTTTTTTTATAAAAAAAGGTAAGACTCTTCTCTCTCGACCGTACTGGCAAATATTATTTATTAAATCACAACGTTTCGACCCTTCTTTGAGTCCTTATCAAGTGATTTGTGAAAATAAAAATAAAATTATAATTTTAAGATGTCAAGAACGAACATAGTGTCGGTTTGACAACACGTCAAGACTCTTAGACGAGTTATGAGAGTCTGTCTGGCGATTCTCAAATATCTACGTTTTTATATTTTTTTATATATATTCAATGTTTGCTGTTATCCAAATAAAATTATATAGATGATAATTTAGATAAAATTTTTTAACCGTTATTTTATGTTTATATAGATAATAAAAATATTGTATATGTATTATCTGTATTTTAGATAAAAAAAAAAGAGTTATCTTCACAAAATTATCTAGAATAATGTTTAGATAATTTGATTTAGAATTATAGCGTATAAAAATACTTAATTAAGTAGAAATTTAAGCAATAAGCGAAGAAACTTATAAATAAAAATGTAAATAAAATTATATAGATGATTATCTAGATAAAATTTTTTGCCGTCATTTTATTTTTATATAAATAATAAAAATTTTAGATAATTTGATTTAGAATCATATAAAGGTACTTAATTAAGTAGAAACTTAAGCAGTAAGTGATAAATCTTATAAATAAAAGTATAAATATATTTTTATAAATCCGTTTTATAACTTACATTTTTTTATAACTGTGTTTATATAAGCTTAAAAATAATATTATCTAGATAAGTCACCATATAATTTTATCTTTTATCTAGATATATTTAAAACAAAATAATCTTTATTTTATCTAGTTGTAAGTTGAATTTACATATTTTTATCTCATCTTTATCTAGCTAATTTTTAAATTATCTAACAATAAGCACAACACTATATATATATATATATATATATATATATTTATTTATTTATTTATTTAAATTAATATCAAACCCAAACATCAAGAAATTTTTTGTGAACTATTTATTTGACTATGGCCTTATTGTTGCAGCAACATAATGATTATATAGTGCTGCAATTTATAGTATAGCGCAGTGTTTGTCACTGTTATTAAAAGAATGTGTTAATAAATGATTCAAAAAGGAAACCTTGAACGAATCAAGAGAAGTGCTCACAAGTAAGTAACGTGTGTAACATAAGTAACGTGTAACGTAAGTAACGTGTAACATAATCTCATTCGTTCAGAACCCAGGTCTTGTGTCTCATGCTCGGTCTATATGTACTATGTATATATGTCCACTTTTTATTATCTTTCTTTGACTATGTGTTGTAAAGTAATGTACATTTTTGTTAATGTAAAAATAAACCCCATTTTGTCTACATTTTTATAAATCAGAAATATCTGACATTAATTTTTAAAGAATTCCCCTTTAAACTCTAAAATAAACGCTGTTAAATAAGACATTAGAGGTGACATGAATATCATCTGTCATTCATTTTTAAAAAACGAATTAAAATGCAAAGATATATATCTCATGAATATATTATTTATTTAAATACATGTTTTAACCATTTTAAATTTAAATTTTAAGAAAATTGTTAACATAAGAAAAAAATTGCTAGTTTGTGCCAACAGGCTATTCTAAAAATAAGTGAAAAAAAATTCTTAAAATAAGCATACAATTTTTTCAATGCGTATTTATAAATCGCGTGATAATAAATCGAGAAAAATCGATTAAACTTCTCGACGAAGTTTGTATACGCTTAAACCAGAGGAAGTGTCTCGACCTAAAAAATTGCCAGATGACGAAAAATCCTTTGTCCACGAGTTACAATACACGCATTGTCAGTCAAGTGGCTCGAGCAAGCTATGCCGAATAAAGAGAAACCTGAATCGCCAGCGTGTTTCTGGCAGCGACAGATTCTTTTCGAGAAATCGTCTTTGATATCGATGTTAATCAGGAACGGCGAGCCGAGACGAGGAAATTATACGAGACGCGGAAGATCAAATGCGAGCTAAAATATGAAATCGATCTTTTTATGCCATTATAAACTTCTCCTTTTTATTATATCACGATGAATTCCCGTTATTGCATTCTGATCCTATTTTACGGACACCGGGTTTCGATAGTCGAACGAGAAAACGATTCCCCGGTCAGCGAAACGGCCGATTATGCCATCGTTAGCCAAGCTGCCAATCGAACACACAGTCGCAACTTTATCGCCTGGGATCGGATTGTACGTAATCGAATCAATCTCTTTCGTCACCGTGGTGAAAAAAGGGCCGGCTCCGGCTCCACCATTTTTTCGCGAGATCCATCATTCTGAAATATGCCCGGTCAGGGTAGAACGAGGAGCGATCTAATCACCACGGTTGAAAGGACTATCGATCAGGCTACCGAGAACGCCCACTTTCCACCCCATCTGTACACATTCTATGAAAATCAAAATGATCGAGAATCTCTCAATATTCCGCGGTCAGAATACTCGGAATAATATCAATAAAGCATAGATGCCCCGGTAACTACCATTTGAGCGAAGCATCGATAGTAGTCTAGTTCTAGTGTAGTGTATATAGTACGATACAATAGTTAGCCGTGTGTACGTGTGTTTGCATGGAGCCTCATGGTTTATTCAAACACCCGGCGCTATTCGCGAGCCCTGGATGCGAACGAGTATACGCAACAACGACGACAGTTCGCGGATAATCAAGTCGTTAATGCGCCGCCGCGAGAAGCTATCTCCGATTCCGAGAGTGAAGAGGGAGGATACGCGGGAAAAGTTTCCGCACGGCGGAAAAGCGTCCGCACGTACGCAGTTTAGCGCCCCGTGCATGCTAAAGCGACGCGCAACTTGGAGTTTATCCTGGGGAAAATGGGGACCCTCTTACATTGGCACCATTCTCCGTCCCACCTAGAGGGAGAGAGGCTGCTTTTGCATTATTAATCCGCATGGGCGCGCGCGAAACGGACAATCGCGCCGCGAGCGACGATTCCGGGCGATCGTAAAGGACGTGTCTCGCGCGTCGAACGACGAAAATTTACGAAGGAAAGCAAGTCGTATAGTGGCGAGCTCGTAGAAAAGTTACGCGTCAAGATTAACTCTCCCGCGAACAGCAGAGATGGACCATAACACCAGTGCGCACTGCGGAGGCTGGTTCAATTTTAATTTAACATTTTTTTCACGTGTCTTAGGTTAAAATTGTACTGCAAATTTTAATTATATATATTCTATATCATTTATTTATTGTTGTAGATTTTAATATTTCTTTAGAGGATGCTGATTAGGTCTGTTTTATCGACAACCTAACCTAACCTATTCTATCGACAAATATTATTTTCATTTAATTCTTTATTAGTTATGCAGAATGAAAAATCCTGTACTAAAATAAAAAGAGTGTTCATAATAACAAATCTGAAATTATTATGTGTATATAAAAAGACACCATCTGATAGAAAAACTGTAATTATTTAGCTTTCTTGTTTTTTATATATACATATATAGTAGCCCAGATTTTTTATTATGAATATTTTAATGTTAATACAGGATTTTTCATTCTGTACAGCCAATAAAGAATTAAATGAAAATAATATTTGTTGATAAGATCTAGTCAGCAACCCCTTAAATACTCTTTATTTTAAATATTATAATTCTAGCGCTGGCAGGAGCAACTATTGAATCGTCTTTGGTTTGGAATTGCATGCTTGGAGAAGTTAAGTGGACCCAACAAGGTCACTTTGATTTGAATTCCTGGATATCAAGGTATACGAAATAGCGGACACTCTGGCCAAAAAGGGAGTTGCTGAAGCATCAACCAGTTAGAGGGTGGGAATATCTTTTGCAGTAGGTAAGAAATTCATCAGGAAGTGCTCGGATAAGAAGCATATGATCAGATGGTGTCCAAAACTTGTGCCAAGTCAAATTTCTGATAAATAATATCAGTGCAAACAGAACCAAAGAATTATTTTGCTATAAAAAAGCAGAGACTGAAAATGGCGATAGGTCACTCCCCATTACTCAAAGCTCATTTAATATACATGCAATCTGAAACTTGATAAAAGTTTATGCGGATACGAGAAAAAAGATGACATACACATTCTGTGTCATTGCCCAGCACTCATATGTAAGAGATATAAAACCTGGGAACGAATGTTTTTCAGCTCTCAGGATCTATAAAAAATTAGAGTAACGGATTTAAATTAATCTGATATCAGGCTCTAGGCTGAATCTTAATACCTAGCTTAATAACAAATGTGAGAATTTACTTTTTAATTCCATGTGTGGTCAGGAGCTGCCATAGCACTACAATTATATTATTACTATTACTAAATATTATACCCAAAAATAAATAAAAATTATTGACATTTTTGTATAAGCTTACAGTGCATTTGCAATATTTTCGATTTTATACTTATTTAGATTAATATATTTTTAAATTGACATTTATTTATTTGAACATTTGTTTAAATTGCACGAATTTTATAAAACGCTCTTAAGTTATGAATAATTCGGCATTTGATAGTATCAACATAGAATTAAGCATGATCCTAGTGACAGGAAGCCACAATTTTAAATAAAATTGTTTTAGCGATTAAACACACACATGCACGTATAAAACATATTTTACATCGGTCAAACATTATCCGCTGTGGATGATTAACATTAGTCGGCGATTAATAACAGTTGACGAACGCGACGAACGCGTCGCGCGATTAAATGCGCTTTTCAAGCGGATATAGTATAATAATTTTCGTAGAGGGCAGCACTTATTTACACGCGCGCTGACATAATTGATGTCGTTCGGCCGCCGTTCGGCCATTATATCGCGGCTATTTACATTAATTCACCGGCAGGAATGATAGCGCGCATAATTTTGCGTGGCACGAATCGCAATCTCTCGCATCCGAGCGTAACGAATGGAATGCGTGTCGCGCAATGTTAGGTTAGGTTATCCAAATGAGAAAGAAAGAGAGAGAACGAGAATAGATTTGCTCCACATAACAATGCTCGATGGAATAATAATAATCCCGACGTTATCGCAATGGTGTCCCGGTCTTCTTACTGCCATAATTTGATTCGACTATGCATAGGTTAATCAAATGCGAATGGTCCTCGCATTGTTATCACGTATAACAATCGAGACCCGATGTTATATTCCGCCAATACCGCAAACATTTTGCATTTAAAGTGTCAATTTTAGAATTAATTAACAAAATACATATATTTTTCCCTTGAGAATTTTTTTCCACCCCCTATGTTTACATATATTCTCTCACGCAGGTACTGTTAACTAAATAATGAGTTATGTAGATGATTATATATTTATATAAATAATAAAAATATGTATTATCTATATCTGTATTTTAGATGAAAAAAATAAGTATTATCTTTACTAAATTATCTAGAATAATTTCAGATAATTTCTTCAGATAATTTTGGTTTAGAATCATATAGCACATAAAAATACTTAAATAGTAGAACTTAAGCGGTAAGCGATAAAAAGTTATAAATAAAAATATGAATACATATATTATATTTTTATATCACTTTTATAACTTACATTTTCTTTAGAACTATGTTTACATAAGCAGTCTTAAAAATTATCTAGATGAATCGCCACGTAATTTTATCTCTTATCTATATATTTAAGACAAAAATCATCTTTATCTTATCTAAGATGAATTTACATATTTTTATCTCATCTTGATCTAGCTTAGATAATTTTAAAATTATGTTTTCATGACACCTTTAAATCTCTTTTCTCTCCCTGTTCCTTTTTTTTTTTTTGCATGTATTACGTATATTAATTTCTCGCTGAGCGAAATTGTTTACAGAATACTACGGCGGATAATCAAATGGGGCTTCATAAAAGAATCGCGGATGCGGAGCGGCATCTCGCCGAACGTAAACCCGCGCGCTACCTAAATTACAAGCTGACTGAAAAAGAGCGACTCTGTGATACACTCCGCGTTCAGGCGCCACGAAATATAGACGGGCGGGTTTCAATCCGCGCGTCCGTCGAGAAAAAAAAAAGATACGCCGGCAACGTAATTTAATTCGCCTCCCCTTTAAGCGGCGCGGGCGCGCGCTCGAGAGTCAACGCGAAACTCGGAGCGTTCGTTAGTCCCGTGTATACCTTATGTTAGCATAATCTTTTATTACACGACCGCAAAAAAGTTCCGGTCCGCCACTAGCACTTAATTAAGTTTTCTCTTCTTCTCCCTCCCACCTTCTCTTCTTTCCTCACCGGACGGGAACGTCCTCTTCCTCTTGTTATTAAAGAATTTCTAACTACCTTCACTCGCCTACCTCGGTTCGCGCACGAAACTTCCGGGTTAGCTTCACGCGAGACTCGTGTCGAGCTAGTCGGCTTGTTCATCGGTAGCGAGGCTGCCAGTTCATCGTCCATGATTAACTGCAAACACGTAACGCGACATGTACGGAGAGAAGGATGTTGGTTCTCCCGAACCGAGGAGTCTCTTTCTGACTTTTCGCCCGACTGCTTCAATTATCAATGATTGATGAGGAGCGAATATCGAGTGTTCACGCTTAAAATTCAGAGCGACTAATTACGCTTTCTCCTCCCACGTGCCTCTTCTCTTCTCTCTGGGACGAAAACCGTGGGAGCGACAGCGGAAAAAAATAAGGACACTCCACGTTTGTAATCTAGAATCAATCTCCGGAGAGAGGCTCTCGCGGTGGCACCCCATTTTTCTTCCCAGTCAGAGGCAAATCGATAGTTACATCCGGCCGGGAGGAGCGCAACAAACACGAGCTACACTTCCGGGAGGATAGGGAAGGAGGCTGGTTTGCAACCCGTTTCTCTTCCTTCGGAGGCGGAATGAAAGATCGTCGCTAATGACGATTAATAACTTGGCGAGCCTCCCGAGAGAAATTGATTGCAATCGAGAGCACGCGAAGCGAGAGGAGGACCTGGCGATGGAAATTTCGAGCGCGAATCCCCAACGAGATATTTAAAAGACATATAGCATTTTATCAGCGTTCTAACAAACGACGGAATTCTGTGAGATTTTCAAAGAATTTTCGGGCGACACGAGCGGGAAAATGAAAAAAAAATGCAAACTTGATATGTCTGACAGATATATCCGTCTTTTGATTATTTCGCTTAACAAAATATGATATATACTCAACATTACATATTTTTTATTTTATCGTGATATACATATGGAAAGATTGCTTAAATGGCATCATTTAAATAACAAAATCATTTATTTCAAACATTATTCAAAATATATTTTTCAGTAACGTATTATTCCATAAAAATAAATATATTCTTTTTTTCTCAAATATTTGAAAATTTTGACAAATCTATAAATAAAAAAAATTGTAAACCTCATGTAATTGATGCAGTCAGGCAACAGGTTTTCTAAATTGTATTATAAAGTAGCAAAATAGCGCTTGCATACAAGTATTTGTATTGAAAAAAAAAAAAAAAAACGTTTTGTTAGATTTAAAAAATAAAATTATTTTTTACTGACTATTTCGAATATATTCAGATTTATATTTTGAAAAAAATCTTGCACATGATTCATACCCATTATATTCACGTAACTGTTATCCCTCACTATTCATTTTCGCAACAAGAACATATGTCCGAATTGGACAAGAGCATAGTGCTGTAATGTCGAAAAATCCCTCGTAATTCCAATATAATATAATCTCCTTAGCTTGCATACACGAACTAATTAATAGTGTGTAATTTCAAAAACCTCACAATTCCTAATATTTTAATCTTCTTAGCTTATCCGCATCAAATAATTAATAAATTAATGGTATTAAAAGTATGCGTTATTGTTAAACAAATAAAATTAATATAATTAATTTTATTTGCTTCGTTGAATAATATGATTTATTAATTAATTTTATTTGATTCTTACAAAAACGTGAGACAACTATATAACTCTAAAAATGTATCTTTCTTTTAAACTTTGAGTAAATAATTCAAAATTACTGAGACATTATAAAAATTTATTTAAATTATCAATTAACTTATCAGAAAAGATTTAAATAGAAATAAATGAACTTACACATACAGCTGTAATAAAGCGATTATATAAAAATCCGTACTATTTAGACAATTTTCTTTATTCCCTCAACCTTCAATAAACACAAATAGATATTAAAACTTTTTCCTTTTAATTAAATTAAGCCGCAATTGTCCGCGAGGGGACGAATTTACGCGCTGTAAAACTGCGCGTGACTTTCCGCTCGCGGTAATCTAATAAAACTTTTGCAAGCCTGTCTCGTCGCACTCGTCGCCTATCGATCGAATTTTATGAGACGGAGCCGACGCCGCGAATGCGGACATTTTCGAAGCCGCAATCAAGCGAATTGGCTTTTTCGGTCCGGGCAATTCCTATAGCAAACCCGGAACGGCCTCGCCACACAGTAAAATCAACAGAGTCCGCTAGTAGGATTTAATATAGATTCGAGTTTCCGCGCTAAAGAGAGAGAGAGAGAGAGAGGTGACCGACATACCCTGACGGCTTTCTCCTCGTTTCGGCTGCCGTTTCATGCAACGTACGCCTGTTTGTATCTCGTTCGAGTGAAAAAAATTTCTAAATTGCACAAAAAGAGTCGCTCCGGTGTTTATCGTCATCAAAAGACAAAATCGCACTCGTTTCTCTTTTTCTCTCTCTCTCTCTCTGTTCTTCTCCGCGTTTCCGACGTACTTCCGTCTCCCGTTATCGCTAACGAAAAAAAAGGCTCAGCGAATCGCAAACCGCTTCGTAAACATTTTACTCAGATTAAAAAAGTTCAACAACGAGAATCGCTCACGCTTAGGTACGCCCAAGCACGTGGAATTTCCGCGTTTCAATTAAATCGCGAATTTAAGCTACTAACAACTCTAACCGCCATCGACAAAAAAAAACTACGCCGTGTTAAACGGATGGAAAACCGAATGCGAATGGAAAAATACGCTTTGGTATTTAGCAATTTTTTATTTATGTTACATTTATATTGTGCTCTATACAAATTTTACGCCGCATTTTTGTGCGTCATATTATTCGACGTCAATATTCAATAGGAAATTCAACTGAAATTCTCAGCTATTTGGAATTTACATATATAGCCTTAGGTTTTAAATTGTAATTTATGAATGAGATTATGATGTGTGCGATCGAGAGCCCAGGTTCAAATCCGATTAGAAACACATTTTGGATCTATTCAATCGCTACCTGTCGGCAGACAATGGCAATAAACCATCGAAAAAGTATCTTGCCAAGAGAATCCCCTATAATCTGATTATTCGAAACCGACATAAAGCTGCAGGTTTTCTGTTAAAAAAATCATAGATATATAGAGAGAGATAGACCAAGGTTCCTAAAATCTGTAAATACCATAGAGAAAAAGAGATTGATCAAGATTTTAAAATTGAATCTTTCAATATTAAGGTGATCCTAAAGCACTGTTCTATCGATAGAAACGTGAAGTTGGATTCGATATCATGAATATTTTTATTGATATACAGATTTAAAAAAACCTTTTCCATAATTATAGTAGTAATAATAAATTGTAAACGCTATAATTGTATTAAAAAAACAAAAAAGTTAAAAAAAGATCGATAAAAAATGGAATATTTTTTGTTGTTTTACCCAAAATTATAGCACTCTCCCGTTTGGTAATATTAATACTTTAATTGTGGACAAGAGTTTATCAATCTATGTAGTCAATCTAAAATTGGTACTTGAACTCATAAATTTATAAATTTACTTACTAATATTTTGATTGACTATACAGATTATTTTATGAGTTTAAGTACCAATATTTTAATTAACTATACAGATCATAAATTTATGAGTTTACTCATTATATGATCACATATAACATCACTCATATAAGTAAACTCAAAAATTAAATTTAATAAGTTCAAGTGTCAATATTTTGATTGACCATGCAGATCATAATGTGAGTTCAAGTATCAATATTTTGATTAAATATACAGATCATAAATTTATGAGTTCGCTCATTATATGATCACATATAAATTTACTCATATAAGTGAACTCAAGAATTAAATTTAATAAGTTCAAGTGTCAATATTTTGATTGACCATGCAGATCATAATGTGAGTTCAAGTATCAATATTTTTATTTACTATACAGATTATAAATTTATGAGTTTATTCATTATATAAGCACATATAATATCACTCATATGAGTGAACTCAATAATTAAATTTAATAAGTTCAAGTACCAATATTTTGATTGACTATAGGCAGATCATATAATGTAAGTTCAAGTATCAATATTTTGATTTACTATACAGATCATAAATTTATGAGTTCACTCATAATATAATCACAGATGCGATATCACTCATATGAGTAAACTTAAAAATTAAATTTAATAGGTTCAAGTGCCAATATTTTGATTGAGTCTATAGATCATAATGTGAGTTCAAGTACTAATATTTTAATTGATTATACAGATCATAAATTTATGAGTTAACTCATAATATGATCACATACGATATCATTCATATCAATTCACTCATATTAGTTCATCAATATTTTGACTGATTAATTGATAAATCCATTTCCACAATTAAAGTATTAATATTAACAACCCGGAGGGCAAAAAGGATTTTTCAATCTGCATAGTCAATAAAAGATTCATCACACTTAATTGTTGATCGCCAGTGATGAAATTTTAACAAATAATAAGATGCAATTTAATTCGACCAAAAAGTGGCTATTTATTTATTGAAAATAAGTACACACTACGTTTTGACCCACATTGTGGTTCTTTTCAAGTGTTGTTCTTATTCAGCAATTACATTAATTAAAAATAGAAACATGAAAATTGTCCTGTCATATCGACAATCTGTTAGCTACTAGCTCTGTGAGTAGCTCTGTGAGTAGCTCTGTGAGTACTAGCTCTGTGAGTAGCTAACAGATTGTCGATATGACAGGACAACTTTCATGTTTCTATTTTTAATTAATGTAATTGCTGAATAAGAACAACACTTGAAAAAGACCACAATGTGGGTCGAATCGTAGTGTGTACTTATTTTCAATAAATGAATAGCCAGTTTTTGGTCGAATTAAATTGCATTTTATTATTTATTAAAAAGATTCATGGTCATATTCAACTTCGCGCTGTTATCAATAAAACATAGCTTTAGGATCGCCTTAATATTCGTGCTTTTTCAGATTGTCGCAAAAGACTTGTCGAGAGTGAAAGCGAACAATTTTGTCTGTTCATTAACGAAACGATAACGATAACATAAGAATACAACAACGAACACTATCAGCCTACAGACTTATCAATGAAACATAAAGCTACTCCAGTTACGGCCACGATAAAATGCTGGAGTAAAAGTCAATAGCGGAGGCCTCCTTACGTAGTTGATGTATTTAGCAACCGTTTATATCGTCGATATGCGTACCAAACTGATGAGTAAAGGTGAACCGATAAACGTTAAATCCACGAGCCCGTCGAGATTTGCATATACGATATATAAAGAAAAAAAATTCGAGCCCTTTATCGCCTCTCACGGGAAATGCGGTCTCGTAATTACGATATTCAAATCTAAAACCCTTATGAGACACACGGCGCCTCGTTGTGAAATTAACGGTACGTATTATATATTCTCCCGGAAATCGATGGGAATAATTAATATTTTGGGTTTTTTGCGGAAGTTTAAATAAAATTTATACGAGTAAACGGCGCGCGAATTATACGATTTTGATGTAATTATAAGAAAAGTTTAATGTCGGCTGATGAACTTTGATAAATTACATCGTCAAGTGAGAGTAAACAAGATACACACTGCATCAACAATTTTTACGATTTCGTAAATATGGGACGCGTTCTGTCGGAAGGAAATATAATTATACAAGACGTTTATTTGTCAGGGGAGTCATGTTTCCATAAATTATACTATGAAACGAGATTAATGCCCGGGAGGAAAAATAATCTGACGCAGCAATACTGCCGTGAGGTTACTTATAACAGGCTAGGTGGAGTATCAACACGCGTGATCACTTCGCTAGCGAAGTCATAATCGCAAATAATTAGCGCGAAAGAGCTTACGCTCTCGCTCTCTCTCTCTCTCTCTCTCTCTCTCTCTCTCTCTCACTCTCTGCTCGCGCAGAGATCGTATCCTATCGGCTTATTAAGTTGCCACTGCCGAGCATACTGTGCTAGGGGATGGCGTGCTATAATTTCCAGGGTTATACCGTACTTTAAAGGCGTACTAAAGCTCGCCCCTTTTCTCTCCCACTCCTCAACACCGCAAAGCAAATGGATAAGTAAGAGGCTAAAGGTGAGAGCGTCTGAAACGTCTACCTCTCTCTCTCTTTTTCCTTGCCTCCCTTTCTCTTTCTGGTCTCCTCGTTCTCTCGGCTTTATTCTCTCCATTTATCTCTCGTAGAGATGAAGAGATAAATTGTTTGGCGAGGACTCGCCGCTCAAAAGTTTCGCGATATTTCCACTGTTAGTTAAAATTAGTGGAGTTCCCTTAGGGCAATTCTGATAACACTATCTCCCGTTTGTGTCACCCGTCCTCAATCGCGTTTCCAACCCCTTTCTCGTACCTCTCGATCCTTTGATTTCTCTTTCTTTTCTGTTCTATAACGCTCCCCTATACTTCGAATCGCACGGAATTTCATGAGAGAGAGAAAGAGGCACGATAAATCTTGGAAATGTAACTTATCGAGCAACATTGAGCAGAGAGACATTTTCTCTCGGGGAAAATGTATCTGGGTCTAATTTAGAAACATACTCGTATATTGATCAAAGAAAAATACGTCATTCATATCCACGAGAGATGGGATTGGCGTCTCGATCCAAGTGCGCATTCACGGAATGGCGCTTATCGGAGAGTCCGGCGTCATCGGTACGACAATTAGCGAAGTTTAATCGCCGCTCGGTCAACCGTAATTAAGGATCGCTCTTCTCTCTCGCTCTCTAACGAGCGCGACAAAAAGGAGAATGCGCGAATTAAAGCTGAGACTCGAAGGGCAAAAACCGCCTCGCCGAAGTATTTATTGCGTGCTCGATGACGTGACCACTCGTACCGTAATTGAATCGATGTTTTACGCCGATTTGAAAAGAAATTGTTCCACATATTGAACCATATTCGAGAAACGGAAAGCTGGAAGGATATCTCGTATGGAAATTTATCTTAAAATTATTACTCGTCAGGAAAATCGCCAATTAGAAACTATATGATGGAGCTCGGAGATATTTCGCCTCCGGGCGGAGCAGCCGCTCGTTATTTGACCGAAAGAAACCGCGCTATCTCTCCTTTTAATAAGACACTAGGTAATTTTAATCCCTCAGTCTTCTCCATTCTCTCTCGCTTAATAGAATTTGTAACTCGGGGATTATGCGCAGATATACGGGGTGTCTGTACCCGACCGCACTTCCGCTTTAGGAAGTAGAACTAAAAGTCAACGAGGTATACGTAATTTAATATAGCGTCGATTTTAATGAAAATCGTGACTTTTACAATCGTACTTCACATATTACGATAATATATTTGATTTTATACAAAATTTAATTATTTAGTTAATTAATTATTTAGTTTTCTGTTTAATAATCTCTCCCATTCATATTGCCTCCCTTTCTCTGCATATATTTTCATTATGAACGGATTACATAATGAATGAATTCGATAACGACAACATAAAAAATGTCGACAAATTTCGATATTGCATTGTCGAAAGAGCGTCAACCGTATCGAAATATATTTGAATATTAAAAATATAATTTACATCTCTGCCAATTTCGGATATTCGTGCAACAAAGCAACAATGAAATTAATTGCGCGCGGATTAAATAGAGATACGCGTGCAATTGCTCGGGAACGGAACGAGATTGCTCTGCGAAGGATGGCGGACGTAAATCGACGATTTGATTCTCCGAGAATCATTAAATTGTTCGTCAATTCCAGCCGAGAGGACCCGACTTAAATGCGATCGGTCCTTCTCCGAAGGAGGAGAAAAGGAGCTTGATTAAACTTCGTTAATTATGGCTATGATGACGCTTATATATCTCCGACACCGAACGAAACCTTGCTCAACCGTCATTGCATTCAGCTTGACAATGTTCTTAAAAGACAAAAAGAGGCGGCAGCCACATCGCGCATCAGATGGTCCGGCAAAAAGACTCTATTAAGAGCCATACGCGCTCCGGTGACTCGAATCTTTCTTATCCAATTTTACGGTCCAACGAACGACCTTAGATATATAAGATGTTTCCCGATAGCGCGTTTCCGACAATATCCGGCTAATATGCTCGTAAAATATACGCTGACGTATATCTGCCAGGTATATAATCCGCGATGGCTACATGATATGGATAATTTATAATTTTATCATTCTAATCTATTATATCTCCTTGTACGATAAATTTCAAATTAAATTTTATAAAGTGTAGTTACACTACTAATATTCGCGAGTGGATTCGCTTGCGCAGTCAAACGATGTAATCACAAAGCGCGCGAACGTCTCCGCATCTCATGGAAGCTTAACTCGCAAGCTTTTTGCCGTTCCTCGTAGCTTTTCGCGAATGAACGAGAATCGGGTAACGCGATTTGCGTGCGTTCATGCGATTTCTCGCACTGCGCGTTGAATCGTCAACGGAATGCAAATTTTCGCTATAGTAACAATTAATTACAATGATCGACGCGAGCTGAAGAATCGTGGAATAATAGTGAACTTCCAGTTACAATTCGGGACTTAAAAATTCAATGCGACACTAGTGGTGGTCGCGTGAACTATTATAAATGGCCGTCGCGAATATACATCTAACATTATCTTATTATTATTTGAATAATTAATTAATAATGTTCCAATGATCACATGAGATTCTGATGTCAAGACACTTATTTGTAGACATAAGGAATATAAATCTATTCTTTTTTTACTTTTCATAATTAAACCGTACATAATAATCATACTGGAATTTTATAACATTTTGGCCTTCGATCATATTCCTTGATGAAGGCGTAGCTTTTGTATAATCACAGAGTGTGTCTAACCGCAATGACATCTTTTTCATTAAAAAAATTAATTTTTACACTTAAATGACTGTTGTTGTTGCATATTTCCAACGGTCATATTTGTTTTGCTTCAGTAGCGCCTCTTTTTCCACGGTGGACGTTTTTTTCGCTAATACTAGCCAAAAGTTCTACATTAGAGATTACCGAGATACGTAACTCTCTTGCGGAGAGATAAATAGATGGTGCAAGACTTTCCCAAACAGAGAAAAAATGTCAGTGTCACACCGGGGACTCGATTCTAGGACCTTCTTCTCAGTAGACAAGCATTCTGCCCACTGAGCCACTCATTGTCCCATCCCACTTATTCTCTCCGCTGGCTTACATATTCTCTACAGTTAGATAGATAGATAGGTAGAGAGAGAGAGAGAGAGAGAGAGAGAGAGAGAGAGAGTTGGAAATTTGAATTTCGACTTGAAAGGACTTGGAAACAAGAAGATCCTTACCGAGGCAGAATGGCCGGGTCTCCTCGCTGGTCCACCAATCTGCAACAATAAAGAGAGAATAATGAAGGAAAGTGTACAGTTGGTATTTTGTTGAAATTATTATTATGACAATATAAACCTTATCGTCTCGAAGCGAGAATTCCGCAAATATGCGCGCGATATCATTACAGTGACAATTTAGATCGATGTTTGAAGAGCACAAGGAGCTTGCTATAAGCTCGCTGCTTGAATAACACAATTTTGCGTCGGCACAATATTTGCGAAACATCGCAGCTCGTCGACAGCTCCTTTACAAGAGACCGAAGATACTTGCTGTAACAATAACGGGATATATCCGAACGAAAGGATCACCGCGCGGAGACATTAATCCTTTGTGCGAGGCGTATCGCAACGAACTTGGCGAAGAGTAACAGGCGGAAATAAGCGATCCCTGTCACGAGGCGCCCGCGGAACAGAAGGAATACCTATAAGCCGATGCCGAAAGAATTAACCGAGGACGTAGCCATTTAAGCGAGTTGTTACAAACTTCCGTAAGCTCCGTGCTAACTAGAGGCACGGAGAAACAGGGCTTACAAACTGTAATGCTTGTGACTCCTGCCGACCCGAGTCTTCGGCAGCGAACCAGAATATTACTGTCGTAATATTACGGGTCGTCGCTGATAACCAATCATTCGATTCTATTCCATATATACGCTCAATTCTCACTGCACTCGTTCACTTCGAACCCTTTGAGCGATTATTGAAACGTTTCTATATATCCGATTGTTTGGAAGTTTTGAAATTTTCCAGTTGAAAAATAAAAGGGTATTTAAGGGATCTATAAAAGTCTAGCAAATCGAAAAATAGGATACTTTGTAACATTGTAAAAATTTTTTCCCAGAGAGAAAAATCTTCAAAAAGTTTTTTTGCCAGTAGTGACACATCTGAATTTACGCACCGAATTTTTTACTATAAAAATTTAGTTTTTTCACAACTTGTGAAAAAAAATTCCAAAAAAGTTGTCGAAAATGTGACAGCTGTGAAGGAAAAAATGCCTATGTTTGTTTTAATATCTTTTGCGATTTTTTTGTCCCGAGTTTTTATTAGAAATATATATTTTTTTTAAATTCTATGATACAATTTGCTGAATGCTCATAAACTTTAAAAGAGAGAAAAAGAGAGTCTAGAAGAGAGGGCTATATATTAAATAAGTTTAATTAATTAACGTTTCAATTTGTATTCAAAACTAGCATTAAAATTTTGAAGAAGAAAATTATATATTTAAAAACTAGGTTATTCTATTCAGTTTTTTAAATTATAAAATGTGCAATATTCAATTCTTGTTCGTTTTTCTTGCAAGAATATATGTGCCTCTTTTCCGCTGTACGAATATTTAAAGTAACATTGAGTTTGTGAATTCTATTCTAAATGAACTATACCACAGAAACATTCAGAGACAAAAATTCTTTTATACACACACAAGTTGACAACCGTCAATAACGCGCGCGTATAATAAATTTTGCATAAAAATACCGAGAAACCTCAGATTTCTCGCAGTTTCTTCGTAATTCAGTCCCTTCCAGAGACAGCAAGCCAGCAAAGAAAGGAACGTGACATCGAGGTCACGTGCACTTCAGCGGATCTCGCGATCACGCGAAAAGGTTGGGAGAGGGATGAGGGTTGAAGCGAGAAACGAGAAAGAGGTTCGTCCGGTATTCAGCTGGAGCAGTAGAATATGACGGTTAAAAGCCTGGCGCGGGTCTGCATGTTTCTGATGACGGCGATACTTACGACCGATTTGAGATTTAAGGTTCGACTTGATGCCATTCATCGCTAAAAGCCTTGTATCTACGCGGCTGTCGGTTTTAATGATTAATACAGCTCGAGGGCTGAAGGATTAAGCCGTAGTAAATAAACGACTCGGGTGACTCGGGACTTCAAACGTAGAGAAAAAGGAAGATTGACTAAAACTTTATTGAAATGAGAAAGAGAGAGAAGAGATGCGCGCGCGAGGATGAAAGGATTAACTGAATCGAGTTACATTTTTACGTCAACCTAAATTTCGCTCTCAAATCATGGATGTCAAAAGCGTCGCGACGCCCAGAAGTCGGCGAAGATGAAAGATTTATACCGAGCTTGCTGGAGGAAAACAGTAAGAACGATCCGTACAGAGTGAATTCAAGCGTAGTCAACCCCGATTGCGCAGTCATTTAACATTGAAAATTAAAGGATTCTCGCGAGAGAATTAAGAGTCCGAGATGAGTCTTCTCCGACAAAGCAAGAGGTCGTGAAATGAAGAAAATTCACGCGAGACGAGTCACTTGCGCATCCACTCATGCAATCTCACTCTAATTGTTTCGCGAATATAACGCTAATTTTACATACACTCCTTCCGCGTTCGTCTTCTTCACTCTATTACAAGAGGAGTATCCGAATTAGCTGCGTATCTAATTTTGGTCGCAAAAAGTCGGATCAACAGAATTCCAATCAAGAATGTTATTTCCAAAACCCCACAATTTATAGGTCATTTTCATTAGGATTTTTTATCAAAAGAAGAATTTTGCGAACCAATTTTAAAGATATAAATTTTTTTAAATCACCTCAACTCTATAAAAAGTTCTAACAATTTTAGGTTAGAATTTTAAGTTAGGTTAGAATTGTTTATAGAGAGAATTTTAAAATTCTAGAGCTCTAAAATTATTGGATAAAAATTATTAAGATTTTTTATCAAAAGAAGAATGTTGCAAACCACAATATGCTATAATCAATAATTTTAGAGATATAGATTTTTAAGTCACCTCCACTCTATAAAAAATTCTAACCTAATCTAATCTAATCTGAGGTTAGAATTTAGAGTTAGATTAGAATTTTTAAGAAATATATATATCTAATAAAAAATCAAGATAAAAAGATATTAAAACAAACAGGCATTTTTTCTTCACAGTTGTCAAATTTTCGACAGTTTTTTTGGAATTTTTTTCCGCAAATTACGAAATGTTTATAGTACAAAATTTGGTGCGTAAATTCAGATGTGTCACTAGTAGCAAAAAAAAACTTTTCGGAGATTTTCCCTCTGGGGAAGAAATTTTTAAAATGTTACAAAGTGTCCTATTTTTCGATTTGCTAGAGTGACTCAAGTTAGGTTAGAATTTTTTATAGAGATATTAAAAATATATCTCTAAAATTATTGATCGTAGCGTGTTGTGGTTTGCGATATTCTTCGTTTGATAAAAAAATCCTAATAAAAATGACCTGCGAGAGGTTTTGGAAATAATATGTTTCCCGCCAAATTCCGTGAAATTAACTCTACGAACGCAATTCTCCCCTTGTGATAACTCGACCATACAATCTCATTTCTACAGTTATCATCGAACTGAAACTCATAGCCGTTTCCCAGACGCTCTTTCGTGTCGCTGTCTCCTCCTGATAACAACATACCAGGTATAGGTATCGGGACGAAAAATAAAAATACGAGACGCGGCCTTTGTTCGGTAGCGCGATGAGTCCGAACAATTCTCGTCCGCCCGTTTAATCGCGACGTCCATTTATACAACCAGGGATGGGCGAAGGAAAAAAAGGAAAAGGAAAATAATTGCGAACGAAGCGACGAAAGGGGGATCGCCGAACTTCGAGTTCAGAAGAATCGAGCGATCTCGCTCCTTTGTCCTTGACAGGACGATGCTCCTTCCTTCGCCCGGCCGAGGCTATTGTCCATAATCCTCGAAAGCTCCCGCCGACTTTTTTACGACCGCCAATTGTGATCGGAAAACTGCATTTCGCACGTCAGCAGACGTTCAGCAGGCGGACACGTCGAAGCGGATTATTAAATCCGTCGCGCGTAATCCTGTCGCAAGCACCTGCCAATCCGTTCCCGCATTTCGTTAATTAATCTCCCTAATTATTCGCCCAGCAGTATATATATATAGAGAGAGAGGACGCTGTTATTGAGGCTGGCCGCTTACGATGATGACACGACACATAATAAGGCACCTCCGGCAAAATCGATCTTCTCTAATCATAATTAAAAATCGAATACACGTGCCTTGATATATGCTCTCGCAAATAGCTTCCTCTCGTCGAGTTACTCATTAATGCTAATAAATATATAGTATTAACATATTAATTGTATATATTTTTATATTAATATATATATATATATATATATATATATATATGTAATTTTATATAATTTTTTATATAATATAATTAATTTTATATTAACATATTAATATAATATATTTAATATATTATAATTATATGTATATATATATATAAATATATATATATATATATAAAATATAATTATATGTAACAAGCGTAATATAAACACACGACTGATTAACAAATTTGTTTACAAATTTGGTGATGCGAATGCAAATAGTTTCTTTGAGAGTTTCTTCTTCATCAACGAGACAAAAACTATTTCCACATTTGTAATGCAAATATACAGAAAGCACCGACGCTTATTTCTGTTAATTGGTTTACAGCGGTTTACTGCAAACTTATTCAACGGCGAGCAAGGTAAACTATTAATTAATATATTTCCTGTTACGCTACGTTTCCACGTCCGCGTCACGACCGGAAGGGAAGAGACAAAGTCTCTCCTTTATTAATCCAATTTACGGGCGAATAATCTCCCCTTGGCAAGATCAACATTTATATTTTCTGATAAATAAATCCCGAAAGAGGCGAGTTCGACCAAACGAGTTCGAATCCGTTAATTAGATCACAACGATAAACTCTCGACGCGGAGATAAACTCTTAATTAATTAATTAAAAGGACTTCCGGGAACGGGGGTGCAAGAGAAGATCTTTCCCCCGGTTACTTTCTTTCAAAGTTTCTCTCGGGGCCAAAATCACTTAAACGAAGATTATTTGCGCGTTCGCAGTTGATAAAGCGGCTCACATTTTCCAGACATTCGCGTGTAATCAATGTAATTGCATCGAGCATCGAAATCTATTTAATTGACAGATTGTTAACGTTAGAGAGTAAATAGAGCACACATTATATGAATGTATATACACAAGTATTGAATTTCTCGTAACTTTATACCCTCCGCCGTGTAACGATTTTATTACCAAGCAACAAATAAACTGATCAAGCGGCATTAAAATTACATTCAAAATTATATATAACAGAATTAGGTAATAATTACAAAACATAAAATATTTTACGCAGTGGGGGATAATTTGCATAATAAATTAATAAACGTCGAGCAAAAACTTGAAATAAGTGTTAATTATTCAACATTCGCTTACATTCGCGGGGAGTGGAACGAAATGTTTATTTTATCAATTAATTATAACGAGAAGGGAATTATTCATTAATACAAGCGCACATCGCGGATGTCAAATCAACGTTATTCGCTATTTTCATCATTTCATTCAACTCTCGGACGGATAATTACGAGATGCGAAACAAAGTGGTAATTATTATATAGGAGGCTTCTCTTATTTATCATTCACGTCACAATGAAGGAAAGTTTATCTGAGATGAGCTATTAATAATCTTCCGGAAACGTTGGCACTCTCGCTGCTCGAGAAAGTGCAACGAGAACAATTTACATTTACGCCACTCGGAAAACGTGGAAATAATTGCGGTGAAAACTCCGATCTTAGAAAGAGAGGCTCTTTTTTAGACCGTACCACTTACACAGGGTGTTTTTAAATAAGTGCGAGAAACTTAGGAATGATTCTTTCTTAAAAATTAAACTAGGTTTTTTATATAAACATATATCCTTTTTTGAGGAGTTACATCCTTCCAAAGGGGAAATTAAAAATTAGATTTCTAAAATTAAATTTTTTCTCAAATTTTGGACAAGTTAAAAATGAAATTTGGTGGATTTTATCTACTAGTAAAAATAATATTTATTAATATGATTTTAATCTTCCCATATATCGTTATAAGGGGATGAAATTAACAATCCCTATTCAATTTTTTATTAAATTATTTATTTTTTAACGGAACCGGAATGTGATTATCTATAGTATATTGTGTATCAAGTGCGGAAAGTTGACAATTGGTCACGAGTGCGGGGGATGGACTCACTCGTGACCAATTGTCAATCTGCACGTGATACACATACTATTTTGTATTACAAGTGCAGGCAAAGTGGCTTTGTGCGCGAGGTGGTCGATCGCACGCCGCCATCTTGCGGCGGCACGGTGCGGGAATAGCCGTGTTCAATACATTGCCTACGGCTTCAGCCGTGGACAATGACTTTGAACGCGGCTCAGCCGTAGGCAATGGCTTTGAATGCGGTTTATTCACTCACCGCGTCGCCGCTAGATGGCGGCGTGGGAAATCGACCGCTTTCCGCACAGAAAACACGCACAAAAAGTGCCACACACGTGCTTTGCCTGCACGTGTAATACAAAAAATATTAGGAAACTTAATTTCTTTAAGTTTCTTTTTTTTACAAATAAAAACGGTCTAAAGAGGTATACACGGATGTTACTGCGTACATTTCTAACGAAAATTAAGTTTTCGTTGGAAATAAACCGTGCACAAGGTACGTATCAATCTCGATGTACTACCAAGGCTTAAAATTCGAAATAATCTCATACTTGAGATTTAATTTCAAAAACCCTTTAACCCCCCTACGGAAATAAATAAATAAATGCGAGAGAAAAATATAGATCCGAAAGTCGTTGAATTAAGGGGGAATTGAACCCGAGACCTTTCGCTTGCCGGGCGATTGCTCTTCCAACTGAGCTATTCAGACCCCTCGATTTTATACTTTTTTCTGCTTATAAATACTCTAAATAATACTCCTTTTTGCCGGCGTGTATAAACAACTAACATTAAATCACGGCTCTGTAATATAAATAATTATAAATAAACAAATATAAATAATTATAAATAAATAAATATAATATAAATAAATATAAATAATTATAAATAAATAAATATAAATAATTATAAATAAATAAATATAAATAATTATAAATAAATAAATATAAATAATTATAAATATATAAATAAGTTTTTTTGTAAAATCAATTATTTTCAAGAATATAAAAAATCCCTCTTAATTGTCGACAAAGAATGTCCTAAAGTTTTTTGGCGCTTATTTAAAAACACCCTACATCTATATTATTCATCTGCCAATTGTCTTTATATCGAATAAAATACAATAAACGAGTTGTGCAATGCTAAATATTTTTGATACATAAATATCCCTCTGTTTCTATTAATTTCCTATAGTTTTAATAATAATTCAGAGAGACGTGTTCTGAAAGGCTCTAATGTGGTTGCGGACAATCGGCTTTATCTTTCTCACAATCGAAACCCTGGCCGCACTAATTTCCGCGGCGATAATCGCGGCGACTAATTAACGGACCCTCCTGTTCGTCAATTACCGTAATTAATCGGCGATTGATTAATCGTGACACGTGGAATAACGCGTTCCAGCATCGATTGTTCGTGCGATTAATCGAGCCGCCGAATTTCCAAGGGGATAATTTATTTACCCCTCGCACGGCTCGTTAATAAATTAAGACCGACGGGGGAGAAGCTTAATGAAACGTCTCGCGATGTCGTCAGAAGAATTACGAGCTTTCCGTGCGGGAAAACCGCAAAAAGGATCACAGGACTTCGCGGGAGGGAAAAGGAGGCGGGACACGTAGTGTCTTTCCGGGAAAAAGAAATAATCAATCTTGCTCACAATCAGTGTATGTATACATATACATATATGTATAGGTGTGTGTAGAAAAAATAATTAATTGTCCCAAAAAGGAAGAAAAAAAAAAAAAAGATGAGAAATTTTTCTCGGGGAAAAATAATCTCTCCCGAACACTTTCTCGAAAACACTTCTAGCTGTCTGGGTATCAGACGCTGTAACTTTGGCGCGCGTCACGAAACAAGAGCCAATAAATTCAAACTATCTCGAGGTAGTTTTCCGCAACACCTCCTTCCTACCTTCCATAACGATATACTCGCGCCGATTACTACTGGCGCTCCGGCTGCTGTTTATTCTAGCCGGTCGGCTTTTTTGCGAACGAGCGGGAATATTTTCCCTGCAGGACGCGAGAGACTCCATTGTTTTGAGCGGCGACCGGCGGAGAGAAAAGGGAAAAGTGGAAAAAGACATAACGAACAGACGCGACCGAAGAAAATGGATCGACCGGTCATTTCGCCTCCTCTTCCTCCCGCTTTCCTTTCTCCAGTTAGACGCCGAAAGGGTATGTACAGCTCTTTTTCAGAGGGAGAATGCTGCTTCTAGAAAAAAAAAAAAATGAATAAGCGCCAGTTCTTTTTTTTTAGGGGATGCATTCCCTCGTCGCCGTATTATTATGCGTTCGATGGCGGTGATTCGGGAGGTGAAAAAAACTAAGGGATGAAAAGAGAGAGTGGCACGTACTATGGATGAAATTTATTTCCGTCGGGCTAATAATCCGGCGAACCGGAAATATCGGCCAAGTTATTTGCAGACCGGCGTTAAAATATTCGTCCGTCGAAATACAAAAGTGAACCATTAGATTTAATCCCATCGGGATCCAACTGAGTATCTCAACATCCGGAACGAAACATAAAATCGACGTTATATAATATTTCGCGTATATTTTTTTTCGAAAAATCCGCGCGCTTACGTTCTAAGAGTATCAATTATGCCGCATTTCGCGGTGATATCTGCGGAAAGCTCTCTTCCCCTTTGTGTCGGAGTTTAGAGCCCCGTTATGAGAAATTAAAAGCTCGCGATATATATTATAGTAAATATGATTACACGGTTCGTGCTGCTGTGGGCGGCTTCACAATTTCATGAACGTGCATTAATAATGGCCGAGCCGAGGTAGGTACTACTGTGCCCTCGTGGCACTAATTCCGTATTTTTATCATGAAATCCGCCGTACCGTATGTTGTACCAGCGCAGTTACCACAGGCATCAACGACAACAGCAACGCGGGGTTGGGGAAATGCAGCGAGTCTTTCGATGCACTGGTCTCCGCAGAGTGCACTCTGTGTATCTTCAGCCAACTCTATTCTCCTCTCCCTTCATCTCTCTCTCTCTCTCTCTCTCTCTCTCTCTCTCTTTCTCTCCATTTTCCCACCGTTTTCTCTTTCAGTACTTCACCCTCTATCTCCCTCTCTCGCTCCATCTCTCTTTCTCTCTCAACGCGCGATTTAATTTAAGTTTAATGCGAGCTGGCGCACGTGGTCACGTACGCTCAACAATGGCGAGAGGCTTGGTATCCAAGTAGAGAAACGCATCGGCGAAATTCACGCCGACGCTTCTCGAAAACGTCCAGCATCGTAACTGAATCTACCGGGTGTCTCGAAACACCCGGTTGACGAGAAAATTATTTTTAGGCATTTTCAGATCGATACATCTTCAGCGATGTACATTGCCTTATTCGATATACCAAAGTGTCTTTGTTGATGCAAGATCAGCTTCAAGATTGATTAAAGATTCTGTTAAAGAAATAATAAAACATCGTAATGCAATTTAATGTTTTTTAATGATCTCTCGATAATTGTAAAAACAAATAAAAAGGTCCCGATAATGTAGAGGAGATTCCTTTAACATCCCATAGAATCCATCTAAATCGACGGCTACCACTTTAAGCAAGATCGATCAAAGGTTGTGTAGAAAGAATAGAACAATGTAATGTAATTTAATATTTTTTAGGAGAAAAACGCAATGATCTCTCGATAATTGTGAAAACAAATAAAAGGTTCCGAAAATGTAGAGGACATTTCTTCAACACCCCATAGAATCCATCCAAATCAACAGCTACCACTTTAAGCAAGATTAATTAAAGGTTGTATAGAAATAATAGAACATTGTAATGCAATTTAATGTTTTTTAATGATCTCTCGATAATTGTGAAAACAAATAAAAAGATCCCGATAATGTAGAGGACATTCCTTTAACACCCCATAGAATCCATCCAAATCGTCGGCTACCACTTTAAGCAAGATCGATCAAAGGTTGTGTAGAAAGAATAGAACAATGTGATGTAATTTAATATTTTTTAAGAGAAAAACGCAATGATCTCTCGATAATTGTGAAAACAAATAAAAGGTCCCGAAAATGTAGAGGACATTCCTTCAACACCCCATAGAATCCATCCAAATCAACAGCTACCACTTTAAGCAAGATTAATTAAAGGTTGTATAGAAATAATAGAACATTGTAATGCAATTTAATGTTTTTTAATGATCTCTCGATAATTGTAAAAACAAATAAAAAGGTCCCGAAAATGTAGAGGACAATCCTTCAACACCCCATAGAATCCATCCAAATCAACAGCTACCACTTTAAGCAAGATCGATTAAAGGTTGTATAGAAATAATAGAACATTGTAATGCAATTTAATGTTTTTTAATGATCTCTCGATAATTGTGTAAACAAATAAAAAAGTCCCGATAATGTAGAGGACATTCCTTTAACACCCCATAGAATCCATCCAAATCGTACGGCTACCACTTTAAGCAAGATCGATCAAAGGTTGTGTAGAAAGAATAGAATATCATAATGCAATTTAATGTCTTTTTAGAAGAAAAACACGTGATCTTTCGATGATTGTGAGAACAAATGAAAGGTCCCGAAAATGTAGAGGACATTCCTTCAACACCCCATAGAATCCATCCAAATCGGCAGCTACCACTTTAAGCAAGATCGATTAAAGGTTGTGTAGAAATAATAGAGCATCGTAATACAATTTAATGTTTTTTAATGATCTCTCGATAATTGTGAAAACAAATAAAAAAGTCCCGATAATGTAGAGGACATTCCTTTAACACCCCATAGAATCCATCCAAATCTACGGCTACCACTTTAAGCAAGATCGATCAAAGGTTGTGTAGAAAGAATAGAATATCATAATGCAATTTAATGTCTTTTTAGAAGAAAAACACAGTGATCTTTCGATGATTGTGAAAACAAATGAAAGGTCCCGAAAATGTAGAGGACATTCCTTCAACACCCCATAGAATCCATCCAAATCGACGGCTATCACTTTAAGCAAAGCGTTCGACGTCGCGATATAGTATGGCACATGAGGCACGTACGCCCCATGATAGCAGCGAATAAATATCGAGGGTTGAGAAATATCGGCGATCGTGGAATCGGCCATTCCCGCGATCATGAGTGGCAGAAATTTAAGTCGAATTTTGCGAGCGCGCGCCATTTATATTTGTTACGCCAAAATAAAACCTGTGGTATCGGTTATAACAATAACTCTACTTCGACCACCCTCTGGCCCACCACCCCGTGTTATTTCTCTCGCGAGTGGAATATCCGCATTGTAAGATAAACAGTAACAGGTACAAAGCGTTTTATACGATTGTGCGAAAAACACCGCGAGAGAGAGAGAGAGAGAGCGAGAAATTTCTTGCGTTTTTTATCTCTCACCCTCTCCCCCGGAGGAGGTTGATTACATTTTCGAGAATAGCCATTTTCCCCTCGAGAGAAAGATAGAAGCCATTTTCCACTAAACTATTTGCCATCAAATTTTATCGGTACCGTCATCGTCGTCGTCGTCGCGCCATTATCGTACATTCAGCGGTTGAAAAGTTTTTTGGGGATGGAAGAAAAAAAAGAAGGGAGGAATAGTTTTTATCATTTCGCGTCGCCGGGACGGACATCGCGAGATAATCACCTGGCGCGAAAATCGCGCTAATCCGCGCGATGGAAAACTCGCTGACGCACAGAAAACGCGATTTTATACCGCGGACGGTAACGCGGATTCTCCGCGGAAGCTTTTTCGGTAATTTGAAAAAAAAAAAAACATTGTACGCGAAAGATTTGCGGCTCGTAAACTAAAAGCCATCCCTTTTAACTATTAACCCTTTCATCTCTTTCGATTCCGATTTTCGTAATCCAAAAATGGATTATTAAAAACTTGATCATCAATATTTTCATATTTGTATTTCGAATTCAATTAATAGGATTATGTTCCGTATCGTGTAACAAATAAAAAAATCAAGATTTAAAAATATCACGCAGCAAATATTAATCTGACGTAGTATGTACGTTAATCCCAATTAAAAATTGATATTAAAAGTGATTTTCCTTGATTTTTTATCGTATACTATATTGTACAGTACATTTATACGTTTTGCAAACGTTATTTTTACTCAAATCTATTTAATTTTCGCAAAGCGCACGCGCAGAGAGAGAGAGGAAAAATATTCGAGATAAATTTACTGAATAAAACTGGTGGCGCGAGTCACCACGAAATGACTAGCCAACTTTTCCCTCGACACAATACAACCTCCTTCGTCAGACACCCCCTTCTCGTTTCCTATTCTTTTATTTTCAACACGTCTCTGCAATAGCGACCGGCGCGCGCGATCTGATCCACTTCGCAGCATTCGGTTGCACCGTTATTCAATTCATCGCTGGATTCAATTACCTCCGCGTGCGGTAACGGTGAGTAGAGAAGCATTTCCCATACGCACACCCATGCACACAGACATGTACACATGTGCGCGCATGCCGCAATAATCTCGCTGTAAAACTCGGCCGCGCGACCTAGACCAACATCCACCTAGTTTTCAACTTTGCCCACTAATAGTCGTGATCCCTCTCCGATCGGCCACTACTTCGTGATACATTGACGCTCCGCGTGTCAATTTGCTCCGATATTGCAGATATATGTATATAGGGGTGAGAGAGTATCGTGTAAAAATATTTATTAAGTTCTCTAGCGTTCGTGTCTAAGTGACTCTGATATCCTTTGGTAATTTTTATCTTTGGCTCTCGTTATCTCAGTAAACGAACGGAACTCTATTATCGTACTTTAAAGAACGTTCGAACTCGCATCGATGTTGACTCTGTTCTCTTGCAAGAGAACGGAGTATCGTGAATCTCTCTCCCAAGTTTCGCATACGTCGCTAATTCACCACTCGTCATAGATATATGTGCTGAGAATACGTAAGCGAGCAGAAATAATACGATGAAGTGGGACGATGAGTGGTTCAATGACAGAGTGGCTGTCTACTGGCAGAAAAGTCCTCGGATCGAGTTCCTTTCTTCTTCGCTCGGGAAAGGTTTACATACATCTTTAACCCTTCTTCTATCAATAAATAGGTGCCCGGTATAAAGCGAGCGGGATACGATAGCTATATTGCTAATTGATCAGTTAAATACTACCCAGATAGCAAGTGTACGTCATTTTGACGTCGAATGATGTCATTTTCATGTTTAACGCTTAACTGGTATCGTCAAATTCACCGACTTAACTGGTATCGTAGGATCATTTGAGACCCCAACATAAAAGACTTTCTCATTAGTGGGATATTATATTTTTATGGTTATTTATTTGATTAAATGAAACAATACACTTCTTCTAAAGACATCAATCAATCATATCAGTCATTTATTAATGTGTTGTTAATAATTACATAACTTCTCTAAAATCATTATAAGAAAATTAACATTAGTTTTTACACCTCTTGGGTCATTTTTGATCTCACGATACCAGTTAAGGGATAATGACGTCAATTTGCTATTGGATAGGATTTTCTAATTGGTTAATTGTGATAGTTACCTTAAACACTGGTTGATATTATATGTGGATGTGTGGGACCCTCTTATCTAAAACAATTTTAAATATGTCGAAACTCCAAAATATGAAGATTCCTTGTATTCGTAAGAAATTAGACGTCAAATGACGTCAATTTGACGTTTAATGTCGTCAGTTTACTATTGAATAGAATTTTCTAATTGGTTAATTGTGATAGTTACCATAAACACTAGTTGATGTGTAAGAATGTGTAAGATCCTCTTACTTAAAGCAACTTTAAATACGTCAAAATTCCAAAATACAAAAATTCCTTGTACTTGCAAGGAATTTGACGTTAAATGACGTCATTTTGATGTTTAATCCTTTAGTGTCTGACGTGCCATATTTAACACGTTCACTTTAGATTATTCTTAAAACGCATCAATCTATAATTTAAATTTTTTTATCGTTCAATTAATCAATCTCAAATAAAATTGTAAATATTTAAAAATCCCGCTCTGTGCCGTTCGAAATCGCCAGAAATCCAATATGGCAACAGCATTTTTAAATCCGAAATCTGAGTCTCGGACTTAAAGATGTCAATTTGTTACTGTTGTTGAGTAGGTTTTTCTAATTAGTCAATTGTGGTAGTTATCCTAAACACTGGTTGATATGTGTGGATGTGTAGGATCCTGTTATCTAAAGCAACTTTAAATATGTTGGAACGCCAAAAAAAAAAAAATACAAATTGAAATCCTTTGTATTCGCAACCTCCTAAAATATACCAGAAAGACTGTTCGATGCTCAGTAATCGCTAATATAAAAATAACACTGGTTGATATGTGTGGAAGTGTAGGATCCTGTTATCTAAAGCAACTTTAAATATGTTGGAACTCCAAAAAAAAAAAAAAAATACAAATTGAAATCCTTTGTATTCGCAACCTCTTAAAATATACCAGAAAGATTGTTCGATGCTCAGTAATCGCTAATATAAAAATAAAATTTGTCTAAAACACGCAGTTGGTAGCTAGTGTACGAAACGGTGAAAAGGTGAAAAATCACACATTGATGGAACGGATTAAGAGGAGAGTGTTGACTTACGCTGACTATTGTGACTCTACATATTCCATGCGGATCGCGTTCGTTCGCGATGCTCAACGAAGGTATGTACGCAGAATCACCAATGCGTTCGGAAAACAATCTCTGAGCGACAATCAACAATGGATATTTACTTTGACCACCGTGGGGCTACCGTTCGCGCGTACACTCAGGGCGAGTGCCGCTCGACCGAGGCCACCGACTCTTTTTTTTTTTTTATTCGCCGCAACTCCACCCCAAACGCTCCATCAATCACCCGGTAATGGCAGCTCCTCGGTTTTTATCCGCGCGTGTATACATGCCGGCCCATACACGAAGCCGGCGAGATCGATATATATAGAATTTATTCCCTATCGGGAATTTATTCTTCGAATTCCAAGTCGATCTTTCCTTCCCAGTAGGAAGGGTCGTTCGGAGAGTCGAGAGCAGTCGTACATTACGTCTTTTTCCCCTGCATTCCGTCTGTGCACCGAGGTTTTACATAAATTTAGAAAACATAATAAAATATAAAAATAAGAGATGAAAGATTCTTTCGTTCTCTCTTTCTCCGCAAGATGATTTCTGTTTGATTATGATTTATCAATTTGTTGCTTAACGATTTTTTGCGAGCCAAGACATTCGAAGTAGGCAAAAACGGAGGCATCATTTACTTAGGAATTAAGCCTGCAGAGTTCCGAAGGTATAATTAATTTTCGCGGGACAAAAAATTTCAGAGGAATTTACGAAGTCTTTGTAGTATCCCCTCTTGTATTAAGACTTGATAAATTAAAAGATTTGATCGATTACCTTTTAGGATACAACTGCCCACGCCTTCTCTCTCCTTCTCTTTTATAAAAGATAATTAGTTTCGGTATCGACATGAAAGAAAGAAGAAGAAGAAAAAAAAATAAAAACTCTCTCTCAATAAACTTTATTCCCGTATATATCCTTCCCTCTCACACTCTCCGCCTGATGAAAACGATAATCAAAAATTGGGGCTCTATTTCGCTCCTATAAAAGTCATCTACGCTCGGTTAAGTCGGTAACGTATCTCCGTGAGATGAAGTAAATTAAGTGTCGAATTAAATTCCCGGGCTATTTTCGCACAGCGCGAATCCGAATTTGCGCCGTGCGATAAATGTGCGACTGACTGCGCGACGAGGGTGAGAGAGGGATGAAGCAGGGTGGGACAAACAGAATTGCCGGATACCCGAGGAAACCGGAACTGCTCGTGCATCGGACGGGCCGCAGTCGTCAAAACGCATCGCCGAGATAGTTCCCGACAATATGGCAGAACAAAATGGCTCGCGATGTCGCGCGTCACACGAGCGCGGGAAAAGGAAGTCCCGAGCGGAGTTTGACAGCCGACCCGTGAAACCCGCGATGTATACGTCCGACATTACCGACTTTCCCGCTTCTTGTACTTGTTGACAGGGAAATAGATGGATTGAGCGAAAGAAGGGAGGGAGAAATAGAGAGAGAGGGAAATTAGGGAAAAAGAAAGAGAGAGAGATAAACTGATGGGGAAGCACGCAGAGTGAATGGAATAAAAAGCAGAATGGAGCTCAGTGGAAAAGGAAACATGGGCAGATAGAACAGATGGACAAATAGGAATATCCACTAGAGCAAAGTAGAATAAATGTTGAAAAATAGAGAAGGATGGAAGAGGAAAAACAGGGAAGGAAGGATGAGGATTTTATTATGCTTCGCGGGAAATATAAATCCTTCCTCAGATGTACAGTAATACGTGTTCATATCGAGAAATATGTAACAAGAAAATTTACATAAATAAGTGTGAATCGTACAGCGCCCAGCTGCAACTCGATAAGCTTGGAGATTTTCAGAGATTCGAATTTATGGATAAAATGCGACGAAAAGAGATAGATAAGTTCAGACCGAGATTTCGCTGAAAAAGGGAAACTCTTCTAAAGAGATAATCAAAAAATAATAAAAATTACATGATTCCATCATTGCATTCTCTCTTGCTCCTCTCTCACACTTCCTCTCTCTCTCTTTCTTTCACGTCGAATATACAGGTTGTCAAATTTTAATCGATCACCTCTCGTAACTTTGCAGGAAGCGTGTGAAGAAAACAGAAAATTGTTTAAAAAAAAATAATAAAATTTGCAACATGCAACTGCGTATTTTTTTCTTAAAAGCAACTATGTATTTTCCTTGGTCTCATTAAAGTATGATTTTATCGAAAACTGAATATTTTACATTTTATATCAAAAAGTTATTAACTTCAAAGCTTATAATTCAAAGCCAGTACTCAAAAGAAAATACTTCATTGTAGTGTTTTGGAAAGCTCTCCAGATAAGCTACAAGAATATGTTAATGAAAAATAGCAGTTTTCATTTAAGAAATTGAAGGTAACTTTCATATGACCTTCAAACGAATATTCAAACTAATCTTATATCTTCATTCAAGTAAAAAAACTCTTGTATAAAACATTTTTCGAGAAGAGATCGATTAAAATTGTATACACCATGTATAAAAATATAAAAAAGAGAGAAAAATTAAAGCAACATGCAACTGCGTATTTTTTCTTAAAAGCAACTATGTATTTTCCTTGGTCTCATTAAAGTATGATTTTATCGAAAACTGAATATTTTACATTTTATATCAAAAAGTTATTAACTTCAAAGCTTATAATTCAAAAAGTACTCAAAAGAAAATACTTCATTGTAATGTTTTGGAAAGCTCTCCAGATAAGCTACAAGAATATGTTAATGAAAAATAGCAGTTTTCATTTAAGAAATTGAAGGTGACTTTCATATGACCTTCAAACGAATATTCAAGGTCAAACCAATCTTATATCTTCATTGAAGTAAAAAAACTCTCGTATGAAACATTTTTCGAGAAAAGATCGATTAAAATTGTATACACCATGTATAAAAATATAAAAAAGAGAGAAAAATTAAAGCAACATGCAACTGTGTATTTTTTCTTAAAAGCAACTATGTATTTTCCTTGGTCTCATTAAAGTATGATTTTATCGAAAACTGAATATTTTACATTTTATATCAAAAAGCTATTAACTTCAAAGCTTATAATTCAAAAAGTATTAAAAAAAAAATACTTCATTGTAGTGTTTTGGAAAGCTCTCCAGATAAGCTACAAGAATATGTTAATGAAAAATAGCAGTTTTCATTTAAGAAATTGAAGGTGACTTTCATATGACCTTCAAACGAATATTCAAGGTCAAACCAATCTTATATCTTCATTGAAGTAAAAAAACTCTCGTATGAAACATTTTTCGAGAAGAGATCGATTAAAATTGTATACACCATGTATAAAAATATAAAAAAGAGAGAAAAATTAAAGCAACATGCAACTGTGTATTTTTTCTTAAAAGCAACTATGTATTTTCCTTGGTCTCATTAAAGTATGATTTTATTGAAAACTGAATATTTTACATTTTATATCATAAAGTTATTAATTTCAAAGCTTATAATTCAAAAAGTACTCAAAAGAAAATACTTCATTGTAGTGTTTTGGAAAGCTCTCCAGATAAGCTACAAGAATATGTTAATGAAAATAGCAGTTTTCATTTAAGAAATTGAAGGTGACTTTTATATGACCTTCAAACGAATATTCAAACTAATCTTATATCTTCATTGAAGTAAAAAAACTCTCGTATGAAACATTTTTCGAGAAGAGATCGATTAAAATTGTATACACCATGTATAAAAATATAAAAAAGAGAGAAAAATTAAAGCAGTTTGTTGGGCGGGAAGTGAAAGAAAGCTAAGGGAAAACGAGACGGTAAAAAGCGCAAATGGGATTGAAAAGATTCAATAAATCCCGAGTACGCGGGATGGTATCGGAAGCTGCCGCGGCGTAATCCGGTGTAGCTACACACGTGGAAATGACGTTGGCATATAGCGCAGAAACGTGTATACACGCGCCGGCTTCACAACCTACGGACACGCGAGCCACTCGCTATTACGGTCCAACTTTGTTTGGCGGAATTGCGGGGGCGCTTTGATGACGAATCGATGCACATCGCGAGAGAGCTAGCCTATACTCTGTGTTTGTTTGTGTGTGTGTACGTGCATGGCCGAGTGTCTCTAATGAGACGAAACGACAGGGATGCAATAACGCAGATCCGAAATAGGGAGAGAATGTCGTCGAGTAAGTTGACCGTCGTCGTTTCATTGGGAACGTTGGTCGAAGCTATAGATCGATGGATTATTTTATATCGGATTACTTATATACATATACGCGCGCACACGTATAGAAGGGATCCGATTTGCGAAACAATCTCACGCAACGTATGGCTGTGCAAGAAATATATTCTCTCTTTTTTCCGTTTTATAAAAATCTTTTCAATTTATTACATCACCGGGAGAGCGAATTTTTGTGATTGATGTGATTCCTTGGACATTATTTCGGCAAAATAATAGCGTTACGTGAGAGGGAAGCTTTTCCGAACAATTGCGATATTAGAGACCGTCAACTAAGGCGATTCCCCCTTTCAAAGTTCTTCGTGTCCTCGATTAATACGCGATGAAATTTAAATAACGAGACGAGACAAGAGAGAGCTTTCGAATCCTTTTAACATTTTATCGGACTTTAATGACGGGGATGATTTCGGACTCGCGTGATCATTTCGCACTTAATTATTCGGACGGTGACTTTGTGTGTTCGCCAATTAAGTTTTATTTATATACGATGTTTACCCAATTATCACAAATGATCGAGTGCGGTGCGGGCGCAAATTTCGTTTCGAGGCTTACCGGGCAAACGCGTGATTATGGATTTTGCATTTATTTGGCCTGAATCGTTTATCATCGTCAGCGCGGATGCGCCCGATTTTTGAAGCTTAATAATATTATCGACGTATCATCGGGATTCGTAAAAGCGCCAGCGTATAACACATTATGTGCAGAAATACATTGGCATTAGAGACTCGTTTGCATGCTCGTTTAGTTATGCACGATTAAATACTGCAAATTTGCGATTCACTCTAGACGTCAAAATTTCGTTTATATACCGTCAAAAACATTTTCTCGTTCTGTCAGAGAAGAAGAGAAAGAGTGAGAGAAAAATTCTTTGTTCCATTTTTTGTCATGTGGTATAAAATTTAAAAATATTTTTAAAGTCCGAAAAAATACGTGAATTTTCACATTTTATTCGAATATCCTAAACTTTTATTAAAATTATATTAACAACTAAGATTAAATTACGGCTCTGTATATTAAATATAAATATATATTTATATTATATAAAATTATTAAATATAATATAGCACGTTTCTCTTTTGTCCTAGCCTATATTTTCCAATGATTACACAGTTTAACAAACTTTTTATTATTTTTTCATGCTGAATACGATTCCAATTTTTAAATTATTTATCACGTCATAATTTTACAGTTCGAATGTCCAAAAAGAACTATTTTAATATATTTTGCGATATATTACGTATTTTGGAGAAATTTTGTTGCAATTTAAAAACATAAATTTAAGATTTTTAACTTTCAAAAGGTATTTATCAATTATCAATTATCATTAAAAACATTCATGATTAAAAATAAAATCTATCGCGGAAAGATTGAGAATTAATCATTCAAATCTATCACAATAATTATGTATATTCAATCTAAAGATTTTTCTTCAAGATGCTGATAAATGCAAAATCTGAATATTTTATTAATCATATTTAACACAATAAATACTTTTAAGGGCTGAAAGTCTTACCATACATCATTTTTGTAATAAAACTCCAATATAACACATATTGCTTGTAGCTATAACTAAATACATTAAAATAGTCCTGTTTTGCACTTTAATTACAATGCTTATTTCTCAAAATTGTGACATGATGATAGAACAATTTAAGAATAATTATATTCAGCGTCGAAAAACTACAGAAGAAGTCATTTGTTACTATTTTTTTATTAAATTGTCATCAACTTGCTCTCTCATATTTATCATGCGATTTACCATCGCAATTTACTATATTATAATGCACGCACAAAACTCAGTAACGGATGCGCTCTCGATAGTGTATCGCCGTATATGCAAATCTGCGATAATCCAAATAGTAAATCACTGGAACTGGCTCAATAGTTTGTAATTGTATTATTGCTCCTCGACAGCTATAACTATAGATTTACAAACCGACGAGGGAGTGAGAGAGAGAGAGAGATAGAGAGAAAGATCCGTCAACAAGCTGGTAATGATGCAACATGGCTGTTAATAATCCACTTGCGACAATAATTTACTAAACGATCGATAATTTACATTTCGGAGAGAGATCCAACAAACCTTCTGCATGTTTATTTAACGTCGAGATTACCTTTATTTAAATTATACATTCCTTCTGTTTCAAAATCCGTCCTGCATTATAGTCCTAAAATTCTGTAAAGCACAATTAAAACGATACCGATGTATGAGAATAATTAATATGTTCATAATGCAACACACACACATACGAAATGATACCACCAGATTTATTTACGCCGCAATGCAATTTAGTAAACAGAAGCGTGGTAGAATCGCATACAAAATCTCCTGTATATGAATATGTACAGCTGTATATTTTGAAGATCATTTTGACAGTGCTGCAATTTTTATTTATTCGCCCAAGGGAGTGCAAAAAAATGTGTTTTAGATTTTAATATTTTAATCTAAATTACATGCAGGGGCGACTGTGCATTTCATTTGCTGTCAGTCGACTTCTTTATGCTTCTTTATTTACTCCATTTTCAGGCTTTCTCTCTCGCTCGCTCTGTTTCTCTCTCTCTCTCTCTCTCTCTCTCTCTCTCTCTCTTTCTCTTTCTATCTATCTCTCACTAAAACGCAACCTGGATTCGGATTTAACATAATTTGAGGAAATTATGCTCGGAAATCGTGTTCGCCATTTGCCCGTAGAAATGGTTGCATGCACACATATGTGCACAGTTTCATAAGCGAGTTACCATGAAATACAAATGCACATACGCGAGTCAAAGCTTTCTCGTCGACGATTTCAAGATTTAATATCGCGGTCGTTGATTAAATAATTTTAAAAAATTGCGAGAGAAATCTCTCGACATATATATTAATGTATATCATTTCATTATATATATTACATGTTGTATATATTATATATTGTATATATACAATTTTTTAACAAATAAGAGAATGCGTTGTGTCATTGTTTCATTAATTTTATGTGATTTTAATTCCATCAAATTTCTATTTAAAAAAAACTCAAGCATGTGTAGCGATTGGAAGAATCTTGCAAGTTGGTTCGAATTTATTTGCATGGTTTTGAACTCTCTATGATTACTTTGAAAAAAAAAAAAAACAGTATTTTTAAGTAGATTCGAACTTGATTGAGATAAGAAAAAAACTGTCTCTCTCTCTCTCTCTCTCTCTCTCTATATATATATATATATATATATATACATATATATATATATAGTGGCAATTAGCGCGTGGCTACAACGAAAAACAACGTAGGCCCCGCCTTAGTGGGCGTTCTAAGGCCAATTAGTGCATGGGCATAAGGCCAATATGCCTTACAACGCCTACTAAGGCGGGGCCTACGTTGTTTTCCGTTGTAGCCACGCGCTAATTGGCACACTTTAACAATTTATAGCGTCAAAAATAAAGCTCAGATTAAAAAATGGCTCAGGACTTTTCGATTTAGTTTGTCGTCTTGCGTCCGATGATGTGCTTTGTATACCTTTGTTTAGTTACACCCTGTATATATATATATATATATATATATATCTACAAAAATAAAAGAAAATACTTCCAAGCACATTCGACCAAGTATGTTCAAATATCTAATGAGTACTTATAATAAAGTAAGGATTAATAATAATATAATAGGTGTGTATTGGTATAGATGTAACAAATATCATAAATAGATTTTCAATCTATATACTCAATTTAAATCGGATATAACTGTTCGAAATTCAATTATTTTATGAGATATAATTTCATATGAATATTATTCGAATTCTAGGAAATTAAACTTATTTATTGGATTTTTCGCCTCAGATTTTTAAGTACATATTGAGCTTGATTCCATCTCTACATACGTGCCATTCGAAATCCAAATAACATAAAATTTCAATCGAGAATCTCAAAGGAGGCAACTCGAGAAACCCTTAAATGGAGTGTCGTAACTGGTTTATTAAGCGTAACATTACATAGTTATGGTTACGAAACCGGCTGGCATCGAAACTGGCAACTTAATTGCTGGTTACCAACCACCGCTTGCGGAAATCGTTGGTTTCTAGGGAAATTTGCGGGAAAGTAAATAATACAATGAGATCTCGTGCGCCTTTAATGCTTCTCCCCTAAAGTGCACTCTATAGGGATCATTACTTTCGGTTGGAAGGGCTACTAGAAGTATTTTATTCCCCAATAAAAGTCAGGCAACGCGACGCTCGTTGAGAATCAAACCGCTGTGATATTCCGCGGAACGATTGCAGCTCAATCCTTTTTATGTGTCTGATTTTTAGTCTTTCTCATATAAGGACGTGCCCCCGATCTATACTTGACGTAATGCGCTTTGAAAATATTTCATAATTAAATATCACTAATTGTAAAAAAAAATCACTGTCCACTTCTAGTGTGAAAAGAACCCAAAATCTAGGAACGAGCTTCTATTGAACCCAAAGAGTTACAAGAGCAACCAACCTGGTCTTTGATAGAAATCTGAGCCTTATGAACAAAAAACGACGTTATAACGGATCAAAAGATCTACATAACTTTAGGAGTGTAATTAATTAAATTTTAACTTCAAAGATATACTTAAATAAAACGTCAAATCCCTATATTTTTTGATTTATTTTGTGTTATTCTCTTTTTGACGGAAAAATAATTGAAAAAAAGAATAAAATATACTATTAATTAAGGTAATGCTGGACACGAGTGATTTTACCGACAAAATGTTAATTGCAATTTTAGGTTTATTTTTTATTGCTTTTATCAAATTAAAAACCCTTTTCAAGATTTAAAGTACATATATTAATAAATTATCTTTGATGAAAAAAAAATGTCAAAAATTAACCGTTGACAAGCTGTCAGTTTATACAAATATTTATTTAATATTAAAGTATACAGTTTGCAAGCACAAAATAAGTCCAGGAAGGCAAAGAGAGCATGTGAAAGAATGACAGGAAACCTTTAAAATTGAGTTTAGAGATTTGACCTTAAAAAAACAAAGAGTCTGATTTATGTAAAGGATACATGAAATACTGAAGTAATAAGCTAAAAAAGAGTTCTCTCGGTATATATATAATAAAAACAATAAAAAATAAACAAAATACTAAATTAATTTTGTAGGTAAGACAGGCGTGTCCAACATCTCTTTCACCGGAAAAATCGTGTTTAAATTACATCTCTTGACAACAGATTTCTCTCGACTCAAAGTTTTCGGGAGACACATTCCTGCGTCCTGTCTCATTCCCTATAACTTTGCTTTACGCGACCGGAGAATGGATCGTGTTTGAGAGCGTTAAGTTAATATTTACATTTGCCTAGGATAGAGAAGCCGTACACGACGGATATTACACGCTCGATCAGCGTAACGCTGATACAGAGCGAACTCGATAACACCATTCCGCCGACGGGAAAATAAACTAATTAGTCCTCTGACAGCACCGGGTTTTCGGGGTATTTCGATATCCCAACCGCAAATTTCCCACAAGCAATACTACTGGTAGGGATGACGGTGTATAAAATGGCTAAAGAGAGACAGGGAGAGGGAGAGAGAATTCTATCCCTCTCGTGAACTCTACTCTCGATTATTCACCTAAAAAAAAGCGTGTCCGTTTTTTCTATTCCTCCTTTTTTTCACCGAGAAATATATCACCGGAGAACGACGGTTCGTCGAATTTCTCCTCCGGGGGTGGCGAAGAAATTTAGATATTTAACTTCGTTCGCCGTACGGCACGAGTTTCCCCATCCAATGCGGGACTTAAATTATCCCGGGAGTCCCTCGGGAGCCCGGGGCGAAAAAGGATCGAATAGGTTAGCCGATGTGCCGCAAGCGTCCTCGGGACTGGCACTAAATTAGATAATGAAGCAGACATCCCTCCCTCGCCACCCCCAGCTACCCACCCAACCCTCTCGCTATCTAGCACGGGCCTGCTCGGCTATGCGGACTCTGTGAAGTGTATCACTTCTGATAATCCGCCTTGCTTAACTCAATAAAAGCGGCGTCGCAAAGTGTCGGAAAGTCTGCAGAGCTTCTACAGATTAAGAGCTTACTAGGTTTCTCGTTACTTCCGCTAGTTACGAACGCGTCTATTATAACGATTCGCTAGATAGATATACGGACAATAAGCTTATAAATATTTTATTGACATATTGTACGTATATTTTGTATACAGGGTGTCTGACATAAAGTGTCACACTGAAAATATACAAGTAGATTTTTCCTCAGCAAAAATGTCAAGGGAGGCTATTTGTGTCCAACATCTCCTTGATTTTTGCATGTTCCTAATTTTTGCCATCATGCATCTTTATGTAACTATAAACCTTAATTTAAAATTTTATTAAAGTAAACTCTACTTGAAATTGGAGAATGTAGTTTTGTTAATATTTTACTTCCACGAGGCTTAGTTTGCGAAAAACTACCTTTTCTTTTCAATCGCTTATAACTCAAGAATTATTGATGCCTCGATATTTCTGCTGAGGAAAAACTGTCTCCAAATAACAAGATCTACTTGTATACACCGAAAATATACCTTGATATTTTTGCTGAGGAAAAATTGTCTCCAAATAACAAGATCTACTTGTATATTTTCGGTGTATACAAGTAGATCTTGTTATTTGGAGACAATTTTTCCTCAGCAAAAATATCGAGACATCAATAATTCTTGAGTTATAAGCGATTGAAAATAAAAGATCGTTTTTCGCAAACTAAGCCTCGTGGAAGTAAAATATTAACAAAACTACATTCTCTAATTTCAAGTAGAGTTTACTTTAATAACATTTTAATTCAAGGTTTATAGTTATATAAAGATGCATGATGGCAAAAATTGGGAACATGCAAAAATCAAGATGTTGGACACAAATAGCTTCCCTTGACATTTTTGCTGAGGAAAAATCTACTTGTATATTTTCAGTGTGACACTTTATGTCAGACACCCTGTATACGATATACGTACAATATACGTACAACATATATATATATATATATATATATATATATATATATTGTATTAGGAAAAGCGCTACGCGTGAACGTTGATGTTATGATATTAATTAGCGGGAAGGACAGGAATCTCCTCCCTTCTGTTATCCCACCCCCTAGCGGGCGCTGAATTATCAGTCACACAAAGAAATATATCGGACAAAGTTTACGGCGCCGAGTGAAAGGTTTATTACGATGTAAATTATATTATTAAGCAAATTACCAGAGAGACGCAAACGTCGGAACCGCGCGAGTGAAGCGAAGCGCGAGAGAGCGCGCGCGTCAACTTCTAACAACATTACAGCTACGAAATTCGTAATTAGGAGCGGACAAAAGCAGAAAATTGAACGCGCCCGGCGTGCATCGTTCGCGCAAAGGCGGAAATCCTCTTACCGAACTACACATCGGCGGAAAGATGGCGGTTTCTCTCTCGTTCTCGGCAATTCCGCGTCGCATAAGTTTCCGGTTTCGACGAGAGAGAGAGAGAGAGAGAGAGAGAGAGAGAGAGAGCGCCGCGAGCGATAGCTATTCGGAATATCTCCTTGTCGGAGAGATTGTCCTTACCCAGGAATTATACTCTTGCATCACGCTCGCAATCCTCCTATATCTTCTCTTATCTAATAATACCTTCGGAAAACTCATGGAAATATCGTTTCGTTAATCATCCGCCGCTACCGAATTTATTCGTTCTGATAGAGAACGAAGAGAAAGAGAGAGATTCAGAAATAACGTTATTAAGTAATTCGAGGTATAAAACGAGGCAAGGATGACGTGCTTCGATAAACGCACTCGCTTTCATCTTTCGGCTCAATGATTACGGGCCTCGTGTTTTTGCCTCGCTTTTTTCGCGACATTGACTTCATCACTTTTGATAGGGGGTGACATATCGTCACCGAAAAAACTGTATTCTCGAAGTAAGAGGACTTTATAAAGGACTGCATCAAATCCCTCTTAACAAATATTCTTAAATATTTCTGGAACATCCCATAAAACTAAAAACTCATTAACCTAACCTAACAAACGATTGTATGTTTTTTATATAGACTAGACAACACAAGCGCGCGCTTTGCATGCGCCATTAATTTTATGTGCTTTCACTTGATATATATTATTTTGAACAACTATTAACCTTTGCAATGACAGCTGTTTGATATAAATATAACACACAATGCGAATCGAGATAACCAATTAGCAACGCGGAAAAGCGGCAACAATCGCTTTTACATGCCATCGCTTTTACGGCCAGAATCGAATTTACATGCTTTTTTTACAAAAGGACCGTTTATTTGGCTATACAGGATGTCTTTTTAGACATTTAGATTGTTATGTCTTCATAAGATGTCACACCGAAAATATACAAGTAGATCTTGTTATTTGGAGACTTTTTTTTCGGCAAAAATATTGAGGCATCAATAATTTTCGAGTTATAAGCGATTGAAAGGTTTTTCGCAAACTAAGCCTTGTGGAAATACAATATTAATAAAACCATATTCTCCAATTAATTTCAAGTAGAGTTTACTTTAATAAAATTTTAATTTAAGGTTTAGTTATAAAGATACATAATGACAAAAATTAGGAACATCTAAAAATTTATGGCTTTCCTCGACATTTTTGTTGAGGAAAAATTGTCTCCAAATAACGAGATCTACTTGTATATTTTCGTGTGACACTTTATGTCAGACACCCTGTACAATTATATAATGTTGCAATTTATAGCGCAGTGCAGTGTTTATCATTGAATAATTTTAATTTAAAGTTAATAAATGGCTTGGAAGATTTTTGAGCGAGAAGTGTTCACAAATAAGCAACGTCCCAAGTAGCAAACTGACGTCATTAAATGTCAAAAATGACGTCAATTTGACATCTAATGACGTACATACGTTTACTATTTAGGCTATAACATACTTAATTTAATCGTTCAGATCTCATATTAATATACTTTCTTTATTACCTTTCTTTGCATACGTAAAGTAATTATATACTTTTGTATTACACGTGCAGGCAAAGTGGCACTTTGTGTGCGTGTTTTCTGTGCGAAAAGCGGCCGATTTCCCACGCTGCCATCTAGCGGCGACGCGGTGAGTGAATAAGCCGCGTTCAAAGCCATTGCCTACGGCTGAGCCGCGTTCAAAGTCATTGCCCACGGCTTCAGACGATTGACAATTGTTTACTCGTGTGGGGTGGACGCACTCGTGACCAATTGTCAACTTTCCGCACTTGATTCACAATATACTATTTATTAATAAAATAAATCTTATTTTGTCTCTATTTCTATATAAATTAGAAATATCTGATACTAAACTTTAAAGAACTTCCATTCTGAGATAAAAGAATCCTTTAGCGCCTATTTTAGAACAGAATATTCTAAAAATAAGTGAAAAACTATAAAAACGGGAATACAATTTTTCAGTGAAGCACTCTGTTGCATTGGACGGATTGGAACATAATAAAAGTATCAAATCGCAGGAAACAAATAATGTAAAAATAAATCCTATTTTGTTGATATTTCTATAAATTAGAAATATTTGATACTAAGCTTTAAAAAACTTCCATTCTAAGTTAAAAGAATCCTTTGGCGTTTATTTTAGAACGGAATATCCTAAAAATAAGTGGGAAATTTTAAAAACGAGAATACAATTTTTTCAGTGAAGCACTCTGTTGCATCGGACAGAACATAATAAAAGTATCAAATCACAGGAAATAAAATTTCATATCATTCCACATATACACACACACACGTACGCATGGACGCGTTCCAAACTTTCATTCGCGAGAAGCGGCGCGCACTGCGCTTTTTAAATAATTAATTCTCTTTCCCTCAAAATTCGGGAGGATGCACGAACGCTTTCTAGTCGCGCCTTCCTTCGTCCCCTTCGTTCCTGCAGCATCCGCGCAATGGCCGCGATAAATATGAGGTAACTTCCGACAGTCTGGACCGCAAAATGGCTCGGCCAGAGCTTAGGGTGGTGCCCAAGAAGAAGAAGTGTTATTGTCTTCGTGGGAATTAGCGGCGACTTAATGCCGGGAATTTTCGCCCCGCGACCGACCTTGTTCCATCCCTCGTACGGATCGATCTCTCGCGTTTCTCAAGGCACGTCACGTAACAACATCGGGGTAAATCCGTAGACCGACGGCGTCGTTGTTGGCGAGAAAATTTTGCGGTTCGCATAAATTTTTTATGCATAACCCTGGAGGGAGAGAGAGAGAGAGAGAGAGAGAAAGAGAGAGACGATCGAGGATTTTTGTCGCGAGGCGACAAGACTGCGGAAACTGAAAAGGGGTCGGGAGAGAATTGTTGACGGCTTCATAAAGATTGTTTGCTCGTCGAATAAAAATGTAAAAATGTATCGCAAAATATTAATCAAAATATTCTCAACGACGCGCAAAAGCATTAGCATCCATTACGGCGATGTCGCGAAATTAACTCACCATTAAGCCTTTACTTTCAAGAAGGGGGAATTAACCTTGAGACTTTGAGGATAATCCTTTAAGAAGCTAAGAGCCTCTTTGTTAACTAATAATACAGAAATGGATAAAGATTATCCGTCTCTTCAACGACATAAAGACGCGCCTCATTAGCCTCGGCTATAAACTCATCAACCTCATCTCGAAGAACCCTAAGGAGTGGAAGAAGGGGACAAAGGTTATCTCGGCATTCCGAAATTAGCTCGTCATTCGGTTATTCATCGTATATAGCGACATGTGCGTGCCCGACCAACACACATGTCCGAAAACATATCGTTCTTCTTCCTGCAAAGATGATTCGACACAATAACGTCATGGAGGATGGATGCGAGACGATAATCGAGGCATCTCAAAATATCCGCTCGATCAGCGGATCCGCGGATGCGAGATTGATTGCTCCTAGTCTCGAAATTTCTGCCGGCAAAAGGAAAGAGGAAATTGCATGCCCAAGTCGAAGAACACCTGCCTCTCTCTCCATCTGGATTATTCTCCGCAGAAGGCGCGCATGAAAATTAGAGTAATTTAAAAATGAGAGGGTTCACACACACACACACACAGACCGTTCACCTCTTTTTCCTTCCCCTACTTTGGGATAGAGCGAGCAAGAATATATTTAAATTAAATTTTAATCTTTAATGCGCTTTAAATTCTCTCTCATTTTGATATTTAAATATTTAATTGTCCCCTCTCTCGCTCGTCTCTTCTCTCCGAAACACAGATATATATGTATATATATATATATATATATATATATATATTTTACACACATTTCCATTTTAAACATTTAAATAAATCCTCAGCCCATCGTGCACCTACATATATGCACGTTCGCGCATTGTCTCCGAAGAACGAGCATTAAATACCGACGTTGAGCGATATCGGGAGCCGCGCAATTTCTTTGTAATATCTTCATTAGCATAATTTCTTTATCATAATACATCTCCCCTATCCATCTATCTATTCATCCATCCACTTTACCGGAGTTAAGCTCGACATGCACGTAAAACATTCACACCATCCCGCCGCTACATCGTCGATGCTCTCGCACACACACTCACACATATACATACACACACACACACACATACCCGCGATGACGTCGGGGAGATCTCCTGTTCTCTCTCCGTCCATCCCTCCTGGGACGCGTGCACTTGATATCTATGCATGAGTCGACGCACACGCGTGACACGCTCGAGCGTGTCGCGACGACACGCGAACGCAGGATCACGTAGGGGAAGGATCCATCGGTGTGGCTGCGCGTGTTTGTGTGTATCTACGAAAAGGGTAGTTAGCCAGTGCTCGATGGTTGCGGCGGATCGAGGGTGCCGCTTCCAGCAGTAGTGGTAGATGGTAGTAGTGTGGTGGCCCAGGATCGATCCAGGGACCACGGCATCATCCTCCAGCCCTCAACGACCGACTCAACCCGGCCCTACCCATCCTCCGAAGCTTTGGGAGGGCAGCTACCCCTCTTTCTCTCTCTCTTCCTCGAATCGCGATCGCCTTATGGAGAGCTTCTCTCTATCAGTCTGCACAAATAAAGCCTGCATACGGAGCGTGAGGGTATGCAAAGGGCTCAAACGGGCCTGTGGCACTGTGGAAATGGAAAAGAATGACTTCAAAGGGCGCTTAAGGGGTTGCCGTGTCCCGAAGAAGGTGATATGGGAATCTGAGAATTCTAAGCGTTAGTTTCGCCCGTTCGAAACTAGTCGAGTAAAGTTCTTTGTCCACCTTTAGTCCTTCATCCTGAATTTGGTAAATTAATGCGTAAATTATAAAAGTCGTTAGTATATATATTTTGTATAAAATAAAAATTCGATTTTAGAATTCTTCTTGGAAAGATGTTTATTTCAACTGATTTTATTTCTAACCTATACACATAAAATAAAAGAAGCACCGATATAAATGAGACTTTTATTATCTATATATGCAGAATGTGTGTCTAAATAAGTGTGAAAAATTTTAAGAGATGATTCTTTGTCGGGGTTTCTTATGTAAACATATACTCTTTTATCCTTCCCTGAGGAATTACGCTTTTCTAAAGAGCGAGCTAAAAATTTGAAATATTAATCAGTATCCTTTTTATTAATAAAAAATATCCATTAAGTTGAATTTTTTTAATTTCTCTGTTTAAGCTACATATTATATACAAGGTGTCTGACATAAAGCGTCACACCTAAAATATAGGTACAATTAAATCTCGTTATTTGGAGACAATTTTCCCTCAGCAAAAATGTCGAGGGAGGCCATCATTTTTTGCATGTTCCCAATTTTTGCCATTATGTATCTTTATAAGTAAACCTTAAATTAAAATTTTATTAAAGTAAACTCTACTTGAAATTAATTGGATAATATGGTTTTATTAATATTTTATTTCCACAAGGCTTAGTTTGCGAAAAACCTTTCAATCGCTTACCATATAACTCGAAAATTATTGATGCCAAAAATTATCTCCAAATAACAAAATCTACTCTCTACATATTTCATTTGATCAGAAGCGTAAGATGCTAGATACGCACAAATACCTGAATGCTGAGTACAAAATATATAAATATTAACGAAGCGAAGAAAAACAATCGAAAACAATTGGAGAAAAAACAATAATGTCGAGGTACGTTTCTAAGATAAAATTAGAGGCGATGCTTTTTTTGAGGATTAATGTCTCGAGTGGTGAAAAAGATGTTGAAATACTTGCGATGGTCGATGGTTGGTTAGCCGCGCTGCCATTTCCTTCGACCGCCGTTTGCCGGAAAGCCCTCTCTCTCTCTCTCTCACTCCCTCACTCTGTGTGAGCGAACGGGCTCTCGGGCGTGAGAGGCAGGCCTCTCGATCCGACGGGAAAGCTCTCTCGTCAAAATCCTCGCCGACGCGAGCGGATTCGAGCAAACCGACTCAGCCAATAAAAGAACCGTTGCGAACGGATTCGACGGTTTCCCGATATGTAATTTCCCGCGGCGTGCAAAAAAAAAGAAGAAGAAGAAGAGAAGAGAAAGGAAGAGGAAAAAAGACAAGAAAGAAACATTTCCGCCGTTTATTCCGACGAGTGACCTCACCAAATGAGGCAATCGCGCGGGCTTAAGCGACACGAGTCGAGTTTATCGTATTTCGAATGTATCGAGTACTTTGAAGCTGCACATGGGAAAAACAAACCGAGAAAGTCCGAGAAATAAATTCGAAGTAAACGCGAACACTGAATAGAGCTCACAAAGTGAGCACGATACGATATACGAACGTGCATGCATTCACGCTTGCATGAATACGAGATTCTCTAGATAGAGATGGATCTATGAAAAGATTGTTTCTGATTTGCTGCCACCATTATAGTATGAAAACCGGAAATGAAGAGAGACCGAGAAATAAGGAATAAGAGATAGTTTGAGTAGAAATCCGAGTAGTAATTCTCTGAATCGAGGATAGAGGTAAGAATAGGAAAATTATTTATCGTTTCAGGCACAGGCGAGCGATAATCGTTGACAGAGAGGTTAGGTAACGCAATTTGAAGCCACCGAACATTAAGAGGGCGCGCGCACCCGACGACCTAACACATGTTGTAGGCAAGAAACGCTTACGCGAGACTCTAATGGCTATCCGCTAGGTTATCGTTCCCGGATCAAGAACTAATGCGATTGCCGCGAAACAGTCGGCGTAATAGTCGGAAAGTAATAGCACATAGTTCGACATTGTCGAACGTTTATCGACTTTAGCCACGAGAGAAACGGTTTCCGAGCCGTTAAAATAATTGCGACGTGCGCGCGCGCGGGGTCGAGGGAGGAAAGAACGTTTTTCAGAGCGAATTTTCGCGGCCGATTAGAGCCGGGAACGTGCAATATCCTCTCGAGGAATCTAAATCAAGCCGTTGCGTGGCGGCAATCTCGTCGGCCGGGTTAATGCGCGATTTGCGTGGAAACGAAATGCGATACGTCGCGTTTAAGCTCAAGCTGAAAGGGGAGGTCTGTGTCTGCACCCTAGTCCCTTGTAGGAATATCAAGGAACCACGCAATAATTTCCTGAGTAAAGGACTCCGATCTACTACCGTTCCTACCGCCCAGACTGTTTTCTTGGAATGCCATTTTATGGCAAATTCGCAGTGAATTCTCGTGACGTGAATCTAAAAAGCGGCTGAGCCGAACACCGGGTTTCGCGCACGCTTCATCGTGTTGTAATCTTTGTAATATCGATTGTGGCGAATCACAAAAAAATAATCGACATTTGTTTGTCTCATTTTTTAGCACAGTTCAAAAATATTGTATGACTTTTCTATGTAACGTTTTTGGAAGAAACATTTGATTAAGCGCAGAACAGTGACGAGTCCCCCAATTGATACACCAAATCGATACACCCAATTATGGACCTTTGTGGCTCTAGTCTAGACATCTTGTGTAACTTAAACTTGGCGCACGACACACATCCGCACGCTTCCAGAATAACCACAAACTTTCCCGTCAGTCTTCGTTGGAATTTTTGCGTGCGTTTCAGTTCTTCTTCCATAACTCCGCAAAAGGTTAAATAATGGGTTTTCGCATGGCGGTCGATTAATCGGAGGATCACCGAATGATTGTCTCGGCGACGCGAAGCGGAAATATACATTCGTGTTTCGGCATAAACGAAAAGAAAGGAACATCACAAAGTGCTATAATAGTGAATAAATAAAGATCGTTCTTTAATTATCTATATATTAATATATATTTAATCGTCGTCTCTGATCATAAGTAGAACTCATTGATCAAACTCAAATAAGTTCTTTTCCAGGAATTGTTTGTGTCGTCAATATACAAGCTCACGTTTTCGTCTTTTACTTAAATTTGGACTTACTTTGTTCTTAGCAGTTTAATTACAACTCACAAGATGTCAATTAGTGAAATGTTAAAAGATTTCTTCATAAAAAACAGTTATTAAACATTATATCAAAACTGTTCTTTAATTATCTATATATTAATATATATTTAATCGTTGTCTCTGATAATAAGTAGAACTCATTGATCAAACTCAAATAAGTTCTTTTCCAGAAATGTTGAGACTGTTTGTGTCGTCAACACACAAGCTCGCATCTTCGTCTTTTACTCAAATTTGGATTTACTTTGTTCTTAGCGGTTTAATTACAACTCACAGGATGTCAATAAAAAATTTTGACAAAAAAAACGCAAATACTCATGTTTAAAAATATAGACTTTATTAAAGAATTTATTAAAGGATTAGATAGGATAGCAGATGATTCCTCTACTAGAATCCGTCGGGCGGTATATCCATTACATCCCGAAATTCGAGTTACCTCTCGTGAATTGCAGAGAAACTTACGAGTCGAGAGTGCGGTTCTAGTAGTTTATACCGAGATGCGGCAAGCCAGTGGCAACTCTCATTACGCCTTACAAATAGTATCCTAAACTTATGGCTGATTAGGACAAATGGTAACGGGGGCTTTCCCGGCGGGCCGCGTTTTATGACGTTGCCGTGTTAAGTCGGCCTTGTTACGGGCAAGAATGGTGAGAGAATAACGAACGTCGGCCACGTGGCGGCTTTTCTCCATGAGAACTAGATGACATGGCCTTGCTGTACGTCTCCATGGGAGTCCCCTTGCGTACGTCTTTCAGGATTACCGCGCCTCATTACCGCGCGATTAAAGACCCCCCGCCTAACCTAGGGAACCTAACCTAACCTTACCTAACCTAAGGAAATTTCTTTCTCGTCCTCGCTCGAAGAACGTTGTAAAACTAGCTGATGCCTCACTTCGACCTCGTCGCGCGACGTGGCGGGCCACGATGATATTGCAGTCGATTATCATCTAATTAGGGTGCGAGGACGACGTCGCCACAGCTTGCGCAGCCATGGGGAAAAGAGGAGTGGGATTCCCCGCCTCCTTCTCTGCTGGCCTAACCTTTTCCTCTACCCTGGTTCAGATAAGAAAGACTTTATGGGACGGTACGGCGGCGGTGTCACTGGGGGCAGGATGCAGCTTGTAAAAGCGCTCGTTAAGGTCTACACCGTGATTACGTTCATCCTTCCCCTTTGCAGACATTTTCAAGACTGATCTTCATCGAGAGGGATTTCCTGTAATCGGATAAGCGATTAATTCCCGTTCCGTAAACGAGAGTCCCGGGTGTTGTTGATTTTTAACGTCCCGCAAATGCGAGAGAAACGCGTTCCCACTTTCCTGTTCCCTTCTGAGAATTTCTGAATTTCAAGTAACGTTTCAAAGACGTGGCACCGTTGATTTTATTAACAGTCTCTCTCGATAAAGTTTATGTAAAGTAGAGGAGTATTCGGGCGTGAGAGACTCGAAATAAATCTTATTGCGAATCGTGTTTATTTTTCTGTAACCTATAGTATAATCCGTAATAATCCGCGTAGCTGCAAAATTGTAGGAGTTAAGTTTGGTGTATTACTCAAAAAGCTGTCACGCGATAATAAGGCCCCATTCAAATCCTTTTTGATCAAAATGAAAGGTAAATGGACAGCTTGAAGTTCCCGGAATCCAGATGTATTCGATAAGACGATAAAAACGAACGATCTAATCCTGCGCACCGGCGCGGCTTCTTTATCCTCTCGCGGGGACATCTCCATTCATTTTCATGGAAAGAAAAGCGCTCGCGCCCTATGGAAACCCTCTGTCAAGGGATAATAAGGCCCGCATGCCAAGCACGAACAGTATGGCATGTCGTTAAACGACCTCCTCGACTTTCCCCCGAAGAATTCTCTTCTGTCCTCGTTCCTGTCCTCTCGCTCAGTCGCCAGAAGAAAAGGGGAAGAATGGAAGAAGACGGTGGGTACAGGAACACCTGTATTTCGACGAAGGATAACGATTATCGCGGCAGAATGCTTCGGGATACGGCACAGCACAATTTTTATAGAATATCCAGCTGCGGAATTCCACAAAAAGTCGCCGCCTCATGAAATTATATATAGTGGCGTTAAGTTATGCAAGGGAGCTCTTTCTTCCTTCTTTTCTTCTCGACATACGACGAGGAACGATATGAAGATATTACGATAAGAATCGAGGAGAGACTCGGATGCCCGTTCATATAGCGGAATTTGCGGAATCAAGAATTCGCAGAGCTAAAATTTTGCAAAAGACGTCGAGACTGTTTAATATTAAGAAAATTTAGAAATATCGAAATATGGAAAAAATCTTAAGACGCAATTGCAGATAAAGTACGTTGAAAGAATTGGGAAAACGAAGGATGATTCTCTCTTACATGTGCATATATAGATTTTAAAAATATTTCAAAATATATTCCTCGCGCTTACGTCTCCGCGTGTCTTATCAACGTCTTTACGCTTATTCCGGGGACACTATTCGAGTATATGGCGTATCATATTCTCGCACGTCCAAAGAGAGAACTTGGCTCCCGGTTAAGCATTCCGTCGCGAGGTACACGTCGGCTTTTATGTAGCTACACGCTACTTCGTCGGGCAACCCTTCGGTCTTACGAGCCCTTTCTCGTCGTCCATTACGGGAAAATGGGGCGCGCGTGCTAAGTGTCGCGCAACATTTCCCCGCTTTCGCGCTCTAATGACTCCTAGCGACACTCCGATTCGCCCAAAGCTCGTATAAATATGCTTTTCATCAGTCTCTATTCTTCTAAAGATACTGACAAAATCATTGCATATTGTCAAATTAATGCTTCATATTTTCAAGTAGAAACATTCGAGTGCAAACATTAAAGGATCAGTTTCAGCCATCGCCGATTAATTTAACAGATTAAAAACTTCTTTTCGCTTCCCCGTTTGTTAATATTAATGCAAATATTATCGCTCATATGAGTTATATCATATGTGATCATATTATGAGTGAACTGGCGAACTCATAAAATAAATAAACTCATAAAATAAGTTCGAGTATCAATATTTTGATGGATTATACAGATCATATGAGTAAACTCATTTTATGAGTTCAAGTATCAATATTTTGATTAACTATATAGATTGATAAATCCTTTTCCACAATATTAAAATATTAATATTAATTGTAGAAAATAATTGATCAATCTATATAGTCAATCAAAATATCAGTAGTTGAATTCATAAATTTATGAGTTCACTTATATGAGTGATATCATATGCGATCCTATTATGAGTAAACTCATAAAATGAGTAAACTCAAATTTATAAATTCGAGTGTCAATATTTTGATGGATTGTACAGATCATATGAGTGAACTCATAAATTTATGAGTTCAAGTACCAATATTTTGATTAACTATATAGATTAATAAATCCTTTTCCACAATATTAAAATATTAATATTAACAAACGAGGGAGCGAAAAGGATTTTTCAATCCATATAGCCAATAAAAAAAATTCATAGTGGAAACCAATTTCGCGTTTTTATCGATGGAACAGGGCATTAGGATCACCTTAATTAATCGATTGAAATAATTAGAGATGGTAAAACTGACTCAAAGTCGATCGCTTTCTCTCAAATTTTCACTCAGAAAAGTACTATATTCAAATTACACAAAAAAGGACGATCTGCTATTACAACTTAACCCTCTAATTATACAGCTTAGATTTCCAATCCAATTTTTCCAGGCGCCTTTTATGTCTAATCGGGGATTATCCGATCCCCGGAAGAAACCCGCTGAATTCGTCTCGCAGGCTTGCGCAAGGCACATTTGTCTCCAGAATGTGCCGTGGGTCCTGGGGGATCCTTCCTCATCATCTACCGCCGACAAGTGGGTCGCACGTGCTGAATGTTACAACAAGCAACATCTCGTGGTTTTGCGCCTGGCTTGGCAATTTTGACAGACGGTGAACATTTGCCGAATAGAGAGCGCGATAAATAATATAAAGTCAGTTACTTTATGTGATAACTTCAAAAAGAATGATACTTTAATAACCATATGAGCTTTATCTTATACGTACATATATACCTACAAATTAATTATTTTCAATTGCTAATTAAATATTTACAAAAATATTTATTAAAATGATTTAATAAATAACTTTTTCAGATAATTATTCTCGCACATAAAAATGGGGAAAATTCTCATTCATCCGAAGAACAGTTCCTGATCGCACAAGTCAATAATACTTGACAAACAGGAAGAAGGAGGCACAAACACAGGATATAGAGCCGGATGACAAATTCTGAATGGCTGACTTGTCGTGTCGAAGCTACACGAGGCGATAAACGTCATGTCAGTCAAGCGGCTGACCCCACTGGGGTCATCGTGGCGTCAAAATCGATCGATGATGACGTTATCGAGAACAATGACGTTGACGTTCAGTCTCGTCTGTCGACGGATACTAGGCTATCGTATCGACGATGAGAATAAAGGAGGAATTCTTTGGAAAAAGGTACTTATATATCTCCGAGAATAGTAATGATCGTCGTACAATTTCAATTTTAATTTTTTCCAGACCCGCTTATCCCGAGATGTTTAAATCCGACGAAGTTTGCAAGAAAAATGCCGTTATAAAAAAAAACTTTTATTCAGGAAAAATTACTTTTATCGCGAAATATTCGAAAGAAGATGCGTAAATGAAGAACAAAACAACCTGTATATTCTCTCTCGCTTAAACTCTCATTTTAACATCATATTTTCGCGGAAGAAATACCAACTTTACAACTGATCGCTCTCTTATTAATTCTCCGATCTCGCTTTGTTGTTATTAAAAATAAAAAATTTCAAATACGAGAACGCGCGATCAATAACATCCCCTTACATACATATAACATTTTTGCGTGATTCCCTCTTTCGCCTAGATTCTAGATAGATAGATAGATAGATGAAATATATATGTATGTATGTACATATGTATTCGATTTCTCATTGATGTAACAGTGAATATTTTCGTACGTTAAATGGAAGCACGGTAGCTGTATCGTTCGCTGTATTTATCCGCATAACGCAAAATAATAAGCGGCGCGTGTGCTGTTACACATCCATTTCCTACCAATTCCGGGGATATATGTATAATCCATCGTTATCGCAGCTCCTGCGCTTAGTAGATTAAGTAATGGACTAATGGAATGATGTAATAAAATAATGGAACGATTTTCATTCCGCTCGCTGAACGCCGACGCGTTACAGCGGAAAATGTGTGTCGCGCAATTTTCTATTATTAAACCATCTCAACTCGTTTGATCCTCTTTCCTAATTCGTTTCAACTTTTGCCTTTCCAAGTTTCCACATTTCCACGCTGCAGTATTCTTCTTAATTTTTTCCCTCTATGATGGAGTAGATGTCACTGAATTATTTATTACCCTAATTTCATTTTTTGCTCATATACAGGGTATTAAAAAAAGAGTTGCATATATATTTACCATAATAAAAAATATTAATTTAGCTAATTTAAATTTAATTTTAAATAAATATTTATTTTACTAATTTAAATATTAATTTGGTAAAAACACATTAATTTATTTAGTAAAATTAATCGAACATATTTGATATCTTATTTTGGTAAATAGTAATCAGTGTGATAAATATTATTAAATATTAATGATATTTTATATCTTATTGTAGCAAATATTAATCATAACTTAATTATAAAATTATAATTATCAGGGTAATCCATGATTTTCAGGGTAAATAAGAAAAAAATTCTCTCTGTGTACGATTACGTTTCGAAATGAGCGTGGTAGAAATTTTTCCCGTCTCTCCATCTGTTTCGTAGTATCCTCGATACACACATCAAGGTATATCGAGAGTATCCCCATTACGTATCCAAAGTCGGAAGTTGCTCTCGCGACGCGTGCTGAACGTTCGTGCGGTTTCCGCGGCCGTCGCGGCATTTACGCTCCGTTTAAGCCGCGCCCGCGATAACCACCCCCGTTGTAATTTGCGGAATCATCTCTTACACCGCCACTTCGCGCGACCCTCTGAACGCGGTGAAACAGAAATTGCCAAGAGCGAAGCATTACACCGCTTTCAAGAATTAATGGCTTAACTCCGATAAACGAGTGCAGCAAAGTATTTGATTTCGTGGAGATGCATATATTCCGTACCTTTCTTCCGAGCGTTATTTTGTAAACATCGAATCGTATATGTGTTCTGTAATGTTGTCAGATATCGCAGTAAACAAAAATAGTCGAAATTGTTAGACGAGAAATTGGAGCACGCAGGGTCGTTTACATATAAAACGATGAACAACATTTCTGTTTGACGCTGGCTAGCGCTTTCGACGTACACAACTCCGCCGACACGTAAATTACAAAAGAAACCTTTTACACTTATCACGAGAAAGTAGAGTTATTGTTGAAGCAATTGCGCGTAAACGTAGAATTAGAAAGAAGCGCGAATGGTAAAAAGGGGAAACTTTTCTTTGGATGCGTCAGCGGTTTTCAAACAACTTCGACTACCTGTTCCCGATCCGCAGCGATCGGAAAAACCTACATCGATCAGTGAAAATCGCTCCCGGGGAATCGCGAAAGCTGTTTGTCTTATATCTTCGTACTAGTACCAAGCTCGTTTGTAACCAAATAGAAATAGTCGCGGGTTTCGTTCGATTGGCAAAAAAGTAACAACGACATCGTTTTATTCGCCATTCGAAACAACATAATGTTACATGCATTCAAAGTTAACCTTGATTCAACCTCATTAAAAAATGAAGAAAATCTATCTCGACTCTAAATACTTTATACAGTCGAACTTATTTCTTCCGAAAGGATTTGTACCAAATGTATTTTGATAGTTAGTTCTATAATTATTATTCATGGATATAAGAAGAACTGGAGGGAACACATATGTGAGCGTCATAGGTGAGGGAAATCACTTATCGCCATCTTGAATATAGGAACATTCATTAATGGTTATTACTGGAAAAGTAGGTTATTACTGGTTATTATTGGTTATTGCTGGGAATCGATAATGAATTCAAAGATAAAATGAGAATTGGTATTGGTTATGTGTTCCTAATCAAAATGGCCGTGATTGAATCCCTTCTTTATGCCTTAGGAAGTAGAGTTCATAATTATATTCCCATCATATTTTCTTATTTTCATGTATATAGACTCGACAATATAATCTATAAAAAATTTTATATATAAAAATTACAGTATAACCTATAAGAAAATTTATATATAAAAATTACAGTATATAACCTATAAGAAAATTTATATATAAAAATTACAGTATAACCTATAACCTAGTGAGAAATCACTAGTGAAAAAGACGTTGAATCAATGTCTTTTACATCAAATTTAGTAAGAAAATACATATCTATGACCCGTATTCATAATCCGATCTTATATTTAAGATCGTCTCAAGTCCGAGCTCAAGACGCCACGCAGTCATTTGATTGATTGAACGGGATCTTAAGTCAACCTCCGACCAGACTTAAGGGCCGGTATTCACAGTTGGTTCTTATATTTAAGATCGTCTTAAGACTTCGTTCAACCAATCAAATGGCCGCATAGCATCTCTTAATTGGTTAAACGAGATCTTAAGACGATCTTAAATATAAGAACCAACTGTAAATACCGGCCAAGACGATTTTAAATATAAGATCGGACTGTGAATACGGGACTATCTAATTATAAGAACAAGAAGTATGAAAAAAATGTGAAAAATATCCATACAATTGTTATAATCCTTGGCCATTTAATTTCAATATTTTTTGCAATTGCGTATTCTTCTTTATTACTTGTTCAATATTGTTAGAGACGCGTGATATACTCTCGAAACAATTCGTATACACAACTCGTCTGCGGTTCTTGCTCAATCGTGAGGCATCCGGGCGTGACTTCATATTGCGTTACACTCAGGGTGAAATCTTCCCTCTCTAGCCGCGGATATTTGCCATCCAATAACATCTCTGGTATTCCCCGACGCCATCTGTTTTCTTTTTTTTCCGAAATAACAAACGTGCCAGTTTTCTCCACCTCTCGTGTCGAGAAAGGATCTCCTTTTTCACTACTAATTACGCCGCCATTCGACTCCTCTCTATGGGACCCATGTTTTCGTTTGTAATTTTTCGCAATTAGAGCACGAAATTGACACCCCGACATTTTTCCACAAAATGTTTTCGCAATTATATAGAATACTAAAAGAACGATGAAAAAAAGATATATTGGAAGATATTGTAAAGATGAAACAAATATTTTTGTAATCATTTTTTATTCTATTGAAAAATCTAATCTAATTTGCTCTTGAAGATAACGATTCATATAACGGGGATCCAGAACTCTCTTAATAATATTGAATTTGTGGACGCAGATGAGTGTAAATGAACGGCTCATAACCATTGGCTCATCCGAGGATAGGAGAGAATCACTCGGGCATCGATGGCGTACGTTCAATTTGAGATCGTCGAAGTGACGAAAGCCGAGATCCAAAATTATGCGATCGACTCGTCGCTCGCGGCTGCTTGTCGATACGCGTTTCAGCTTCGGCTTCCACGCGCGCGCGTCGAGACGTGCGATTTGCAGGTTAAATTAATCATCGCGGATGATCGATGCGAACGGAACGGGCGAAGAGACGAGCTACTTCGTGGTACATTGAAGCGCCGTTCGTATCAATTCTCGCCGATTACTCCAACGTGGCAGAGAGCCTGGCGTAGAATTTCCGAGGAAATTCGAGGGATATTATTACCGACACGAGCCGGAGGGAAACCAAAGCTCGACACTAAGTAGAATGACGATACGAAGGTTGACTATAGGTAGTTGACTATGGAAACTGTACTCTTGTGAAAAAATACTCAACGTGTTATGTCAAAAAGCGTCAAAAATCACATCAAAAAAAATTTCTCAAAATTATTATTGTTAATTAAAGGATACTATTCAAATGATGGTTAATTTATCGTTAACCTTCGATTGAGTCTTAACTTTAAAAATTACAATAATCCTAAAACTAAGAGCCTTTAAATAAAAGTGAATTTAATTTGCCCGACAAGAGTCAATCTTCAATTTACTCATTAAGAGATAATCCTTATTTATACTTACAATCAGTGTTTAGTTCAGTAAAATTAGACTTGAAAAAGGCAAAACTTCATAAAAATTAGGAACAAGCTGAATATTTGTGGAGACCTTCATTTCGACGTTCTAATAAAATCCTGAAAAGTACCCTTAATTCCAGCTAGGGCGTTTTTTTTATAAGGAGTAAAAGGGGGTAAATTTTAGTTTTTTGCCATTATCTCGAAAACTAACAATTTTCCGAGAAAAATAGTTATTATCAAAATTATAGCTCATAAAATTCTCTACAAAAAAGGTCATTATACTTTTTTTCGTACAACTAATCGTTTTTAGTAAAACGTGTAGTAAAATTGCAATGTCTAATATAATTTTTTTGCATTTCTTACAAGAGGTAAGGTCAACCCTTAATGATGATTAAATCAAATTTCATCAAAGTTGAGCGTATTTCTTCATAAATATGTATCTTGAGTATTAAAATGTTTAAAGGCGAAAAGGACACGTGTGCGTTATTTAAGTTTTTGCCAACTTTCGGTATGTGCCGTGAGATATATATTTAAACGCGTGAGACCCGTAGTTTAATTATATTCGTACAAGTACGGATTTAGTCCCTCGTATTCCGAGAGTCCGGACCTAGAAAATAATCTGCTTCCACCGTCGCGTATGGAAATTTCGCGAAAAGCTGTCGTGAACGAAATTTCGTTGCGAGAGTGAAATCTTCGTGCTTGCGGCTCAAGAGGGAGAGAGAGAGAGAGCTTTGTGCTTTTGCGAATTTAACCGCGAAATAAAGATCTTGCCCCCAAGAGAAACGTGGCTCTCCCAGCGAGTCATAACGTTCTTGATTAATATTGCAATCTCTGGCATCGCATGCAAAAAGAAGTTAATTACAAATGACTCGAGTCTAACAATAGATAGAATTAGACATCTTACAACTAGATTTGACTTTTATTTGCATAGTTTTGAATTTTTCATGATTATTTAGAGAAAAAACAGTACCTACTTTTAAGTAGAAACTTGGACGAGATAGGTTCGAATTCTCTGAAAAAAAAAGAAGTATTTCCAAATATATTCAAACTTAGATCAAGATAGCAAGTATTATAATAAATAGATCTTACGATTAGAGTATTACTTGTAAAAAATTCGATTTTTTTTTAGAATAGAAAGAACTTACAAGTATTATTTCGAATCTTGCTATTTCAAATATAAGCGTTTTAATTTCGATTACTTTGCAAATAAAATTTACAAAATATTATTCGAGTCCTAGAAAATAAAACTTCATTATTCAACTCGGACTTTTAAGTGTATATATTAAATTTAATCCCATCCCTGTTCGCGAGCTTCAATTTTAAAACGCACCTTATCCATTTTAGTAGCAAAACCTGAGATGTTTTGAGATTTGAGAAAATTAAAAAAATGTCATAGAGTTTTCTCCTGCACAAAAATGATGACAGAAATCAAATATCCCCTGGAATCGAGCGTCGCATATAAACGTAATGTTAGAACGACATATAGGACGATAGTAACGACGCGAGAATGGACAAGAATTCAATTGGAGCGCGTGTGCGACGATACTAAAATTTAATTTCGCCGTTTATAACAATCCGAGAATGCGCGCGCACGCGGATATATATAAAGTTTATTCGCGAAACGACGCGACGCGATGGGGGAGAGAATAAAGTCGGCGACCGCGCGTTTCCCGTTTTGTCGATAGAGGCCGAGTGTTGCGACCCCGCGGGTGCTCAATCACGAAATCGTAAACGTCGAGCGATCCGCGTGATCGATCGATCGTCGCCTTCCACCGCTCGCAATTATTATCGCACGTCGACGAATGACCCGAATAAATTATATCCCATTCTGCATTTCTCCTGCCCTGCTCGTGATAAATTTCGCGGCTAATCACTGCGTGACATATATCTATTATTCCTCTACTCGCTGAATATATCCATAGGATATATTTCAATAATAAGAGACTGTATGTATACATTTGACATTTGACCGCGAGAGAGAGAGAGAGAGAGAGAGAGAAGAGAGAGAGAGAGAAAGAGAGAGAATCTAATGCAAATAATTAAAAAAAGCTGATAAGAATATTTTTCGATAATAAGGATAATAATAAGAAGGATAAGGATATATTTCAATAATAAGAGACTGTATGTATACATTTGACATTTGACCGCGAGAGAGAGAGAGAATCTAATGCAAATAATTAAAAAAAACTGATAAGAATATTTTTTCCAGGTTCTCTCAATTTGATTGATCATTTTTATAGGATTTTTTATCAGAAGATGTTTACACAATCCATAGTTTTCGAGATATAGATTTTAAAAAATTCCAATATAATAGCCAATACTCCCCATTCCGACAAAATTCTGATCCAAAGTCATTTCTAATTAAATCAAAATTAGATTTGTGATATTAAAAAATTTCATGAAAAATCTCTAAAATAACCTGTTTTTTTATAAAAATAAAAATTTTGAAACATCGATATCTCGAAAACTCTGAATCATATATTTTGCAACATTTTTTCTCGATAAAAAAATCTATTAAGCACATCAATCAAATTGAGGGTCTAGGAAATAACTAATTCTTGCCGAGAAGCACAATCGTGACTGGAGAAAAGAAATCGAACGGAGAAGAATTATTCGTCGAAAAATCAATGTTCTCTAAAAAGGTTCTCGCGCGCGTACAGTTTCCATTCGTTGTACCGGATAATATTTATTCGTGCCGCGGTCGTAAATCAAAGCGCCTAATTTTTATTTCGCGCGATCGCGAGTCGAACGGCCGTAAATATCTTCCGTAACGGCAAATACGGCGGATTTATCACTGTAATTTCGCGTAAACACGACAGTCGGCGCCTATTAATTATATCCAGTCGCGTGTTTGATCAAACGATGCACGCGCGACTATTCGCTGATCGGCAAACAAGCGAAAAGATTTACTATACGGATTATCGTCACCGTCATGTATTTGCCCTGTGATCCGGCATTTGAGAAAACCGTCGTTATATACTGCTTCAGAATAGGGATGGGATCAAGTTTATATGTAACAGAAAAATCCAAGTCGAATCTAATAATTAAGTGTCATTTTCTAGGATTTCAATAATGCTTTTAAAAATAATATTAATAATACATATAAATCATATATAATAATACTTATAAATACTTATAAGTAATATATAATAATAATAAAATATATAATATTTAATAATAATAATAATAATAATAATAATATATTTCCCTTGTAAAAAATCGAATCTTTTACAAATAAGCTCAAGCTCTAAAATAAAAATCTATGATACTTGTCCACCCTATCCTTACTATTATAAATACCCACTCATGAAAAATTCGAATGAACTTACTTGGGTTCGAAAGGACTTGGAAGAATTCTCTTATTTTTCAAGGTATTTATAAAGAGTTCGAACCTATCCCGTCTTCGAATCTACTTGAAAGTATTGTTTTTTTTAAGCAATCATAGAGATTTCGAAACTATGCAGATAAATTCGAATCTACTTGTAAGATACTTAATCCCATCGCTAGTTCAGAATAGCCAAGCCCATTATCTCGAAAAGAGAGAGAATAAATCGAGCTTAATAAATTCCGCTCTGTCGTCTGTTTGTGCCAATAAATGGAGGATACTGTAGATTCAACTTAGCGAAACAACAATATAGTTCGCGAGTGTGGTCTCTGGTATTATTTCCCGCAGAGGCAATTGCATCGTAAAATTTGTGTAACCTTATGCGAAACGTAAAATAAAACGTTTTATGGAAAAGCTTATATAATATTCAGCAGCTTTTATAAAAGCGAAAAGAGAGAGAGTCTCCTCTGACTTTCGATATTATATTAGTCCTTAATAACAAAATTTGCTCGAATACAAATTGCTCAAGGAAAATAACGCGATGGAACTTTTCTACCGAGAGCCAGAAACCTTTTTGCCACCCTGGACTCGAAAGTTTACACCGGGTAGAAAAACAGCCATTAAAGTCAGCGCGAAAGAAATTAAAGATACTTTTGCATTGGGGAGTCATCGCGCGTTCCCACGCGAGCTTTTGCGCGACTAAAAGAGTCCCGAGTTAACTTAACTCGCACGAATGTAAACCGCATTATACCGCGGCCGAAGGGATCCAAAGAGAGATCCTCTAGTCTAACTGCGAAAGTGCATTTCGAGCAACAATGCAATTTTCGATTACTTAATATTCCGCGAATGAAATTTTGTGTAAAGCAAAACACGCGTCTGCTACTTTCGAATAGGTCGACATAACAGATGCAGATTGAGGTTAGGTTCCCAGCAAACACAGTATATAAATGTTATATACTTAAGCATGTTACATGTAACGTATATGTTAGTTGTAATTTCCCACTCATAGATGTAACATTTTTAATATTACATATATTACATTGTAGTTATATTGTCATTATATCCCAAGATAGCACTGACTTATCAATACATCAATGTGCTATTTGGTATATAATTACAATATAACTACAATGTAGTATATGTTATATTAAAATGTTACATCTATGAGTGGGAAATTACAACTAACATGAATGTTACATGTAACGTACACGTTATATTACCTGTTACATTCCGTTTTATTATAGCAATGTAACAATTATATATCGGTGTTTGCTGGGATAGATCAGTAGTCCCAGCAAACACAGTATATAAATATCATATACTCAAGCATGTTACATGTAACGTATATGTTAGTTGTAATTTCCCACACTCATAGATGTAACATTTTTAATATTACATATATTACATTGTAGTTATATTGTCATTATATCCCAAGATAGCACTGACTTATCAATACATCAATGTGCTATTTGGTATATAATTACAATATAACTACAATGTAATATATGTTATATTAAAATGTTACATCTATGAGTGGGAAATTACAACTAACATGGATGTTACCTGTAACGTATACGTTATATTACCTGTTATATTCCGTTTTATTATAGCAATGTAACAATTATATATCGGTGTTTGCTGGATTAGATTCTTCAAGTCTTAGGTGGGGTTCTTCAAGTCTTTTATTTTTTGGACACTGAATCTGGTCGTATTTGTGAGTTTTTGAGTATTGGATTTTAAGTTTATAGGTTTAGGGTTTACGGTTTTAGAATCTATATATGGATATTTGGATTTATGGGTTTATGAGTTTATGGTTTATAGCTGTATTGGTTTTTTGTTTTTTTGGTTATATATAGATTCATGGCTTTTAGATTAATATGTTTAAATAAACATGTTCTATCTCAATTTTTATATTGCGTAAAAAATATAGACCAAGTATTATATTGCTTGTATTCATAAGCGCTTGCAAATCTCGTATTTTAAAAGTTATATATCTCGGTCCAAAAATATCGGGAACAATGGAAAATGAATTTTGCAATTCAGAATATACTAACACTATATGAAAACATAGGAAGAAACATCATAGAAAAATCGGTATTCCCACAATAAATATATATAAATATTGTCTAAAACGCCATTTTTGGTCCTATTAACCTCATTTATCTCGTAAACCTGAAGTGATAGAGCAATTCATATTTAGCATCCAAAAATCTATGAGAAATGACTTGAGAAACCTGATCCGCATCTATCACGTCGACCAGTGATAATATGATAATCTACAAAAACAGTTTTCGTATGTTCAAATATGCTGTAGGCAAACGAAAAATGTGTGTGTGTATCTGTGTAAAAACGAGCCGAAGATTAATGACAAAGCAAATTACGTTGCGCCAGTTTTCAGTTTGCTATGTCATTTTGAACGGTCCACTGAACGATGCAAGCAGTCCCGGGTTCTCGCAGTGGGGCGAAAAAAAAAGAGAGCGAAACGGATTCACTTCCACTTCCGGCGCCACAGAAACCAGGCGAAATCCTCGGCATATATCTATGACATGCGTTACAAATGGATACAACCACAAAAGTGCAGCAGCTTCATTATTCAGCTTTCGCGAAAATATACAGCGGAATCTACATAATTAAAATTAACTTTGTCTCTGCTTTTCTGTTTGTTAACCATGTCGCGCAAAAATGGCCGGATTTTTAACAAATTCCCAGGGTATGTTTTAAGAGAACCGGGGGGGCTGTTGTAAAATACAGAAACTGTGCACAAAATTTATACTTTCTGTATATATACTTTAATGAATTTTTTCTTTTACACCAGATAATTAGCGGGACATTTTTTTTTGCGCCATGTGTTTCCGCGAGAAACAATAAATATATAAATAATATATCCCAGCAAACACTGATATATAATTGTTACATTGCTATAATAAAACGGAATATAACAGGTAATATAACGTGTACGTTACATGTAACATCCATGTTAGTTGTAATTTCCCACTCATAGATGTAACATTTTAATATAACATATATTACATTGTAGTTATATTGTAATTATATACCAAATAGCACATTGATGTATTGATAAGTCAGTGCTATCTTGGGATATAATAACAATATAATTACAATGTAATATATGTAATATTAAAAATGTTACATCTATGAGTGGGAAATTACAACTAACATATACGTTACATGTAACATGCTTGAGTATATGATATTTATATACTGTGTTTGCTGGGACTACTGATCTATCCCAGCAAACACCGATATATAATTGTTACATTGCTATAATAAAACGGAATGTAACAGGTAATATAACGTATACGTTACATGTAACATCCATGTTAGTTGTAATTTCCCACTCATAGATGTAACATTTTAATATAACATATATTACATTGTAGTTATATTGTAATTATATACCAAATAGCACATTGATGTATTGATAAGTCAGTGCTATCTTGGGATATAATGACAATATAACTACAATGTAATATATGTAATATTAAAAATGTTACATCTATGAGTGGGAAATTACAACTAACATATACGTTACATGTAACATGCTTGAGTATATAACATTTATATACTGTGTTTGCTAGGATATTTCGTACTTGTAGTTTCCCGATCAACGAATTCGTGGGTCAACATTTTTTCTCGACAAAAACTTTTTTTCTCCAGGAAGGAAGAATATCCCTCGGTTTCTCCAAAATGTCGCCGTCTCTATTCAAAATTTCACCCTCGCAAATTTCACACTCGCTTAGCGTCGTCTACACGCGACCACCCGAGCTCGTATCGTTCAGATATAGGTAGGTACAAACGCAAAGGGGATAAGGTGGACGAGGGAAAACACGGAGGGAAGTCGAGCGGGCCGAGAGAATCGCTTTTATTTTCGCCCTTTTCCCTCTGCGAGACTCGCAGCGCTCTCTGTAAATACAACGAAACGACGTCATATTGTGTCACTGGTAATGGCCGCTGCTTGTTTATCGCGATGCTCGCATTCAATGGCTCGACGAAATGTACAGGGTGTGTCACCAACTATATCTCCTTCTGGCCACAGAGATTCCTCCCGAGAGAAAATTCAAAGGGAAAAGAGTGCGGCGAAGTCGTCAAAAATCTAGGAAAATATCCTCCCGTCTCGAAAAGTTTAAAAAAAATTTCCCCCTTTTTCACCCTTTTCTAATTTTTTAATTAAGTAAAAACTTACGACTAATAGATTAACTTTTAGAAATATTATAATATATTGGAATAAAAGAGATTAGTAATAGAAAACGACATTAAAATAACTGCAAAGCGAAGAAAAATAACATTTCAAACTTTCCTAAATATCCCGCTTCTTAAAATTCCCGCTTCAGCGACTTTTCGGACCTATATTTTTCTCGCCTATTTTTCCATATGTAAGTTCGAGGTTAATTAATATATGGAATTTAGTAATCTCAAACCAAAAGATACAGTTCCGAAAAATTAATTTTCGCGCTTGAGCTCTATTGGCCGATTTAAATACCATATTTATATTATTATTAATACTAAGAGCCGATAAAAATATTTCTTATTTCCTAAATATGTTTAAAAAAATATTTCAATATGCAGATGTTTTATTTATTCTTCCTTTTTCGTTTTTTGTTCGATTTTAAATGTCGCCATCTGTTGCTAATGACTTTCTCGAATTATTTTTATTATTTCTGTGGAACGCTCATATTTTTTAAAATTAATTTACTAGTTATAAATTTTTATTTAAACCATTATTCAACTTAATTAGAGATGGTAAAAGAATTGAACCGTGCTCTCGCAAAGTAATTATTTGCAAAGTAATTTACGCTGTAAAAGCAACACTGTACATTAACCAAGTGTAGCAATATGGCGAGACGATGTAAATGTTTTATCTGCGCAACGATCGTGTTATCGTACACATATATCTCTCGAATATTAAAACGAAGCATTAAAGAGCATTTTCGATATAAAAGCGCATTCCTTCTCCAATTTATCCGCGTAGTTGCACCCTCGTGCGCTAGAGAATATTTCACGTCATCTTAGCGAAGCATTTCAATTTCGAATCGTCGCAGGGACGTGTTTCCTGCATTTTTACGCCAACAGATGCGAAATTCTGCGCGAAATTGCGCGCGTGTGCTTCATCCCCCGCGGTGGCAAGAATTTTTTGCCATTTCGCTGCTGCAATAAGACACGCGTCTATAAGCGGAAGGCAAGCATAAAGACGAGTAGTGGATATTAATATTTGACGGGATAGAAAGCGAAGGAGAGCACTTCGTATTGAGAAAATGTGTTACAGAACGTAGAAAATCCCCGGTAGCTTCTTCAAGTTTATTGTTTTGTAAGTTCCACAAGAGAAAATAAACGAGAGAGGGATAGAGATAAAAATCTACTTATTATTCCAAAGTAAATTCTATTAAACCAAGTATAATTAGACTCTGGTATAAATATAACGAGTCCGTAACGTATATCAGAGATTCGTTTTACTGTAATACGTAAATTAAAAAAACTGGTTGTTAATATAAACAAACTCGTTTTTTTTTTTAATAAAAAGATAATGTTTTACCTCTCGACCTGGTCCAATGCTCGACCCGGCAAGAAGATCAATATTATTCTACAGAAGATAAACTTTATAATTTGAAACAAGGAGAGAAAAGAACACAAGTTTCTTTCTCTCGGAGAAAATCCGGAGATTACGATAAATTTAAAAAAAATCTTAACTTAGGACAAATCTCAAGTAAAGATAATTCCAGGTACTTTTCGTCATTATATGAGTTTCGACATAAAATCGTGAGCCTCAAATTCGTAATGGTGTCTCGCTGTATGGAAATACTATATATATATATATATATATATACGTAAAATTTTGCGAGAGAGAGCGATTCCGCCTCTCGAATTTCTGGCGTCTGTCGTTTATTTTGCTTTGTATTCCGCTTCCGTGGAACGTTTCGCGAGAAACTGAGAATCATTCATACGTTCAGCAACTTTGCTCATCGCTAGGGATATGTATGTCGACATGAAATAAAGATGCAAGATGCGCTGGATAACGTGCCAAGATTCTTCTACGAATGTATCGTGCATCTAGGATAGACATAGCGAAGGTTAACGCATATATATACATATATATATATATATTCTGGATAAAATGTTGTCGGCGCGACGATATCGACGAAGAGAATTGCATTTATACTTGGATTCAACGCGAACCGGGCAAGTTCGAGGACAAATTTCGTTTCGATTGTGGAAAAGCTTTCGATCGTCGAGCACCTTTTGTTCCAGCGTTATTGACGAACTTTGATCCAAGTTCGAGCCTGCAAACCGACGAGCTTTGTCCAAACTATTGACATATTTCCAATGCTACGCTACTTTTGAGAAACTGCTAACGAGCATGTAGATATAGATGGAGATATAGATTAAAAAATGGAATATTGTTGAAATTCCGTTTTTTTTAAATTCTCTCGTTTAAACACTTAATTGTACTTTTCTCTTCTTGGATCGCGAGATACTCTAGAAGTCGCGTGTGCCTCTAATTGTGTAATCTAAAATCCCATACAGCGCAGATCATTGCAATTACATTGCAACAACGTTCCAATCTTGCAAGTTACAATTAATGTAATATTGTAGAGACATTACAGAAACATACAAATGTAATACTTTATGAAAATGTTGCAGCAACATTCCAGAAAAGTTATAAAAAATATTATTTAATGATCGCTAGTTCCTTTATCTACCGCTATGCGGCGCGCGATCTTCTATCTATTCCATATTTAAATAGTTAGAATTACATAAAGGTTGGAGAATCTATACTAAAAGTATCATGCCTACATATTTACATCGGTTTAATTTTTGGACTTAATCCCAAAACACAGGGAATTCAGATATTAAAGTACATACTAAACTGATTCCTCAGAAATTCGACAGATAAATATTCGATGAATTCGAATGAATGAAAATCTGTCCATTGTATTTTACATACTTATTTTAAAAACAAAATTTTTAATTTCATGAAGTAAATTATTAAGTCTGCAACTTTTTACTATATTCATTATTATAAAAATTACATCACAATGTTATTGTAATGTTTCATTGCAACATTAGAAAAGGCGGCCATCTAGTCGTTGCAGCAATGATGCAGCAATATTTCGCAACCAATATGCAATATTGCAATGTTTCAATGTAATCTATGCAATATTTCTGCAATCTTTCGGTGCTGTATGGGATGTGTTCTTTATGTGAGAAACCAATTGTGCATCGAAAAAAATTGTATTTATATATAGAATCAGTCTTAACAAAGTGTTATTAAATGTTTTTAGATCATCCTGTAAAACTTGAAAAGATATTTTTGTTAATATAAAAATAAATAATTTCGTCTATATGTTTATAAAAAAGGAATATTCAATACCCCAATCTTCAAAGAATTCCCATCTTAAGGTAAAAGGATTTTTTTGGCACCTATTTAGGACAGGATATTCTAAAAATAAGTGGAGAATTTTTACACTGAGAATATAATTTTTTTAGTACGGCAAAGAATATTGACCTATAAGTCGAGTGGAGGAAGAAAAAACTCGTATGCGCGCAAACAACTTGGATGAAGTTAATAAGTGGCTCAAAAAAGAAGATTTAAGAAAAGTGTTCACAAATAAAAGTAATATGTAACTAATAATTCAGCACTCAGGCCTCATGTCTCATGTCTATGTTTTTCTTTTCTTCTGCGTTGTAAAATAATTTACTTTTTTGTTAATATAAAAATAATCCCATTCTTCGTCTACATTTTTATAAATTTTGAATATCTGATAAAGGATTTCTCTCTTAAGAGGATTCTTTTAAACATGGGCGTCCGCAGGATTTTTTCTAGAAGGGGACGTAATTAAATATTTTATATTTTTTCTTTCTTAACTTTTTGTTATTTTTATTTTTTTATATATTGAGTATGCAAATAAATTCCAGTGTTTTCAAAAGAAGAGCTTAATTTTTTTACTGACCTCCAAGGAGGGCAAATGCCCCCTTCTCTGCAGACGCCCCTGCTTTTAAGGTCTATTTTAAAGAACAGAGTATTCTAAAAAAAAAGTGGAAAAATACTTTAAACGGGAATACAACTTTTTCACAGCGTGCCGGTGCGCGATTGTAAAACCGAATGGTAGCGACAAAGTATGACGTACACTGGTGGACACAGAAAACCGAGCGACCGCAGCGCGTTCGCGGAGTTTGCCGTTAACGGGAGATCCCCTGGAATGAAATATTGTTGGCGGCGAGTATTTTCATGGCGGGCGAGACAATTCATCGTCGCGGTCACCGATGATAAGAGATATACGGAATACGAGAACTATTGCGCGGTAATTATTTCTGTTGATAATATGGAAATTAAAAGAGTTTAACGAGAAAAAACGACCGAGAGAGTTGCTCGCACAGCGAGGGAAAATCAATTCCAAACGCGGGACTCTCTATATATCATAGAAAAATTAATGCCAGGTAGTTTTACGCGCGTAACGCCTCTCTTTCTCTCTACACGAAGAGAACCGGAATGCGAAAATTACGCACTTTGAAGGGCATGAAATTAATTCACCTGCCTCGTCGCCCCCACGTAACTGATTTGAAAGCAGCTTTTCATGGTGTGGCAAATTGATATTTTTTTTATTTCGGTGCGTTTCTCGCCCGCTCTCCCGTATCGGAATTTTGCGGAAGGTTGCGAGGATTGCGGAAATTCGGCACAAAACTTCATTGCTGAATTATTCGCAGTTAACGCATCCGAGGAATTCCATTTATTTTCCTGTCCCGCGCCGATAGATAAAGGATCGCCGTTTTATCTCTATGTGACAGGAATGTAATCACCCTTTAACCCTTTCGTGACAATTTCTCGACATCTTTCGTCCAAAAAAACAATTTTTCTTTTTTTTTAAATACCCAACTCGGCATTTCTCTTCGCGTTTCAACAAGAAAATGAGAATTTTTAAAAGATCCACAATTTAATGTTCTCGTGCGCGGAAAATGCCGCGCTTAAAGTAAGCATCTACCAGGAACAATTACGCGCGTATTTCCCGCAAACATTTACTTTATCCATAGCTCTCTTTCATTCGAACAAAACCGTCGTAAATGCTGAAAGCTTGTGTTAATTACCGTTCTCGCATCTTATGCAAACACAGAACTACAATCATTATCGGAACGTACATATGGACAATTCTCACACGTCGAAACAAACATTTGCTTCTGATCTTGAAACAATCGGTAGACATAAAAAATTATTAATTACGCGAGCTGTCTGGGGAGGCGGAAGATGGGATCGTCACGAACAATACAAACATGGCGCTAATTGTTTGACGAAGTATAGTCGCGGGTGACCCTAGTAGTCTCTCTCCCTACATAATCGCGCGAGTAATCAAAATTAATGAATTCCCGCCGATGACCGGACTATACCGGGTGTTGTAATTGGCACAAATCTCCTTACGTGTCTGATACGTATTTCAATTTTCCGGACCTTGCGTCAATCAAGAGGGAGAGTGAGAAGGACGACTGATAACAGGATGAAATTCGCCCCTTTCTCTCTCTGTCGGTCGGTCAATCCGAGCTGATGTAGCGAGCGCAAACCATATACACGCTGTAAATTGCAAATTAGCTTAAGCCGATTTTGATGGGGTTCATGGTGACTGCCTGCGAAGGGCTCGAAGAAATATTCGTCCACACGTATACGTATGTGTATATTACATAATACACACGGGCAGCTGTGTGAAACATGCGCGCGACAGGATTCCAATCTTCGAGCGATTTGCATTCAATTTGGTTGCACTTGACGGTTCAGTTGAATATCACGTCGTCAAAGGGATAAAAGGGGTGAGTCTTGTGTTTCCATTAGATTCTCCGGCGGACGGACGTTGTTGTAAATTTGGAGAACAGCAGTCCTTTTTTAATAAATACGCTGGACAATTTTGCGCGCGCACATGTGTATGCATGTGTGTTCCATCCTTGCGAAGAAAATAGAAGCGATATTTTTTAGATCCTCGCTTAATTGCGAGTGGATTTTATCTTAACAGAATTTTAATACGATGCTCTCCGGCGAATAAAAAAAAAAGCGCTGAATAAAGATGACCCGTTATTAAATTTTTGCTCAGAGGGAAATTAACCCCCGAACCCTCGTATACCGCCAAAGAATGCGTAATCGAGAAATAGCGCGACGCACTCGAGACACCCTTTATGCAAAATGTACACACGTTTCCGCATCGCATGCGGTGGCTCAGTAAAACAATGGAAACCGCTATAACCAGAACGGGGATCCGCGGCGGAGCGCTATTAAACGCTCAAGTGATTCTAGATGCGCGTGACGTGACGGAAAATCATCTCCTCAACAGGAAACAGTAATAAAAACAGATATACCCTTTCTCTCCGGCGAAGTCTCCCCGGCGTTTATTGTTTCATTGCGCAATTGTACATATGTATGTATATATCTGATACAATTAAATACCGAAGATCGTTACGATTTTCCAGTCAATTAAATTTTCAAAGTTATCTCGAAATGTCTCCCCAAACATTCCTTCTTCCTAGAAATGTACCTAAACACTTTATGGACTTATGTATTATATATCGCAGTATTTTTTAGCAAAGGCAAAAAGAAATAAATTTTCGAACATTAGAACGCCAGATGAAAAGAACGTTTACAAATTCTGTGTATAAACGCAACCCTGCCTGTATTCCAGTATACCATTATGGTGTGACTTTCCGCGTGACAATCTCGCGCGTTAAGTATGCAAACTAACTTAATGCTAATCCAAAGTCTCGCGCGGCGAAGGTAAACGTACCGTACGGCTGAAAAGTTTCAGGACGCAAACTGTTGGATCATGCGCGATATATCTTTGTATATATATATATGTGTGTGTGTGTGTGTGTTGTCCCAACGACGCTCACACGAGAAACAATAGAAGGCGCGGCAGGCGTCACGGCGCCTCCGCCGTTAGTCAGCTTGCTAAAACCGGAACGGAGAAGATCCGTGTTCGTGCGACACGCTATTAAATGTTCTCTCACTATCCGTGCGCTATTAAATGCTCTCCCTCACTATCCGCGCGCTATTAAATGCTCTCTCTCACTATCCGCGCGCTATTAAACGCCCTCCTTCACTATCCGTGCGCTATTGAACGCTCTCCATCATTATCTTAGCACTATTAAGAGGTCCTAAATGTCCCTATTTTATCGATCAAACAGAACAAAGTTTAAGATCCTCTTAACCCTCAAAATCAATATTTATAAGAAAAATTTCCTGGGATGTAACTTACATCCCATGTGATCGTTTGTATTTTACATTTGACGTAATCATTCGAGAATTAAACACTCTCCCTCACTATTCGTACGCTATTAGACACTCTCCCTCACTATCCGTGCGCTATTAAATGCCCTCCCTCACTATCCGTGCGCTATTAAACGCTCTCCATCATTAGCACTGTTAAAGGGTCCTAAATGCCCCTATTTTATTGATAAAACAGAACGGCGTTTAAAATTCCCTTAACCCTTCAAAATTAACATTTATGAGGAAAATTTCCTGGGATGTAACTTACACCCGTCCGTACTTTACATTTCACGTAATCATTCGAGAATTAACCACTCTCACTCACTATCCGTGCGCTATTAAATGCCCTCCCTTGCTATATCCGTGCGCTATTAAACGCTCTTCCTTTATTATCTTTGCACTATTAAGAGAATCCTAAACGCTCATATTTTATCGATAAAACAGAACGGCTTGTAGGATCTTCTTAACCCTCAAAATTAACATTTATGAGGAAAATTTCCTGGGATGTAACTTACACCCCATATGATCGTCCGTACTTTACATTTCACATAATCATTCGAGAATTAACCACTCTCACTCACTATCCGTGCGCTATAACCCTCAGAATTAACACTTATGAGGAAAATATCCTAGAGTGTAAGTTATATCTCATATGATTGTTAATATTTTATATTTTGACGCGATTATTCGAGGATCAAACGCTTTCCCTCACTATCCATGCACTATTAAACACTCTTCCTTATTATCCTTGCGCTGTTAATCCTCTCTCTCACCATCCGTGCATTATTCGCAACACTCTTGGGATCAACAATGAGACGAGCCGCAAAAAGGTTCAACGACTGGAACTCGAGGATGCTATGGGGTGGATGGAGAAGAGGGTCAGAGTTCGCGCCGCCATCATATTATGCGGAATTTGGGCGATTCACCGCCCGCGGCCTAGTATGCCGGCCCACAAATCCTCCGTCTCCGGAACGACTATTTAAACGTCAGCTAACATTTCCGAGAGGTCAGCTGGGGTGTAGCTCGTAAATTTTGATCGCTGACTCCTTCCTCGCGAACGAATCTCGAAGAGAGGAGTGTGTTTCGGGACATCGGTGAATATGAAGCCGGTATTTGGCCCAAAGAAGTAGTAGGGCATTTTAATCATCTTTCGACTTTTCATCGTTCTTCAAAGAGAGAGAGTACGCGGATGTAAATATTACATTCTTCGATATATTACTCCCCGGATGACTTTGATACTCCGCTCGTTGGTTAAAGTTAGATTAAGTCCTCGTATTTTCACGCTGAAACATCCCGAGTATTTGAGATAGAGAGGAACTGTGTATAAGTGCAAGTCTCTGCATCCGTCGGTGTATTAAGCGCGCGCGCGCTCGCGTTGTTTACGTCGAGGGTTACGATAAAATTAATCCTTTCCGTGCGAATACGTAAGCCGATACTTAGTCGTGAAATACAGGCGGCGGCTCCGTGTAAAGCGCTAAAATATACCGTGTAATTCCGCCGAGAAAGAGAACTGCTATGTATGAAATTGAAACGAAGTTTTCATTTCTGGAAGCGAGCCTGTACCTCGTAAATCCTCCGTTGCTAGGATGGAAGAAGAGAAGGCAAAGGGAAGAAGAAGAAGAAGAAGAAGAAGAAGAAGGCAAGAAGGAGAGAAAGAGAGATGGACGTCCCAGAATTAATAGCGCGTTATATACAGTTAGTATGATAAAATTAATTCTCGAGGGGTAACTGTATGCGTGCCAGCGCCGACATTAAAGCGCGCAAAGTGTACTCGCCATCTTCTATCAGTCTACTTATCAAGTAATAACACTGATCAACAAAATATCTCTGTTTAATTGCCAAGGATATTTGAATACATTTAGAGTATTTTGGAGATGCTGGATCTAAAAATAACAACAGTTTTGTCGAATTGGCTCTAGTTTTTGAGATAATGGATACTCAAATTACAATTTTACCCCAAAACAACCTGTAGCTGCTGATATGTGCAGCAAAATTTGGTCTGCCTTTTTATTCTTTTTATCTCCAACACGTTCCTGATGACCCACATAAAAGAAAACAGTACAAACAGCATTTTTCTGCATTAATTGTGATTATCTAAATCAACTACTTTGTTTTTATGCTATTTTGTTGAATATAACATCAGGGATTTAAAACAGTTTTTGTATGATTTGACTATACATTATATTTGATATATTTTTTAATGTTTTTTACTACAAATTACTCATTATCTAAAAAATTAAAGCCAATCTAGAAAAACCAATACTATATTCGGAATCAGCGACATAAAATCAATATAATATAATTAGCTATAAAATCAATATTGACCAGTGTAATTATGAAAATGGAATATCAAGACGAAAAAAGAATCTTATATCGATATGGTATAGTTTTCAAAAAAAGAAAAACGTTTAAAAGTTCAAGAGTCTAACAATTTCAAAAGATCGCGAAAGAAAATATATATTTTCCCCTTTTTCTCTCACCCTCCGCGTTCTCCCGTCTGCGAGGAGATGATCCCTGAAATTCCTGCGTTCGTGGAGCGCGTGACGCGAATTCCAATTTCCACGGACTCGTTATCACGCGCGAGGGCGCCCACGTTATTAAATGATTACCGCCGCCTTGATTATCACAGTCGGTGTCCTATTCCCGCTTTACACGACGCCGACTGTTGTTACCGATTTGGACTTTGATCTCGACGGCGCCATGAATATTGCCGGATGTAAATGACTCTCTCGTCAATGAGAAGGTCGAATCGGACGAATGCAATATCGGATGATTGAGGAAGAAGAGAGGGCGAGAAGGAGGATTCGAGAGGAGACCTAGAAAATAAGCGGTCTAAATGGGGCGACGGAAAAAGAGGATTGGGGACATCGAAGAGGAATAAAAAAGGAGGGAAAGATCAGCTCGGCCAGTGGAAGGGAGGGGATGCCATCGTCATTGGTGACGTCGAACGATCGGAAATGAGAACCGCGCGAGAAGGAAATGCGGAGACGCCGCTGAGGATGATTCGCCGTTTAAGGGGATCCTTCACATTTGTCTGTTTTATCGACCAATTATTATTTTCGTACTTCTAGTCTTTTGTCGCATTAATTTGACAGAATTAAAAATGCTTCTCTACGATTGCAATCTATACATGAATAATCCCAGAAAAGTTCGATTTTATATGAAAAACGAAAAATAATTACGAAATTACAGTTTTCCTTATCAACTTTTATTTCAATATGACGTCTCGAATGACAGATGAAGTGTCAATTTATCATATAAAAAATATACATTTTATATAAATATAAGCACAAGATTCCTGGGATTAAGATACGTGAAAAAAAGAACTATTATCCTCTAAATCTAGATTAGAAGTCTATATAAAAGTAAACTTTGTTTTATGATTCGTACGTACGTGTGCGTGCATTGTAGGTTAGGTATATAATAGAGGAAAAAATAGCAATACATATTTACGTTCAAACCTATAATAGTATTAAACGTAGCAAAAAGTGATTCCATGTGTGCCATGTATACACGTTTCATTTGGATGATTTATAATGTGAAAATCAAAATATCAGTAATTCTTCGAAAATCAGTCGGTAATTACCGATATTTTTAATTCCAAAATGAGGGCGCTACTATTTTGTCGGGGTTAGAGTTCCTCTAATAAGAGTTAAGACACCGTCCGCCATTAATAGCCAACTGTATCATATACAGTACATACATTATATACTTATACCATTACATGTCTCGAATAACTTTATCTTTTTCTTTTGTTTATTTTTGTCTCTTTCTTATATTCACTTCTTGGCTATAAATGGCGGAACCAATCAGAAATCGACCTCGCGTTGTCTTAACTCTTACTAGAGGAACTCTAGTCGGGGTTCGTCGTTCGCTGAGGGATCCAGCGATTAAGGAGCCAGCTTCTCGGGATGCTGCTAGTTCTCTGTCTCTCTCTCTCTCTCTCTCTCTAGCACGCGCGGCGCTGTTTAATTCGCGCGTATAAAATGGATTATGCGCTCGGATTCGCGGACACTCGGAGCGTCTATCGGAACGCGGAGAGGAAAGACTCCGACGATGAGATTTTCAGGATTCTGTGAACTCTAAGAGTTTTCTGAGAGGTGATGTTCCCGAAGTGCGCGCGCGTCGTTAACATTGTGTCTCTGAAATTCTTCAAATTGCTCTAAATAAAATTTCGAACGCTTGGAGTTGTTAAATATTGTTAAGAATTATTTGTTCCTTGTATTAGGTACATTAAATTGTCAAGTCCGAGATTATTTGTTAAATAACTGGAATACTACACGACATTATGTAAATATATAAGATACCTGTACAAAATTATTTAATATTAAATTTAAATCTGACATAAAACAGCTTAACAAATTCGCATTTTTCGAGGGCAACATTGACGCACTTTCAAAGACACGATAGAATGGTTCATAAATTCGGAAAGGACTTATCGCACAAACGGAATTGTGCGCCGAACGGACATGGCAGGCATTGAATTAGGCGCCGCAATTTCAAAGTCGTCCGAAAGAGAAAGAGGAAGAGAAAGAGAGAGAGAGGACCATTAACATGGTTGGATCTAAGCCAGACCGTTGAATTCGCTCCAAGAGCTTCGGGATGACGAGACGGCCTGACGTTTCCTCGTTTCGCGAGGGCGGTTTGAGGATCCTTAAGAGTGGTCGATGTTGCCAAAAATTGTGACAAGCAGACCTAAGGACGACAGCGGCACGAAAAAGAAGAGAGAAAGGAAAACTCTCCTTCCTTTGTCTTTTAGGATTTTTCGCTTCGAAACCCTCTTGCGGCGCAACGAGGACTGGAAAGTTCTATTTTCCAAAATTTTCGCCGGGAGAGACGAGAGAACTCTCTTTGCAGGAGAAGAAAATAAAAGAATAAATTGTAAAGGGCTAGTAAAAAGCTTTATGTACTATAGAAAAATTCCTCTTCTATATTTTAACATAGAAGGATGGAAAAATAATTTTGCTACACCTAACATATCTGTGCTTAACTCTTCCTAGACCTTTTCAATCTAAATTCGTAGGAAAGAAAATATTAATTTGACGCACAGAGATATATCCCGTTTTATTATCACGTGACACTGTATTATTAATAATAAAACAAGTAATAAAATTAAGTTGAAGTCACGCTTAGAAATTAATTAACTTATTTGAGAATCGCACTCCCCGTCTGAATAGATCTTTACATCCAACTACTCGATTCGCGAGTGATAATCACGATGGGAAAGAGAGAGGAGCAATCACATACAAGCGCCATGAAATCCTCGGGCTCATCAACGGGGGCCATTTTGCCTCTCTGTCGAATCAACCCACCGGGAAAGCCACCGTGCCTCATCTCGATGATGGATCAAAGCAATCCCTGCACTTCATTCGCGATCCCTCGATGTTCGCCCGACATTATGCCGTTCATTCGCGGATTAATACCGATAATAACCGGTTGACCCAATATTCGATGGGTATGCAATTATTCATGGGAGGAGCTGGGAAAATAACGCGAATCGTCGGATTATTTTCTCGCGAACGGAGTAACAACGATAATTAAAACGTCCGATTATTAATTGCCGCTCGCCTTTACAACGTGGCAGAGAAAAGTTGAGCTTTATCGATTCATGCAATACACATAAAATACTCGAGAACATTATCTCGCATTTGTCACTTGGAACTTTTAAGGGGAGGTTCTGGTCCAAAAGCCCGAAAATTAACGTACTTTCAGGAATTTTTTTTGAGCGAACGTAAATCTTTTTTGAAAAAACTGTTTGTGGCATTTATTAGTACATATTTGACGAATCATACAAAATTTTGTCGAGCAAAAATAATTAAAAATGGTGGCTCCAGCCCTCACTGAAGAAAGCCATGCGCGGCGATAGTGAATGTGCGCGAAGCACTCTACAGCCCTGCCAAGTGATTTGAAACGAAAAAACGAAAAATATTCTTAAACTAGATGAAATTCGGGGGGCCTTATGAATTTCCGATTTTTAAAAAACCCTTTTAAAAAAAAATGGCGGCCATTTGAAAAAAAAAAACCTGTTTTTCCTATTTTTTTGGCTTTAACGTTAAAAAAAATATTTAAAAATTTTTTTTTGAAAAAAACGCTTTCTGAAGGCCCCCTAAATTGAATAAGCTTTAATTTGAGCCGTCAAACATCGAAATCGGTTCAGTCGTTGAAGCGGAATCGTGCTTCGCGCGCAAAAAAAAGGTGTATCGAGAAAAACGCGTTTAAAGTTTGACGAAAAAAAATAAATAAATAAATAAATTAGATATGAAAATATCCTTTTGCCTACACATTTTCAAGACCCAAAGAATGAAAATAAAGCAACAAAAAAAAAATTTTTTTTTGATCGATTTTGACCAGAACCTCCCCTTAAAGGAATTTCCCGAATCCGAAAATGTGTGATTTCAGACTTTTGACGATATATTGTGCAATTTTTTTTTTTAACAATCATGTTTTTCCTTTATACCAATTGATTCTTCTTTTACGAAATATTTTATAATTTATGTAAAATTTGAAATATAAAATATATATTTTGTAAAATATTCACTTTTTGGCTGTCCTCATTTTATAACTTTTACGCTGAATATTGCGAGAAATCGATTTATGTTAAAAACATAGTGGTCCGTTTAAAAAAATTAGATTGATTTGAATGACTTTAAAAACTACGCAAGGGCAATGTTTCGTCCCCTTCGAAATCCTACCATTTTCGCCTGATACATTTTTTTTCTCAAATTTCCGTGATTTCCAAATATTTGCCCGTCAAGACTAACATGAATCATCCTGCAGAATTAAATCTAGAATTTCGCTTACTCTATACGACGGAGGATTTCGTCATCCGATAATCCGCCGTTCTCTTCTTCCGGTCCTTTTTCAAAGGGCAAATTGAAGAAAAAAGGACGACCTTAACTAGAATTAAGGGAGTAAAGGGACGGGAAAGGGAAGGAAGAAAGGAAAAGAGTAAACTTCGATCTGGCCTATCGTCTAACATAATAATCGATACTGCCGTGGCAGCGGAACGTATCCGGAATTTCAGCGAAAAAGGACTCGAGTCAGCAAACGTCGCGGGATAAAAGGATCGCGGAGATCCTCTTTTCCTCCCTCCTTACGCTTTTCCATCCCCTTCCCTTTCCACCCCCCGCGATATTCTCATTCTCGTCGGATATTTTTGCGGCAAATTGACTGCGCCTGCTGTTTATCCGACATCGAACCGGGGTATCATCGATTTGCCGCAATCCCAGATATGAGTGATATATATATATATATATATATATATATATCACTCATATATATATATATATATATATATATATATATATATATGTACCAGTGCCTATGGCTATTGCCAATACGCATGATTGACGTGAATTTCGATGAATTTAGATTTTTATGTATCTTTATGCATATAGCCACAGGAGAAAAAGAGAGGGAACGAGAGAGAAAGAGCTACTTTGTAGCTCGCCGCGCAATGCATTTATCATTATTTGCTGGAACATTGTGAAAACTGTTTGTGTTTACAGAAGAAAGACCAATTTATAGAGTTCATGTCAAAATATCATCGCGAAAACATTGCGAAATATATTTTATCTAAATATATAAATATCAATATAAACGTATAAAAATGTATAACATTAAAAGACGTTTACATCTCTCATCTTGTAAATAAATTTTCTTTAAATTCCCTGATTTTGGTTCACGTAAAGTTTTAAGTAAAATTTAATAATTTTTAGATGTAACTTTGAAATAAGTTTCTTTATGTGACCTTTCTAAGACAAACACTTTTCACTTGTGTAATATTCTTCTTTTTACTAAGAATTATAATAAAAATTGTGTGCTACACATTCAATAATTTGAGATAACAAACATTGTATAAATATGAGATATATGTATATGTATTATATATTGATAATATATTGAAAAAAAACATAATTCGACAATCTTTGTAAATATATTTTAAAATAAATATTTTGTGTTACAAAAAATGTACAACTTTTTAAGGAACATTTTTTTAGTATTTATTGATTTATTAAGTCAACAATATATGATAAGAGCATCATTTATCAAAAGAATTTAAATATAAATAATTAAAAAAATTTTGTTTTCTTCAAATTTTATTTTAGTTTTGCTCATTTTTTTACCTCAAGTAAATATGTATAAAGATATATGATGCAATTATATTTATATACACATTATATACACAAAATTGCCTTCCTCATCGTATACCATATGTATAGGTAGAATAAATTAAACCGAGTAGGAAAGTCCTGTATCGGTTTACTATCTTTGCAATATTTAATAAGAAATTAATTAAAAAAGAAAGCTAAAGTAATAACTTTATTCGCCGCTCTTTTATAATCAATTTCTTATTAAATATTGCAAAGATCACAAAATGTTAGAGGACTTTCCTACTCGGTTCAATCCCCTTTAACTGCACGCGATAGATGAAGCGATTAATATCGGGCATCCTATATATACATATATATATATATATATATATAATATATTTTGGATATATAAATTTGACTGTGCAATATTATTTGTTTGAGAATAAATTTTTTATAAAAATGTAAAAACCATTTTTTTGTTAATTTTAGATTATCACAAACTGCATTTATGAGCTACATTTATACTCGTCGGAATCCCTAATCGCAGATGCGATGGGGATACGTGCAGTGAATCGCTTTGCTCGTGGGAAAAGAGCGAGAAGGTGGATTGTTCGCGGGTAAGATATGCGCATCCACGAAGAGTGACAGCGAGTTCTTATCATCCCGTTTCCGGTCGATCGCTACTCGAGGACTCGATTACGGCGGGGGTGAGGAAGAGGAGGAGGTCGCCGCGGTCGTCCGTGAAGCGATTTTTTACCAAGTAATTCCTACGGCGAAACTATCGCATCGGCGCCGAGGCGAAACGGCCAATTCGAGGCTGTTTTATCCGACGATTCGAAAACGCTCGATCGCGCGCGGTGAACGATAAAAAAAAAGTGAGAGAGAGAGAGAGAGAGAGAAAGAGATTTCGACGGGGACTAGCATCGCTTTATTCGACTGCGTTTCAAATTTAGAATCGAAACGCTGGATGAATCGCTGTAAATCAACGTGTGTGTGTGTGCGCGCGCGCTGATAATAGCATTTGCGCGCGAATCGGAACCCTTTTAATCTGGGTTTTAGTTAAAACGGGTATAAATTGCTCATTAACTCCCTGATTTTTGTACCTGCAGAAAGAAGCTGTATATCTCTTGTACCATTTTTAGTAAAAGGAAAAAGAAAAAAACGATGGTTGTTCAAAATTGGAGACAAATATTATTTTACCGGAGAAACAGAATTTAATTATATCTGGCACGCGCGATATACTAATGAAAGATTAAATATTTTCGACACAAACTGTAAAATTGTTATCAAAATATTTTTTATCACATATTTTCGATATTGAAATTAGCCAACATTACACGACTTAATAATAATTATAGTTTTTTGCAAAAATTAATTGGCAATAGCGCCGGCTCAATAAATACTTCGCATAAAGTTAAATCAATAAAGCAGTTACGTTCGGTAAATATATTTCCTCCATATTGATTAATCATGACAGCCACATCGATGGATATATATATTTTCAACCCGTCGAACATTTTCACGGCGATTGGCTGCACCGACAAATACTTTACTTAAGCTAATTAAATTCTCATCGCAGCTGCATCAATAATAATCCAATTACCGTTTCTATTTCCTTTATTAAAATCGAAAATCCGATACTTTCGCGCGCGCGTTTGAAGCCCACGCTCGTTTTATTAAACCAAATTTACATACACTTCACACTTAATGATCACCCGAAATAAATCAGCCGAAGCTTGATAATATCACGTGTCGACGCGCCATTAAAAAATTATTCGCGTTCCATTTCTTTTTTATTATTTATCAGACGTGACAGAATTTACAAATGTAGTTTTCTACAAACGATTCGATGGAGAGATGACGCCATTTTTTTCCGACATTTTGGCAGAACGCGCCAATGATGGCGCGCGGGATTAAATCCCGGCGAGACGTTTCGCGCTTACGCTTCGCGTTTCATCGATACGCGAGCATTTGCGAAATAAACGGGCGAAAACGGACGGCCACCGACAAATCACACGGGCAAATTTATGCCCGACGACAGAGTCGGGATATGGAAACGCTCGCCATGGAGCTTTAGGCGACCGATAGTCCAACATAACCTCTGAATATGAAACGCGATCGAAAAGCGCACACGAAATAGAGAGAGGGAGAGGAAGAGAGAGAGAGAAAAACTAGGTTTGACGGCGAATGAGCCGCCGATCGATGAAAGTTTAATTGCTTGGCATCGGAACGCGGATATTGCTTACAAACTCCCCGCACGCGCGCGCGCGCGTAAATTTCTAATTATTTTCCCCGACGATCGATCGATCGAGTTTCTTGTGAAGCGGCAAAAAGGATTATTAGCTCGCCGGCCGAAGCGCCAGCGGAATTAATTTCCCTTTGAAAAAAAAGCAGGATTGAACACAGCTCATTTTGTGCTAATTAAATCTTCTAAAATCTAGACGGTACTCTATAGTATTACGAGCACAAATTTTCTTTTATATATATATATATATTTTTTTTTTTATTTGTTTTTTTTTTTTCGTCGACGTTGGAGCAGCATCTCTTTGACTCTCGAAAGTACGATAACGATAACGAGCGTATCGGAAAACGATCGCGACGGGCGTGAGATTGACAATCATTAATCTCGTGTCTTTGTACGATGTGTAATGCATGTTCGAATCTCGGAAGCGGGTTTCTGATCTGAAATGTTCCTCTATTTCGAGAAAACTCGGGACCATAATCGATAGAGATGGAATCCATGTACTATATACTTAAAAGTCGAATCCAATAATCAAGTTGCATTTTCTAGAATTCAAATAATACTTGTAAGAAATAGAATCTAGAACACTTATATTCGAATTTTAGATCGAGTACCTGCACGGTTCGAATATACTTTCTATTGTGAAGAATCAAATCTTTTACAAGTAGTACTCTGAGATAGAAAAATCTATTTATGATATCTGCTACATATTCACATATCCATTCACCTACCCCCTATAATTTTTCATATAAATACTTATGAAACTTTCATAAATATTCATAAAAAATTTGAACATACTTGATTCAGATTTGTACTACTCTTGTTTTTCAAGATACTTATATAAAAAGTTCAAACTCTTCTCGTCCAAGTTCGAGTTTACTTGAAAGTACTTTTTTTCCGAAATATTCATAGGAAGTTCGACATTATGCAAAATTTGAACCTCATAAGATACTTGATCCCATCGCTAATAGTCAAATACAATATAATTATAAACTTTGTATAATATATTTTTAGTTCGCCAGATAACTAATAATAATTCAACATCACAATTGTCGCGTTTTTTTTTCGTCGTTGAGACATTAAACGATTAATCAGAATTCTATAATGAGAATAAATCCTCTCGGAACAATCGGAAATATTAACAAAAGCAAGATAATTAAGATAATAGAACTCATTTGCATACTAAATTCAGCCTGTCGCGGTGAGATGTGATTCGTTGAGCGAAATAATTGTGATTTAAATATTCCCCAGCGAAAGCTGTTATTCGGAGCTTATCTGTTAAAAAAAAAAAGAAAATAATAATAATCACGATTATCTTCATCGAAATGACCTGTTCGTGAAAACTGTCTGAACTACGTCACATCCGCGCCTCCGGCAACACTGGCTGTTATTTTGGAATACATATCTGACAAAAGAGGCATCAATGAGCAAATTCGTTTTTGATCAACCCGATTTGATATGAAAATTCGAAATAACAATCTGAGAGAGAGAGAGAGAGGAGAGAGAGAGAGAAAGTCCTGCTGTTTAGCTTCGTCAACGAGATATTACGGACAATAACTCAGTTCGTTTTGTTTAATTTCATTAAATACGCAATTGCCGTTTGTGTTGCATGGCTTAATCGTAACATCGCGGAAATTCGAAATTTCGATGACGGTCGATTTTGCAGCATTTCCACGCATTTCGTTTTTACGGAACACACACACAGCGCGCGCGCGAGCAATTTATATATAACGCTCTTATATGGAACAATTAAATTGCCTGGTCTGGCTTTTTTGATACTGAATAAAATTTCTTTATTTATTTCACTGTGTACGCTTCTCTCTCTCTCGTTCCACTCACGCAGAAATATTTACAACGGAAATAGTTATTTGCAGTTAAAATTCACATATATACATATACACACACGCGCATTTAAAACAAACTAATGCTAATTATTGCTCGTGACATTTCCGCCAACTTTCACCTCATTAATATTCAGCGAACCAATCGCGGATCTCCTGCAACGGACGCAATTTTGACATGTAAAAATTAGCATATTAACATTATTTATCGGTTTAAATGTTTATTCGATAATGATTAAAATTTGCATTCGTTGTCGCTGAATGTACTCGCTGACATCATAACACGTAGTATATGTATGTAATAGACGATTAATAAACGTTTGACGCGCGAATAAATTCCAGAGAGTGCGGCAAAAAGTGCGTCATTAACGGTGATAACGTATTCACTGTAATTAATTCCCGAGAAATTCTCTTAACCTTAATAAACTAAATAAAATATTCAAAGCCGCGCGCGAGATGCCGGGTGATGTTTATATTTTCAATGAATAAATTTCAACTTTGTACGCGAAAAATTTTTATTTTATTTCCAGCGCTTTTTAACATTCGAGTCTAATGCTCATTTCATATGTACATAGAAAGAAAAAGAGAGAGAGAGAGAGAGAGAGAGAGAGAAGGGAGAGAGAGAAAGAGTATGCGTGAGTGAATAAATTAGTGAGTAAAGAATAAATGAGTAAATAAGTGAGTGGTTAATAAATGAGTGAATAATTAATGAATAAGTGAATGAGTAAATGGTTAATGAATGAGTGAATGAGTAAGTAAATAAATTAGTGAGTAAAGAAGTGAGTAAAGAAGTGAGTAAATGAGTGAGTGGTTCATAAATGAGTGACTAAATTAGTAAATAAAGAAGTGAGTGAATAAGTAAATAAGTGAGTGAGTGAATAAAAAAGTGAGTGAATGAGTAAATGGAGAGTGAATGAGTGAATAAATTAGTGAATAAAGAAATGAGTTGAGTGGTAAGTGAATGAGTAAATGAATAAGTGAATAAATTAGTAAGTAAAGAAGTGAATGAATGAGTGATGAGTGAATGATGAATAAATGAGTGAGTAAGGAAGTGAATGAGTGATGAGTGAATGATGAATAAATGAGTGAGTAAGGAAGTAAATGAGTGATGAGTGAATGATAAATAAATGAGTGAGTAAGGAAGTGAATGAGTGAGTAAATGAGTGAGTAAGATAAATTAAATATATCTTTCCCTCTTTCTCTCTTTCCTTTTTCCTCCTTTCCTCCCCCTCTCTTTATTCGATTTTTTATCTAAATAAAATAGTTATTTCAACAGCTGCTGGCCGTCGAAATGGCAGGTTTGCACGTCGATCCATATAGATATCGTAACTGGCGGGAAATGCATTTTTTAACGAATTAATCGGAAAAGTACACGTCGAGATTTCGCGCGCTGTCGGAATCAGAGCCGGGCGTTTTCCGACGAATTAATCGGAAAAAAACACGATGAGATTTCGTTCGAAAACGCTGTCGGGATCAGAAAACGCAGGGACCGGCGCTTTCGCGAGAATCGTTTACCGGAAGCCACGTTTCCGCCATCAGTCATGCACACGGCTCTATTATTTTGTGATCGACATTTTGCCGGTCAGAAAAAAGGGGAGGGAGAGGCCGAGGCAAAAAAATGACTCTCTCTCTCTCGCTGACGCGAGCAAAAGAGAGAGCTACTCTCGCAATGTTTTCATTCTCGTCATGTTTCGCCCGAGAGCGCCGAATTTCCGGTTCGAGCGCACATTTAGCGCTAAATGCGAACTTCCGGATTTTCCCCGAATTTCGTCCGCGAATAATAGCCGGCACGGCGTGGTTTTAGCGGGGAATATATGTATGTATAACGATAACGTCGATTAAAAGGAGGGAGAAAAACAAATCGACGAAAATATATGTCGTAAGAACGATCAAACAACAAACTCTCCTTCTCTTTCTCTACTCGTAGATAGAAACTACCCGCCCCCAATCGTCGATATGTCGTCGAGTTTACATGTGCGTGCTGGGGGATTGGGGAATATTATGGATGGGGCGAATAATCGGCTTTGCGGCACCTGGGAAGCTCCCTTAACTCTCGGAAGAGATACGTATCGATAGGTCGCCCGGAGCCGTGCTGTTCGTGTTATACCGATAATATTGAACTTTGCGCGCGTGTATAGGTATAGAAATATCCTTTTTCCATGATATGTATTTATTCGAAGGATACTATACATTTCGCGTAAATTAATCGACATCATCAAACCGACATATAATATTCAGCGAATATAAAAAACAAAAATAATATATACAAGGATCATTTGAAATTATCATCTAGATTTGTATCAACATTATTGTCGAGATTCAAAAATAGTTTTTTTTTTCATTAAAAGTATTTTGAGTTTTTAAATAAAAAATATGGTTTTTTACAAAATTGAAGTACATATCATCGTATTATTGTACGTATTATTATATGTAATATATTATTAAAATATTGTATAATATTTAGTTATATATTCATTTTCAGATATTTTCATTTAAATGCACATTACAAATATGTCAAAAACAAGTTATTGTAAAAAAAAGTTAACAACATTTATTTGGTTTGAAGGAAAAAGAGTATATAATTTCAAATTTTAACTAAAGTCATTTTTCCAGACTATTTTAAAAACCAACCTAGTATTTTTCAATAAAACCATTCTAATTTTTGTATATAAATCAATTTCTCGAAATATTTGACATAAAAAGTTATAGGGGTAGAATAGTAAAAAAATGAATAGTCTATGAAGCATATTTCACACTTTAATTTAACATAATTTTACACATAAACTATGAAATATTTCGTAAAATATATATTTTTCAATTATCTTATCTCAATTATCTCAATACATTTATTCGTAAAATAATGAGAAGAATTAATTGGTATAAAGAAAACAGTTGTTTTTAAGAAAAAGTATGTAATTTACAATTGGCAGTTACACTTTTTTTCTTAAAAACAACTATGTGTTTTCTCGATATCCACTTTAACATAAATCCGCCAACACCGAATGTCCGTAATTTACACAACAATGGAGTGTTATTAACGCTGTTGAAAACTTTTTAAAAGTCGATGTAGATAGCATCGATTTGGGAGTCCTCCTCAATAGATGTATAAAACCATGATATAAAGGGGATTAGTTGATACAGAGTGACCATAAGTCTTTGCTGTTCATTAATTAACGCTTTTAAACAATGGCAAAAACTAGTTTTTAAACAATGGCAAAAACTAGCTTTTAAACAATGACAAAAACTAGCAATAAAGTTTTCGGCATTAAATTCTATAATTAGAAATTAAAACCTTATCACCTTTAAATGTAAGAGTCATAATAGATAAGATAATTTTCAAGATTATGAAAAAATGCTGCACGATAACTTATTATAAATCACGATTGATTTCTCTAAGCATAATATAATTGCAAAATCGGAGAAATATTGGAAAAATATCATCGATACCAGAGTTATCGGATAACTAGAATTCTGTAAAATATTAATACAATCGAATATGTCCCCAATAGTAATGTCAATATTTAATAAACTCAAATCATGTTCATACATCACATTTCTATACAGCATCCATTAGTAAGAGAATTAATTAATTCAAAATAGTACGCGAAAGAGTTGGTAATGGTACAATTAATATAAGAATCATTATGATAGATGTATACATTAGCGATACATTAGAGACCATCATAGAATTAATAAAGCTTCAAAAAAGTTTAACAATATTAAAGTTCGCGTATTCTGATTTTTATATAATTATTTCGAATAGAGTTTTACATCGAGTTTTTAATTGAACAAATACAACATAGAATATTGAATTATATTTTTAAATCGATAATGAGCTGCTCTTTTGATTTTCGTGAAAAATATAAGTTTTTATGGGAACAGACTATGAAGATTTTCGCATCAAATTATATAGGAATAGATATAAGCGGAAATCACATAATTAAGATGCTTGTATAAAAATCAATAATATTATTAATGTTGCGACACTTTAAATCCTTATCCCATAAAATGCTACTTAAATATTATATTATTTATATTATATCATATCATTTACAGCTACATAATTAATTTGCTAAAATTTAATTTTCATTCAAAAACTAATAAGAGAGATGATCTCGTGACATCGGCAAGGATATAACAATGGATAATGTCAATGTATATAGAAGCATGTATATAAAAGTGTAGAAGCTGGTAACATCGAAATATTAATGTGGACAGCACAAGATCCAATGCATTATGATTTCCATTAATAATATTATTATGCTAATAAAAATTAAGCTCATTAAAATAATGCATAATAGTATTTGCCTGCTCTGACATACATATGGCAATAACGGTCAATATTATATCAGAGATGATCATTATTATTATGCCAATATGTATGATGTAATTGTAAATTATAATCTCCAATTTAAATGTCAGCATTAGGTGACAGGTGATATAAATAATACAAATTAGATTATAATCGAGAGAAAGAGAGAGAGAGAGAGAGAGAGAGAGAGAGAGAGAAAGAGAATAGGAAATTAGCATGTATGTGTTAAGTAGAAGAGAAAGCAGTAGTATAAGATTAGTTTGAAGAGACGTATGTAGTATAAGACAGTACATATAGTAATAAGTTTAGTGACGTAGAAATTACGCTAATTATGCTGTATTAATTATATCCTGAGGAGATATACAATAAAAAATATTCCATAATATATAAAATTCCAATTTTATTAAAAATAATATCAAAAAAGAGCGAGTTCCAAATTACAAACTGAACTAAAGTGCGCGCAGGAAAGAAGTAGTATAAGATTAGTTTGAAGAGACGTATGTAGGGTATAAGACAGAATTAATTAGTAACAAGTTTAGTGACGTAGGAATTATGCTAAATTATGTTATATTAATTATAACCCTGAGAAAATATGCGATAAAAAATGTTCTATAATATATAAAGTCTCAATTTTATCAAAAATAATATCACAAAAAGAGCGAGTTCCAAACTACAAACTGAACTAGAGTGCGTGCAGATTATCTCTCGGGAACAAAGATTTTTCTCTATTGAGAAAATTAGGTCTCTCGTCTTCCCTGGAGGAAAGAAATCTTTTTTTCAAAGCGTGACCAGGGTAGGAAAGATTTCGTCTTGTTGCAAGCACTCCCGGATTCGTCCGTGAGTTCCGAGAGAGTGTCGCGTTGACGAGTTTCCGCGCGTATAGCGTCATCGTTGTTCGACATTGTCGAAACTAGAAATGACCACAATGAAGGCCGCGACTCCGAAACTCCCGGGAGAACAATCCGTCGTTCTCCCTGGAATTCCTGCCGAGCCGCGGGGCAGCCGATTGATAATCGTTACCGCGCCCACCGATCGTTATCGGTTACCGTATCAAAGTTATCGCCAACCCGATCTCGTATAAAGACCCCTTTATACCACATTTGTATATTTATGACGTCATTTATTGGTATCAAAATCTGTATATCTCTATATATCTCTGTTGTGCGATTAACCGTACCATATATGTATAGATACGCCATGATAATCGATATAAATTGCCCGCTAAATTTAAAAGAGATTTTTATATATCGATTTGCTTTTATATCACGATGGGAGAAAGAGAGAGAGAGAGAGAGAGAAATTCTTAATTTTCTACGTTATTTACGAACAAGTATATTACAAGAGTAATCAACAATTAGACTGACTCTCCACAGAATGCTTGATTGCGTCAGAAATGCAAGAGGTTCAAGATTCCGCGACCTAACCTCTAATTGGTGTTGGTCAGAACTGGCTACAGGGTCGTTATTAAACCAAGTTCGGATCGAGCGACGGTGTGTAAAGCGTCCGTTCCACGATGCAGCTGGGATTCGGTCAATCGGAGCGAATAAATTGTTGAAATGCATTTTGCACGATGAAACGCGGCGCGAACCCCAGGGGTTAAACGGAGCGAATCGAGCTGAAATAGGCTGCGTCGACACGCAATTGGACTTTGTAATATACCGAAGAAAAATTTACCATAAAAGACAAAAACTATGGCATATCGATCATATATTAATTGCGAATAAATCGTTAAACGACTATATCAATTTTTTATATTTTAATAAAAATTCAAATCGATGCACTTAACCTTTCTCAATATTTAATTTTTCATATTTCCATTAATAGATGAATATCTAAGTATATCAACTGCCCGTTTTAGACACATATTACACTACGACAATTTTTTCGTAGCAATTTCTAGACATCAAACATTCTTTCCCATTTAAATTACAATATTTTATTACATTTTTAATTTCTAAACAAATACTAAGACCTTTTGTTTATTGTATTTGTTTCGGAGCGGAGAAAAGTTCCAGCAAACAAGTTGTCCTGGATACTCGAGGTACCCGAGTTCGATAGAAGAATTCTGGTAGCGCTTAATTAAAGAATCTTAACGTAATTAATAAATCTCTTGCTTAAATTCTCGAATCGCGCACGTTGATCGCGGGCGAATTATTCGCGCGTAGCAACTATGTTTTATACTTATCAGCTACATGTAATCTCGATTAGCAGAAACTGAGGAGATCGCACAGAACAATCGCTGCTTGCTGCGCGCAACGTGGCTCCGCCGAAACAATAGGACCTGTTTCAGACCGTTACTCAGTTATCCGCGATTTCGGTAAATCTCGACTAAATAGAATCCTAGAATGCACACCGCTCTCGGAAATGTCTCCCGATGTTCTCCCTCTGAAATTCTCGCTCGATCGTATTTGCCAGATTCCACGGCATATACAGGATGTTTCAGAATCCAACGAACCCGGGATCTAAGAGATTACAGGTCCGAAAGTCCAACAATCTCGGAATGCCGAGAGGCTAAGAATTTAAGATTTGTTTACGGGACATTATTGTTGATGTCTCAACACTGAGATACTTTGAGATCTCTAAGAAATTGCGAGCCCTTCCCCAAAATATGGTACCACCTTGCACACCCTTCTGATGGATCCAACAGACAAGCGAGAAAACAATAGTCGACTTTGCACGCCAACTTCGTTAACGTTGAAAATAGGCCGAGCTCCAAATTTTCCTACGTTTAATCGATTATCCTGGTGAGAAGCACTTTCGAGATACCTCGCGTGAGATAATTTGTTTTACATTAGGATCATCAGTCCCTCTGAAAATCTGCGCTGAGAATCGACTGCTGCGCGACCTGCTTTTCTACTAATTATTAGCCATTAATTCCAAATGATAAGAGCAAAAAATAGAAGAGAGAGAGAGAGGGAGAAAGAACGCTGCCTTCTGACGATTTCTCATGTTTTTATGGTTGGAAATATTGCCCAAGTTTCTAGGAATTAAAATTTCATTTTTTTTTCCGGGATTCGATACAATTTTTTCCTAAGAGTTGTTTAAATTCATCCCTCTATAGAATTTTTATCGGAAAATCAAATTGGATGCCCAACTTCGTATAAATCGATAATAGGTACTTTCCTTCCCGGTTTGCACCGAAAATTCATAACACGTCATATTTAAAAATTGTGTTTTAATAATTTGTTCGAAACTTTCATAGTTTGCATTTAAAGCAATCTCGAAGATGAATCGAATCGAGGCGAAAAGGGCGCCGAGATTTTATTCGCAGACTAATATTCAGAACTTTCTAGCGCAGGAGTTAGTATGAATCGATACGTGCCCGGAAGTGGCACGCTCTGTTTATCGCGAAGCGTTTGTACGTTATCGGCGAATTTGGCGGAGTATCTGTTTCATGTCTGTTAAATGGAGTCCTCGGTCGTGATGTGTCCCGAAACGTCTCAATGCGCTCGATCACGAGACTTGCGTTCTCTCCGACACCAAACACATATACGGGATTTACAGCAACTTGGATGGAGTATCTTCCCCACGGAAATCGCCCACGTTGCTATTACCGGAGGGCATCAACGACCTGTCGGCCCGAATTTCACCTATTATATACATACACACACACACACATATATATATATATATATATATATTGTATATTGCTCTCTTCCCAGTTTCTCTAGAATCCCCAGAACCTTAGCATCTTCTTCCTCCGCTATATGAGTTCTAGAACTTCAGAATCTTCGTTCTTTATCTCATTGTTGAAATTCTGGGATACCGAAATTAAATCCAACCACTTTGAATATTCAAATATAATATCACAAGGATTCTCCAATCTCAAGTAGAAACTTAAAATCTGTGTGTATAAAAATGTGTCTGTAATTCAGAACAGTATATTCAGGGAAAATGTTATTTCTAGGATCCCTGAATTTCATAGGCGTATTTGATAGATTTTTTTTACAGAGAGAAAGAATGTTGCGAACTACAATGCACTATCAGTTTTCTAGATATCAATGTTTCAAAATTTTTTTTTATTTTTTTTTTAATATTGAAACTTCAACATTTTTGGCAAGAGATTATTCTCATAGAGATTTTTATAGAAACTCATCAAATTTTTTAATATGACAAATTTTATTTAATCAGAAATAGGTTTGTAACACTAAAGTATTCCATTAATTATTCCTAATATATTCCTTTTTAAATATGTAATATAGTATATGATAGATTATCAGTTGCGGCGAAAATATTATGTTATTACGACTTTTAAAAATCAATATCTGGAAAACTATGAATTGTAACGCATTCTTCTTCCGATAAAAAATCCAATAAAAATAATTTATCGGATTGAGGGATCACGACAATAATTTTTACCATATATTTTCCTCTAAAATATAAAATGGGTGAGTTTTTAATTTTTTAATTTTTAATTAAAAAAAAAATAATTTTTAATTTAATAATTGAAAATTTTTTTCATATAAAATCGGTAGGTTCGCGCTTTATTTCTATATGTATTTTAATCGTGAAAAAACATTTATTATTTTATTCAACCAATAAAAAGAAAAAAGTGTGCAAAAATGTTTTATCGATGAAATGGGATGGGGTTTAGAATCTCCTTAATTATTCCAAATGTATTCCTTTTTAAAAATGTAATGTATAGAATACGATAGACTATCAATTGTTGTAGCAAAAGTTGTTGTTATTACGAATTTTTAAAAATCAATATCTGGGAAACTATAAATTGTAGCGCATTCTTCTTCTGATAAAAAATCCAATGAAAACGATCTATCAGATTGAGCGATTTCGACAATAACATTATTGTCATGTATTTGTCCCTTAAGTACAACGGGTGAGCAGCATTAAATTAAACTTATCTGTTGATTAATACAATTTAATACAATTTAATACAATTTTTTAATTAAAAAGAAATTACTTTTCTGTTTTTAACATAAAATCGATAGGTTTGCACTTTGATTCTATATGTACTTTAATCGTGGAAAAGCATTTATTATTTTATTCAACCAATAAAAAAAAGTACGCAAAAATGATGTTTTATCGCTGAAATGGGACAGGATTTAGGATCTCCTTAAATATTCCAAACATATATTCCTTCTTAAATACACATATGTACACAGTTGAAAAATTTCTGTTAAATTTAACAGATATCACATGTCCCAAATGGTCCACAGAAATTTTTGTGTTAATTTAACATAATATAAATATGTTAAATGGAACAAATATTGTGTAATTTTTTAAGACAAAATAAATGTAACCCCTCAAATAATTCAAAATAAATTTTGTATAAAATTAACATACTTTTAATGTAAGAAATAGAAAATCAACTTTTTTCTGTAAATTTTAACAGATAAATCTTGTTACTAATAAAGCAGAACATATTTATTGTGTAAAATTAAAAAATAGATGCACACTGTTATTTTTACATTTTTTTCAGTTGTTTTAATAATTTAACATTTAAGTTCAATTATAACAAAACAGTAATATCTTAAATTAACTCATGAATATGTTAAAGATTTAACACAAAAATTTTAATGGGGACTGTTTTTAGGAAGAAAATATAAATTTTTCTACTGTGTAATATCCCATATAGCACCGAAAGATTGCAGAAATATTGCATAGACTTTACATTGAAACATCGCAATATTGCATATTGGTTGCAAAAAATTGCTGCAAGATTGCTGCAACGACTAGATGGTCGCTTTTTGTAATATTGCAATGAAACATTACAGTAACATTGTAATGTAATTTTTATAATAAATAGTAAAAAGTTGCAGACTTAATAATTTACTTCATAAAATTAAAAATTTTGTTTTTAAAATAAGTATGTAAAGTAGAATAAACAGATTTTCATACATTCGAATTCATCCATTATTTATCTGTCGAATTTCTGAGGAATCAGTTCAATATGTATTTTAATATATGAATTCCCTGTGTTGGGATCAAGTCCAAAAAATTAAACTGATGTAAATATGTAGGCATGATACTTTTAGTCTTAAAAGTAATTAATTTCTCCAACCTTTATGTAATTCTAACTATTTAATATGGAATAGATAGAGAATCGCGCGCCGCATAGCGGTAGATAAAGGAACTAGCGATTATCAAATAATATTTTTATAACCTTTCTGGAATGTTGCTGCAACATTCTCATGAAATATTACAAATGTTACATTGTAATTTGCAAGATTGGAACGTTGCTGCAATGTAATTGCAATGATCTGTGCTGTATGGGGATATGTATATGATAGACTATCAATTGTTGTTATTACGACTTTTAAAAATCAATATCTGGGAAACTATAAATCGCAGCGCATTCTTCTTCTGATAAAAAATTCCAATGAAAACGATCTATCAAATTGAGGGATCTCAACAATAATATTCTTGCCGTGTACTTATCCCTTAAATATACAACGGGTGAGCAGCAACATTAGGTCAAACTTATCTGTCGATTAATGCAAGCTTCATATTCGAAAGCCACTTAATCGCTTAGGGATATACGTACTTAAGAGCTCGGTATTAATCTTCACCGGAGGAACTTTACGGAAGGCTTCGATCGCGCGCGCTATTATCGGGCACTAGTTTCCGAACACCCAGTACGTAAGCAATAGCGTCGCCTATAGCGCTGGTGGCAACCTATTTTACACGGGTCGCCGAACCCCACGAATTATTGGCCCGTTCCCAGTCAATAAGGATACGCCGGACGTTATCGCAGGACTGCCAGGACTGCGAACGAACGCGTTACAAGACTGGCAAAAGAAGACTCGCTATTTGTTTTTTAACCCCTCCTCTAAAAGAAACCTAACCTCTTTCATCGCTTTACGACGCGCAAGAGCTTTAATATCGTATCGTGAATATTTTTCAGATATATAAAAAAAGCGCTATATATATCGGAAACCTGTTATGTGATTTGATCGCCGCAAAAAGTTTATCGATATTTAAAGAGCGAAATAACTTCGCGAAATAAATTGTGTATATAATGATAACGGCGGAAAAATTAATTCACGCTGGATTACTCGCGTATTATTCTTATTATACGGATGGAAATTATTTTCCTCTCGCTCTGGACTTTCCTTCTCCGGAGAAAATTCTCCGCGAGATTCCCGCGTACTCGTATATATTTATGCGGAACATTTAATATTAGTAACACTTGTCTGCCTGAAAAGCCAGCGTTTTTTCGCAATTTCCGCGTAATGCATCCCTGATTACATCGCGAAGGAAAGAGAGATTTCACCCGGCTCGGGACAACTTTTGCCTCGTACAATGTTATTGTTATATCGTTGTTAAAAAGAGATAAAGTGCGAAAGTGCGAGAGAGAGAGAAAGAGAAAACTCAGCGAGACGCGGAAAATTGCCGGTGATTGAAATAACGTCGGGATAATTGAATATTAATCATGGATTAGGCGGTATACGCGCGATTTTGATCGCGCATCCGTTAAGTAAATATTAAAATGTGCAAATACGACCGCATCCCTCTCTCTCTCTCTCCCTCATTACGGATGCGTCGTTTTATCGACGGATTTCCGGCGTGAAAATAGAGATAACAAGCCGCACCGGGAGATGTTATTATGATCCTTATTAAAATCTTAGGAGATGCAAAAGATGCCGAACACTGGTGTTGATTTATTTTCTTCTTTTTTTTTTTTTTTAATTCCTTCAGATCACACAAAAGACCAGGCACCATCCCAAAAATAAAACGAGTCGGGTCGAATATTTGCGCGTTTACATTTCATAGCGACCCGTTCCCGGGAATGTGCAGAGTACAAATTATTTCGCGACTAATTGCCCAGGCGCACCTGCAAATTACTACGACTATAACTGCATGCGGATATATTTGCGTGAGAGAATATACATCTAACGCAGGAGGAGGAGAAAAATAGTAGGCGCGTTGCGGAAATATATATATATATATATACATATGTATATATACAGTGTTTGCTGTTAGCTAAATAAAATTATATAGATGAAATCTTTGAAATCATATTATCTTTATGTAAATAATAAAAATGTGTATTATTTATATCTGCATTTTAGATGAAAAAAAATATTATCTTTACTAAATTATTTAGAATAATGTTCAAATAATTTGGTTTAAAATCATAACACATAAAAATACTTAAGTAGTAGAATTTAAGCAGTCAGTCAGCGATAAAAATATCCCTTTAATAATTTACATTTTTTATAACTGTTTATATAAGCAGTCTTAAAAATTATTATCTAGAAAATTATCTAGATGCATCTCTATATAATTTTATCTTTTATCTAGATATATTTAAAACAAAATCATCTTCATCTTATCTATAAGATAAATTTACATATTTTTATCTCATCTTTATCTAGCTAATTTTAAAATTATCTAAGCATAATAATATATATATATATATATATATAATAAATGAGATAAAAATATGTAAATTTATCTCTATTTTCTTAGATAACATGAAGATAATTTTCTTTTAAATATATCTAGATAAAAAATAAAATTATATGGAGATTCATTTAGATAATTTCTTAGATAATAATTTTTTGCTTGTGTAAACAGTTATAAAAAAATGTTAGATGATTTGAAAATTAGCTAGATAAAGATAATATAAAATATGTAAATTTATCCTATATAAGATGAAGATAATTTTGTTTTAAATATCTTCATCTTATCTAAGATAAATTTACATATTTTTATTTCATCTTTATCTAGCTAATTTTAAAGTCATCTAAGCACAACACCTATATATATAATTATATGAAAATTCATCTAGATAATTTTCTAAATAATAATTTTTAAGACTGCTTATGTAAACAGTTATAAAAAATGTTAAATCATTTAAAAATTAGCTAGATAAAGATGAGATAAAAATATGTAAATTTATCTCTATTTTCTTAGATAACATGAAGATAATTTTCTTTTAAATATATCTAGATAAAAAATAAAATTATATGGAGATTCATTTAGATAATTTCCTAGATAATAATTTTTTGCTTGTGTAAACAGTTATAAAAAAATGTTAGATGATTTAAATATTAGCTAGATAAAGATAAGATGAAATATGTAAATTCATCCTATATAAGATGAAGATAATTTTGTTTTAAATATCTTTATCTTATCTAAGATAAATTTACATATTTTCATTTCATCTTTATTTAACTAATTTTAAAGTCATCTAAGCACAACACATATATATACTATAATTATATGGAAATTCATCTAGATAATTTTCTAAATAATAATTTTTAAGACTGCTTATGTAAACAGTTATAAAAAATGTTAAATCATTTAAAAATTAGCTAGATAAAGATGAGATAAAAATATATAAATTTATCTTAAATAAGATGAAAATGTATATATATATATATATATACTTATAGTCTGTGCTTAGATGATTTTAATATACATGTATGTATGTATACACATAGACACGCTATATACAAATTGGTGCGCGGCAGCTTCTCCGCTACTTATGCGAGCTGTTTTGCAATTTAGAGAAGCATCGAGTGCGGTGATTTTCATACTGCCGTCGGTAATTCGTGGAGAAGCCACGAGACGCCGCGTTTCCCTCAAAGAAATACTCCGAGGCGGAGATACGGAGACGGAATATTTTAAGGGCTCTCCAGGATCCGCTGCGAAGTGTGCATATGCAAATGATTTTTCAGCCACGGGGCAGCCGTCGTCTCTCTCTCCTAGGAGAAAAGGGGATTTTTTTCAAATGCACGAGAGCACAAGGGAAGAACTCTCTTGCGGGAAATTCCGACGGTATACACTGTTTCTCTTGCGGCGAAGGTGTCTTGATGGCAATTAAGTAAGGGCCGTACGCTCCGAAAATACCCATCTATCGCACCTTTCGAGGACAAAGAGGATGAGCAAAATAAATACACGTATTTCGGCTCCAGCGTAATTGAAGCTAAATATAATATAATTTGCAAAAAGATCCTAAAAGAAGGCCTGTTTATTGATAAATATAATCATTTTTGCACACCCTTTTCTTTTTATTGGTTGCGAAGAATAAATGCTTTTCCATGATTAAAGTAAATATAGAAACAATGCGCGAACCTATCGATTTTATGTTAAAAACAAAAAAAATATTTTTTTAATTAAAATATTAAATTGTATTAAATTGTATTAATCGACAGATAAGTTTGATCTAATGTTGCTGCTCCCCCGTTGTATATTTAAAGGATAAATATACGGAAAAATATTATTGTCGAGATCCCTCAATCTGATAGATCGTTTTCATTGGATTTTTTATCAAAAGAAGAATGCGCTACGATTCATGGTTTTCCAGATACTGATTTTTAAAAGTCACATATAATAACAGCAATTTTCGCTACAACAATAGGTAGTCTTTCACATACTATATTACATATATTCAAGAGGGAATATATTTGGAATAATTAAAGAGATTCTAAACCCTGTTCCATTTTCTCGATAAAACATCATTTTTGCGCACTTTTTTCTTTTTATCGGTTGCAGAATAATAAATGCTTTTCCACGATTAAAGTACTCATAGAAACAAAGCGCGAACCTACCGATTTTATGTTAAAAACAAAAATCATATTTTTTTAAGTTAAATAAATTTTGTTCTTGATTTATTCCAAGAAATAATAGCTAAAAATATTTTAATAATAATAAATAGTACAAATTACATTTACAATATTTTTATAATATTTATTGGAATAAATCGTATATTTGTAAATTTAATTTCTTCCTTAAATTAATTAAAAACAAATACGTATTTTATCCACGAAATCACGCTCGATATATCATCCAAAGGTTTCATTTTATCGCGTCTCTCTCTCTCTCTCTCTCTCTCTCGCGACGCGACGCGCTTTTTGTTATTTTCCCTTATCGCTGCACAACGTAATCCCCCGTCGCCATCTTTCCACCTCAAGCGAGTTTCCTTTACGGGGTAAAGCGGCGGTTACTTTCATTCCGGAGGTGTTAAGTAAAGTGGACCATCCGTTCCGATCGTCAGGAAGATTTAAGAAGCTCGCAGGAAAATTTCGCCGACTACTTTCGGGATCAGTCCTTATTAGAGACACGTATGTAAATATCATTATAAAAAAATAATAATAAATAAATTAAAACAACAATAATAATAATAACATGTATCGCGAGCACCTATAAATCTTGTGTCCGTGTCGAAGAGCAGAATGTAAGGTTTAAAAATTGGAGCAAAATTTCAAAAGTGTTTTCTACACCGAGACGCTTGAAAATTGATGTCTCTGTGACACACGATAGTCATAAGACCATTATTAATGCACGCAATAAGCGACGTCGGAGAAAAATATGGAAGCCGTATGCGACGTATCGCTGATTTTACTCAGGGACATACATTTTTCGCGAATTTCCATTTCTCCGCAGCCGCATATCGATCGATACTCGCCTCGAACTCGGTCGTACGGAATTATTTATCCAGTCACGTGTCCAAAATAATTTATTACCGAAGGCGGCAGACATCAGCGGTCAATCGTGGTAATCTGAATCTGAAAATCAAAATCCCCGAAATGGCGGACGCGGAATACGATCAGAAGAGAAAAAGAGAGAGAAAATGAAACGTCTTTCTCTTTGGAAAAAATTGGGATAATCGGGATAATCTTTGAAAATATGTATCCAAGGAAAAGTACGCCAGGGAGAAAGAGAGAAAGACACAGGGAATAAATTTAGAGGCAATATCGATTTCGAATTAGTCAGTGTATATATATTCCCCTAGGTGAAAATCCCCGATACATTTATCCGCATCTCAACGCGCAAAAGCGCGCACGCCGCCTCCTTTCTGATCTCCGTAATAAAAGAAGTTTACTTTTACGATCGGCGAACAAAGTAGAAACGGAGCAACTTTGCTTGACGACTAATTAACGATTAAAACTCGTCTCTAGAATTTAAACGCGGAGAATAATCCAGCATCGATTATTTTTCAGACCTGACAGACGCTGCCAGAGACATCTGTCTTACTCTTAATTAACATCGATAATCCGCTTCTTCTAACCTCCCTCTCGCCTAACCTAACTCTTCCGCTCGCAAAAGCGCCTTATGTGCGTGAAGGATCTTCTCCGAAAGTATTTAAAGTTTCGTCGTAAAGTGTGTACCCAATTTCATGAAAAAGAACTGTTAAAATGGTACCCGGTCGGTTTACGAGGGGACTTTTTTTATCTTCCGATTATTTCTCGAGGATTCGCGATTACGTCTGTCGAAATTAAGAGGATGCACTTAAATTCAATAAAGTCATCCCTTATTAGCGACGGAATTAAGTGTCTTATAAGTAAGTTAGATTATTAGGTTCGAATTTATTTGCATGGTTTTGAATCCATGATTACGTCAAAAAAAGGAAAAAAAACAGTTCAAGGAAGAAAGAAGAAAAACACTTTTCAAGTAGACTCCCGGAGATCAAGTAGTAGTTTGAATCTTTTATGAGAAATTGTGGGGGTAGATGAATGGATGTGCGAATAGGATGGGAACTTTATGTGTACAGAAGTGTAGGAAGTATGATAAATAGATTTTTTTATCTCAAAGTTCGAATATTACTTTTGTAAAAAATTCAATTCTTCGTGATAGGAATTCGACTCAGATTTTTAAGTACATATACTGAAAAAATTATTAAATTAATAAATATTTATTTCAATAATCATTTATTTGAAACAAATAAATATTTATCTGCTTTGAAAAGAATTTTCTTATATCAAGAATTTTCTTACATCAAATATATATTTTTTACATCAAATTATATATTATTAGTTACAAATAAGTGGTAGTATTAAAATAAATATTTATTCAATTTCAATAAATTTTTTTCAGTATATTAAATTTTATCCCATCCCTCTTATATCTTCATGCCAATTATTTGTATTGATTTTTATCAATTAATTATTATAAAATAAACTCTATGGATGCTGTACAATGATAGAGAAGAATGGCGAGTACATGTTTTTTTATTAGCCGATTAAAAATCTAGCATCAATACTCTCGAATCCTATCTTTGCAAGATGAATTGATCATTATGCAAATTATTCAGAGATTCGGACTCGTAATTGTGTGTGTGTGTGTGTGTGTGTGCTCCCGAGAACAGGCTATTTTGTATCTCTTGAGAGAGAATACTCGTAATATCGAACGGATTATTGGATTACATAGTCATAAACCCGTAAAGGACGTCGTGTTTCCAAGGAATTTCGACGTGGAAGTAATTCGCTCCCGCGGAGAAAATTATTTTCAATTCGCGCGAATTTTTTTTACAATTTTCTATAATTCTCCAACAAATTTCGATTATACATCGTACGATGAAATATCGGGTTTTCTGAAACGTCGCTCGCGGAAGCTCGGAAACTCGGAAGTAAAGGGAAGTTTCTCCCGCGAAAAGCTTTGGCCTTTGATGCGAAAAGCTCGCATCACCGGGCGAACAAATCGCGCTCTTTTCAGGTTCGCGTTTAGAGCATTATGTATTCACTTAAGTTCAGCGGAGGAAAGTAGACAATGGGACGTAAATTCTCGCGCGAGCCTTCATCTCGATTGAGAGAGTCGTTGTTGGAGGAAAATTTGGAAACTCTCTCTCCTTCTCTTCGTGAAACGAAGGCCGCTCCAAAAAATGGGAAATCACGGCGACACGGTTTGTCGGACGAAAAAAAATCAAATAAGCGTCGATCTCAAATTCGCGTGTCGTGATTAATTGGACGGTCATGCCGTAGTGAACGGACGGACGGACAAAAATACTGTTTGCCTCTCGCAATTCAAGTATCGAATATGAAGTTAACCGGTTATCTATTGCACGCAACGATAAAATGCATTTTTCTTTTTTTTTTTTTTTTTGCAAAAGTTGAATTTATTTCTCGCAACAATTGCTCGACGGTCCTTTTCTAATTGGGATGCGTCGTCCCCTCTTCGGAATATTTATATGCTGGACACAGAGTTTTGGTTTTTTAGGTCATTGTTACGCATCGACCGACCGAGCGAGAGACTCGTCTGGTTTATTACAATTTGCGCGAGCGCAAAAGGAGATAAGCTAAATGTTGACAGATGACAGGCGAGGGCGAATTCCATAAATGACAGATAAAGAAGCAGGAGCGGCCGTGCACCGAGGAATATTTAATGCCTCCCGTCTTTTGGGAGGAGGCAAAAGGCGGAAGTGATTTTCCATTGGACAAAAGGGCAGCAAATATTATGTCCTGTGCGGGTCGCCGGATCGCTTTATGCTCTCTTTGACGGAGAGAAACGCGAAAGAAGTTTCGCTCTTCAAAGCCTCCCTTGTAAACATTGTTACTTTGCGAGCGAATGAAAATCGAGCGGGCCAATGGGACGAACACGCGTGTGTGAGAAACAATGGCAGAAATCTCTGGCGGAAAAGATGTTAAGGATACTTGGCCCGAAAATATGCTAGTTTAGGTTCAAACGCGGTTTTACGACACATGGTTTCTTTTTCCACAATTTTTTACGCGTCATTGATTTTCTTTTCCATCCGTTTGAGAACAAAATTGTAATCAAAATAATGTATATTAAATATTATGTATTTTGTATTACACGTGCAGGCAAAGTGGCACTTTGTGTGCGTGTTTTCTGTGCGGAAAGCGGCCGATTTCCCACGCCGCCATTTAGCGGCAACGCGGTGAGTGAATAAGCCGCATTCAAAGCCATTGCCTACGGCTGAGCCGCGTTCAAAGTCATTGCCCACCGCTTCAGCCTTCGGCTCGTGCGTCCATCCCCCGCACTCGTGACCAATTGTCAACTTTCCGCACTTGATACACAATATACTATTCTGTGCTTAGATGACTTTAAAATTAGCTGGCTAAAGATGAGATAAAAATATGTAAATTTATTTTAAATAAAATAAAGATGATTTTGTTTTAAATATATATATCTCGATAAAATATCTCAATAAAAGATAAAATTATATGACGATTTATCTAGATTCTAGATATTTGTTAGATAATAATTTTTAAGAATGCTTATGTAAACGCAGTTATAAAAAAATGTAAGTTATAAAGAGATATAAAAATATATGTATTCATATTTTTATTTATAAATTTTTATTGCTTAAATTTTACTACTTAAAAATGTGTAATATATATTAAATATAATGTATTTTCTGTGCTTAGATGATTTTAAAATTAGCTAAATAAAGATGAGATAAAAATATGGAAATTCAAGATAATTTTGTTTTAAATATATCTCGATTAAAGATAAATTTATATGACGATTCATCTAGATAATTTTTAGATAATTATTTTTAAGATTGCTTATGTAAACACAGTTATTAAAAAAATACAAATTATGAAAAGAATATAAAAATATATGTATTCATATTTTTATTTATAACTTTTTATACACTATAATTTTAAATCAAAATTATTTAAAAATTATTCTCAATAATTTAGTAAAAATAATACTTTTTTTCATCTAAGATGCAGATATAGATATTATATATTTTTATTATCTATATAAAGATAAGATGACGTCTAAACTTCATCCATATAATTTTATGTAACAGCAAACATTGTATATAAGTCTCTTTTAAATTTATCCGCCATTTTCATCTTTTGCAAAAAAAAAAGTTATTTTTCATATTCCGACATTATTTCATTATTAAGCAAAATTAAATTAATGTATATGCATATTAAATTATAAAACTATTAATTTATTCTTAAATAAAATATATTATTCTAAATATATATTTATTAAATTAAATTTATTAATTAGATTAAATTAAATTAATTTTAATTCAATATAATAGATTAAAAAATAAGGTCAAAATAAAAAGTAACTTTACGAATTTTTCATACATTAGAAGTAAAAATGGTTGAATTAAAGGGTCAACTTTTACGGAAATCGTACTTTGCTTCATTTTACCCGCGAGGATAAATGATTTTCAATCACTCTTTTCGCGGTCTACATCTCGCAAAAAAAAAGGTAAGACACACTAGTAATCTGTCTTTTTCTCCCTCCCTCTCTCTCCCTCTGAAAATAGTAAAACTTTTCAAATTCGCTACTTCGTCTTTTTTTTCCCCGAGTCTTCGCAAAAGTATGGAAATGGAGAACTCTCGGTTTTATGTCCGACTCGTAGTCAAGCTCGTACTTTACCGCCCCGATTTCTACCGAGCTCTCCCTTTTCCCTCCCCTAAGAAAATCCAGGATTTCCGTTTCGAATCGATCAAAACGCTTTAAGGGTAGGGAGAGGTAACCCAATACTTGTCATTACCGCCGTTCTAGGATTTCACGAAGCGTGCTGAATCGAGACGGAAGAAAGCGCTGGACGTATCGAATATCGCGAATCTCACCCCGAGAAGGAGGGATGGGTGGCAGAAGGGGTGGTAGAGAGAGAGAGGGAGGCACGAGCGAGCACCGAAGGGGCACCCTGCCAGTTTATCTTTCGGATTCTCGTAAAAGAGTTTAAGTCCACATTTATAGCCGTCCCGTTATCGTCCCGCTGAGAGAAAAGTATATCACTTGATTTATGTGCCCGGGGTGCGCCGCGACAAACCCCCGCGACTACGAAAGCTGATGCGCACCTAAGTGCATCGATAATGACAGCCCGATAATGGCGGAAAGATCGCGGAACGCATTATCCCTCGACATCGAGACGACATCGAGACGTCAAGTCACGACGCGAGGGAGAAGGTGATCGATTTGACTCGTTACACAATTAAGGGGAGGTTCTGGTCCAAAGGCCCGAAAATTAACGTAATTTCAGGAATTTTTTTTTTGAGCGAACGTAAATCTTTTTTGAAAAAACTGTTTGTGGCATTTATTAGTACATATTTGACGAATCATACAAAATTTTGTCGAGCGAAAATAATTAAAAATGGTGGCTCCAGCCCTCACTGAAGAAAGCCGTGCGCGGCGATAGTGAATGTGTGCGAAGCACTCTACAGCCCTGCCAAGTGATTTGAAACGAAAAAAAAGAAAAATATTCTTAAGCTAGATGAAATTCGAGGGGCCTTATGAATTTCCGATTTTTAAAAAACCCTTTTTAAAAAAAATGGCGGCCATTTGAAAAAAACCTGTTTTTCCTATTTGTTTTTTGGCTTTAACGTTAAAAAAAAATATTTAAAAATTTTTTTTTGAAAAAAACGCTTCCTGAAGGCCCCCTAAATTGAATAAGCTTTAATTTGAGCCGTCAAACATCGAAATCGGTTCAGTCGTTGAAGCGGAATCGTGCTGCGCGCGCAAGAAAAAAGATGTTTCGAGAAAAACGCGTTTAAAGTTTGACGAAGAAAAATAAATAAATAAATAAATTAGATATGAAAATATCCTTTTGCCTACACATTTTCAAGACCCAAAGAATGAAAATAAAGCAACAAAAAAAAATTCTTTTTTGATCGATTTTGACCAGAATCTCCCCTTAATATATATCCCATATGGAGCGCAATAATGATAGTCGGGGTTTGCTATTATCTATAAATAAAATTATATGTATAGATAATCATCCAGATAAAATTTTGGCGCCATCTTATCTTTATATAGATATAATAAAAATATGTATTATCTATATTAATGCATCTTAGATGACACAAGTGTTATCTTCACTAAATTATCCTATTATAAATATAATTAAATTATGTTATTATAATTATTAATTATTAATATTTTGTTTAAATATATTAATTATTAATATAATTATAATTATTATAGAATAATGTTCATAATTTGGTTTAGAGTTATAGTACACAAAAATACTTTAGTATATAGCAGAACTTAAGGTGATTCTAAATGTCCTTGAGAAGTCTGTGATTTCCGTCCTGTTTTATCGAAAAAATGTGAGGTTAGATAAACTGTAAATCTATTTATTGGCTATACGGATTGTTTTTACCTGAAATTAGAATGCTTTGCTCTTTGTTAATATTAATACTTTAATTTGTACAGAAAAAAGATTGATCAATCTGTATAGTCTCATACGAGACTCGTATATCTTGGTTACAGGATTATGAATTTTAAGCATTCATAATTATGTAACATAGATATATGAAACTATACAAGATTGATAAATCTTTTTCCTGTACAAATTAAAGTATTAATATTAACAAAGGGCGAAGCGATCTAGATTCGGTAAAAAACAATCCATGTTGCCATAAATAGATTTACAGTATATCTAACCTCATATTTTGTCGATAAAACAGGAAGAAAACTTAGGATCCTCTTAAGCAGAAAGTGATAAAAAATGTATAAATAAAAACATGAATATATTTTTATATCCCTTTTATAATTTATAGTTTTTTATAACTGTGTTTGACAAGCAACCTTAAAAAATAATATTATCTTAAAATTATCTGGATGACTCGCCATATAATTTTATCTTTTATCTAGATATATTTAAAACAAAATCATTTTTATTTTATCTATGATAAATTTGCATATTTTTATTTTATCTTTATCTAGTTTATTTTCAAATCATCTAAGCACAATACTAATGGTAGTACAGAATACAATAATAATAGTATTACGTAATGAACGTACAACACTCGCTCGCAATTACAATATAATATACGATTATAATTAATTAATTATTTGCCCTTTGTATGTTGGAGAGATAATATAACATATATAATTGCAATGATGCCTCACTTAGATTATTAAATTGCGGTAAAAAATATAGCGATACAAAAGATTAAATATAGTAATTAAATATATGATAACGAGAATTGCAATTGCCTACATATTCCAATTATACAAGGTGTATCTAAATGAGTGCGAAACATTTTAGAAGAAAATTAAAGGGGGTTTCTTATATAAATATATATACTCTTATATACCTCCTCTTATACCTTTTTTCTCGAATTAAAAATTTAAAAAAATTAAACTTGGTAAACATTTTCCACTAATAAAAAGGATACTTAGTAATATTTTTTTTTTTTAATAAAAACTTAATACTGTGTATATTTTATAAAAAACCGCCCTTAATATTTTCGACAAAGAATCATCTAAAATTAATCGCACTCATTTAGATACATCCTGTATATAATGTTTATTTTTAATTAAAATATTAAATACAAATAATTTTTTAAATGACATTTTTTAGACATCAGAACGAAAGGAGGAAGAGAGAGGAGATAGAAATAAGAAAAAGTAAAGTCACTAGATTTACAAAGTACCGCAATTAGTAACAAAAATCGCCATTTTGACTCCACGTAAATCAGCAAGTTCGAGCTTATATATTTGTTTTAAATGTTATTTATAATTTTATTTGTTGTGAATAAAGAAAAATAAAATCGTAAATCACAAAAAATTGCAAAATAGCTTACACAAAGTGTGCATTATTACATCACTTAACTTAAGGGGGTCCTAAGTTAACCTAAGTTTCCTTCCTATTTTATCGGCAAAATATAAGGTTATATAGATAAACTATAAATCTATTTATGGCAACATGGATTGTTTTTTCCCATTTTAACTCCAAAAAGAACAATGGATCGGTACTTTGTAAATCTAGTGACTTTCATAGAAGAGAAAGGTTTTATAGACTACATCTCTGATTGAAATTGAATATCGGTTCGGCAATCGTGCACGGGACACTATCTTCCGCCGAAATATTTGTAACCCCCAGGAGAAGGGGGTCAAAGGAGAGGTATAACCCTCCTCCCCCCTTTCCAACCTAATCCCTTGAGACAGCTACTACAGCCGCGGGAGATAAACGAGATCGTATCGACGTGAAATAGCGCAACGCGCTCGGCGGCGATCTTCCGAGAGGGATCGGCATTGTTGCGATATCCGCCATTACGGGAAAACGTGCGTTTGGGTAGCACTAACAATAGCGGGCTGTACAAGCTCAGAGTGTTTGTATATGAGCTGTCTGTGTGTGTGTGTGTGTGTGTGTGTGTGTTAGACGCGCGCACTAAAGAAAGATGCGCGTCTCTTTTCTTTTTACTGTGGCTACTAACGTGAAGTATCGCTCCGTAAAACCACCTGCCTCTTTGATCCTTTGCCGGATCGTGCATTGTTGAAAAATTGCACACGCGGCTCGCGATATACCGCGAAACAATAGTAAAAACACAAAAACAGAAAGCAACGAAATTAATCATATATTTTTAGCTCACCGCGTATTTTTGCGTATTTTGGGTAAATTATTTAAGGGGAGGTTTTGGTCCAAAGGCCTGAAAATTAACGTAATTTCAGGAATTTTTTTTTGAGTAAACGTAAATCTTTTTTGAAAAAACTGTTTGTGGCATTTATTAATACATATTTGACGAATCATACAAAATTTTGTCGAGCAAAAATAATTAAAAATGGTGGCTCCAGCCCTCACTGAAGAAAGCCATGCGCGGCGATAGTGAATGTGCGCGAAGCACTCTACAGCCCTGCCAAGTGATTTGAAACGAAAAAACGAAAAATATTCTTAAACTAGATGAAATTCGGGGGGCCTTATGAATTTCCGATTTTTAAAAAACCCTTTTAAAAAAAAATGGCGGCCATTTAAAAAAAAAAAACCTGTTTTTCCTATTTTTTTGGCTTTAACGTTAAAAAAAATTTTTTTTTTGAAAAAAACGTTTCCTGAAGGCCCCCTAAATTGAATAAGCTTTAATTTGAGCCGTCAAACATCAAAATCGGTTTAGTCGTTGAAGCGGAATCGTGCTGCGCGTGCAAAAAAAAGATGTTTCGAGAAAAACGCGCTTAAAGTTTGACGAAGAAAAATAAATAAATAAATTAGATATGAAAATATCCTTTTGCCTACACATTTTCAAGACCCAAAGATTAAAAATAAAGCAACAAAAAAAAATTCTTTTTTGATCGATTTTGACCAGAACCTCCCCTTAATAATTTACCCAATAAGTATCCAGAATTAAAATTCTCTTCTAACGTTAAAAAAATTTTTTTCTTCTCTTTCCAACTGACGTGTAACCGCCAATTAATACCGGCTAAACTCGTAATTGCTAATAACTCGCACGATAATGAATGAGCTTCGTTAAAAATAGTGATATCGTAGCAGAGAGAAGTTCGTGACTAATTAAAGATAGCTTTTACGCGCACGTATAATTGTTTCATTCAACTTCATGCAATAATATGAAAACAATTCAGAAAATAAATGTCGAAAGGGTGGCGGGAAACTGTCGGGAGGGAGGAAATAAAAGCGCTTGACAATAAAAATGTACAGAAATTTTAAGAAATTATAATTGAGATCGCAATGGCTACAAAATGTCAAATAATTATCGTTGATATTTGCTGAATCTCTTAGAAACATTCTATCGTCTTATCATTCCTTTACCGTAATTAATTATATGCATTTCATATTACATTTTTCATATTTTTATTTATATTTCAGTTTTTAGCAATTAGTTTATTATTTTAATTTAACTTTTTCCTTATATTTGTATATTCATTTATGTGTTATTTGTTAATGGCATAAAAATGGTATTTATTTATTTGTATAAAATAAAAAACACGTGAATGTATAATAAATATAAAATATAGTACAATAAAAATTTATATAAAGAGATACATAAACGCAGGGAAAAAAATAAATTAAAATACTAAATTAATTAATTAAATAATATATATTATTATAATATGTATACATATATTATTATTATTATTATTATTATTTGCCATATTCTATTCAAATACAGACTCACCAGCCATCCGGTGTGTATTAAGAATTGACAGTCAATGTAACGTAACATACATACGGGAGGAGTGAACATTGTCTGTGCCGGTCTTAACACATATGCCCTACAATGCGTCAAATTGCATGCACCTTTGAACGGGTCGTCACGCAGGTTGCCTCGCATTTCGATTGTTCGATACAGGAAGCGGAGCCCGCGTTTCCGTCACCTGCCTCGAACTTCCCGGTCGATTCCCGATCTGTTGGTCTCGCAACAGGAATTACTGTAAAATTATCATTATCATGCGTGCGAAGGAAAGAAGATATTTTTATGTAACTTTGTTTTTACTTAATTATTCTCGCGCGAGGCAGATTAAACGGCGACGTTAGTTTAACGCTACATATATATATATATATCATTGACATTAAAATATTTATTATTAATATTAATATGATATGTTAATTATATTATTTATAATTAATATAATATTAATATATAACTTAATATTAATATATTTACATTAATAATATTAATACATTTAACAGCATGTCATTGCATAATATTAATATATTCAACAGTATATTATTAGTATTAAGAAATATTATGTATATATACATATATGATTAATTTTATTATTTTTTTTATTAATTTGTACACTGAAAAGTTTATTGAATTCAAATAGATATTTATTTCAATACTGCTTTATAAACCATTTATTTGAAACTAATAATATTGATTTGATGTAAAAAAATATTTATTTAATATAAGAAAATCCTTTTTAAAACAGATAAATATTTATTTGTTTCAAATAAACGATTTATAAGGCAGTATTGAAATAAAAATATTTATTAATTTAATAATTTCATTTTCAGTGTATTATTAAATTAATATTTTTTTATTATATATGTACCTATATAATAATTTTTTATTTTTTTTGTTATATATATATGTGTGTGTGTATGTACATACACGTTCTTCTAAAATTGTTTAAAATTAAAAAAAAGTTGACTGTGCGAGAGATTGCATTTTACGCGTGACTTTGAAGAATCAACGATGATTATGTTTATCATAGTATATACGAGGGAGAGAAAGGGTTTATACGCGGCGTAAAATTTGCGTGAAAATGGGATATGGTCGCGAGACTTTGAGGATTGTATCATCGACGAGATTTTGCCCGTATGAAGGAAAATCTTGGCAATGCGTGTAACAACGCAATTTATATGCGTCCTGCTGAATTTACATGTGAAAGAAGGCGGCGGCGTAACAACGGATTTATTTACGTCGCGCCTTACTTTTCCGCGGTTTCTACAGGGTGTCTCGAGAAATATCTCCACTACGGTGTATGTCTGCGGTACAGTCGACAAATAGATTCCTATTCTATCCCCCTTTCTGATCTGAATGTCTTTCGGTAAACTCGGATCCTACCATTAAAAAGAGGATAGTTTCTTGCGAAAGAGTCGCGCAACTTTCGTTATCTTTGTTCGAGATTTCGAAACCAGGAAAGTTTCAAACGAGCTAAAAGGCAAACAGGTCGACCGATCGAGAGAGAGAGAGAGAGAGATGACAATTCTCCCTGTAATTTGGGGCTTAAAAATTCAATGCGACACTAGTGGTGGTCGCGTGAACTATCATAAATGGCCGTCGCGAATATACATCTAATCTAACATTATCTTATTATTATTATTTAAAAAATCAATTAATAATGTTCCAGTAATCACATGAGATTCTGATGTTAAGGCACTTATTTGTACACATAAGGGATATAAATCTATTTTTTCTTGCCTTTTCATAGTTACACCGCACATAATCATACCGGAATTTATAACATTCTGACCTTCGATCATATTCCTTGATAAAGACGTAGCTTTTGTATGATCACAGAATGACATCTTTTTCATAAAAAAAGTTAATTTTTACACTTAAAACTGTTGTTGTATATTCGCGACGGCCATATTTGTTTTGCTTTAGCAGCGCCTCTCTTACCGCGGTGGACGATTTTTTCACCAATAGCTTAACGATTTTTAGGTGTATTAATACGATACTTTTTCGAAAACAAGCGGCGAAATTTAATACTAATCTAAATGTACCACCTATAAACAAGTTGATCCAGGGTCATCGCTTTACGCTTATAATGGGTATTGTTTATGCTAATTATTATCGCACCAATATTAATTATTGCCGTTGCGGAAACCATTACAAATGCATTTTCCCTCGGCGCGGTTGAAATCTCGGTCGAGTCGGAGGGGATTTCGATGCTATCTCGTTATCATATTCCCTCCATCTCGCATATAATGTATTATATAATTCTTTCTGAATTTGACAAAAATGTTACTTCCGGGACCTCTCAATTTGATAGGTCATTTTCACACGTTTTATCCCCCAAAAATTCTAACTAAACCCATTTCTGATTAAATTAAAATTAAATTTGTTATATTAAAAACTTGGATGAAAATCTCTAAAAAAACCTCTCGCCGAAAATTTCAATTTTGCAAAAAAAAAAAACAATTAAAATTGTGAAACGTTTCGAAAACTATCGATCATAGCGCATCGTAATTTGCGATATTCTTTTTCTCAGTAAAAAAATATATCAAAATGAGGAGTCTCGGAAATAACATTCTCCAGTAAATTTTTTTTTCAAAAAAAGGAAAAAAAAGCGAGAAACGCATCCGCCTTTCCGCTATTCAATCAATTTTTTGCTTAACACGGGCGAAATGGAACGATTACATTCGACGGCATTTTGCCTGGAAGTACGAAATGTGAACCGAAGAAATCGATAAATCCTGTTTACTCAGCCAGCTGCGCGTGTCAAAATCCGTCGGAAATTCAAGTGAAAAAAGTCGACACCGCGCAGCCGAGAGTCGCCGGCCCGAAAAACCAGACCGCACTTGGTCGATAACTCGGAGGTTACTAAGGGTTACAGAAAAACCTCTCAAGTCTCGCCAGTCGCGTCAAAACAATTACATAAGTGACGCGTCGGATCGAACGCGCTGAGAATTAAAAAATCGCGACGAGAGAATTCCACTATTCTGAAAGTAAAGAAAAATCGAAAAACACACAGACGCATAACTTTTTAACGCGAGAGTTTTGCGTTACACATTATACTATGGGATAAAATAATATTCCTTATAATATAATAATAGAGTAATTTTCAAATATAAACAGATTTATACAGGGTGTCTCTAAATAAGTGCGAAAAATTTTGCGAAATGATATTTTTGTCGAAAGTTAAGGGAGGTTTTTCATATAGACATAAAAATTTGATTTTTAATTTCTTTTCTCAAATTTTAGACAAATGAAAAAAATAAAATTTGTGGATATTTTTCTAGTAAAGAGAATATTTATTAATATTTTTTCAATCTTTCCGTATCGTTATAAAACAAACTGTCTCTTCAATTCAATTTTTATTAAACTTTTTAATGGATCAAAATGTGATCATCTAAAAATATGCGTTATAAAGCTTGATCCTTTAAAAACTTTTTTATTTTTTCTCTTTTTTTTTTGTAAAGTCAGTTTTCGAGGAAAGCGAGGAATACAAAAATATATATTTAGATGAAAATAAAACACTCTTAATGTTAGACAAAGAATCATCTTCTAAAATATTTTGCATTTATTTAAAATGTCCAATATATAAATATATTTCTTTTTACTTTAATATACACTTTTGAATACAATATAATAATACAATTAAAAAAAATGCAAAAATAAAATTATAATATAATTTTCTTTATAACGCGATAATAATTTTTATTCTCTCGCGCGTTCACTTTTCAACATTAATTTATCGAATCGCATACCAATCTTTTACATAACGTTCCCGTCATTAATAAATTTCCATATTACGTTTTGTTATTCATTAAAAGTTCCATCGTCGCTCGAATGCGTAATGATTGAAAATAAACGTGGTTTTATTTCGCGACATTAACGTCCAACAACAGCCGAGTCGGCCGATATGATTTATGTAAAATTAAAAAAAGAAGAAGAAAAGAAACAGAGTTACATGTCCGCGGAAAAGTTCGTCGGACGCTTCACGAACGCAAGATTTTCCGACACACGTGTCACGTCTCACGTGAAAGTGGAAAGTTTTCCACGTGACTGCGAATCGCGGAAGTTTCCGCGATGGATTACTCGCCGATAGTGTCATCTGCATATGAATAACAAAGGCGGATTAAGTTCCGTTATATATCACGCGCGTTTCACGCTCCAGGCGATTTCGCGGATCTTAAATTTCCAGGTAATACCTGGATAACTCCCTCTCTTTTCCTTCGTGGAATTTTATCGGAGAGAGAGAGATAGGGATTTCGCGAACCCTTTTCTTCTCCGTGCGAGAGCTTGGCCAATCATTGGCGCGCAAACAACAGAGTCTACTGGATTCTAACCCTGTAGCAGAAGCAGGGGTTTTGTAGATTCCACCTTTTCGCGGAACCTTTGTAAAACTTTACTCGTCTCGCTGGATCCTGTCTTTCACACATATATTAGATTCCGTAGCGAAGAATCTACCGTCCGCAACTACTCTCTTCTATCCGCGGATCTAGAGTTTCTACAAATCGCAACTTTCGCGAATCCGAGAATCCCTTTCCTGATAAAACCTATCTATAACTCTCCTATATATATCTCTCTATCTCTATCTCTTCTAGATGACTTCAACATCGCGCCCTTAAATTTCGCGAATCCCTGCGAATATGTGGTTGGGACCGGATTAGCGATGGGATTAAGTGTCTTACAAGTAGGTTTAAGTTTGTTTCCGTGGTTTCGATTACCTCGACAAAAATAGTGCTTTCGAGTAGACTTAGACTTGGATGAGATAGATTCGAACTCTCTACAAGTATGAGTGTTCGCAGAGGAAATCAGAAAAAAATTAAGGGGAGGTTCTGGTCAAAATCGATCAAAAAAGAATTTTTTTTGTTGCTCTATTTTCATTCTTTGGGTCTTGAAAATGTGTAGGCAAAAGGATATTTTCATATCTAATTTATTTATTTATATTTATTTTTCTTCGTCAAACTTTAAACGCGTTTTTCTCGAAACACCTTGTTTTTGCGCGCGAAGCACGATTCCGCTTCAACGACTGAACCGATTTCGATGTTTGACGGCTCAAATTAAAGCTTATTCAATTTAGGGGGCCTTCAGGAAGCGTTTTTTTTCAAAAAAAAATTTTTTAATATTTTTTTTTAACGTTAAAGCCAAAAAAAATAGGAAAAACAGGTTTTTTTTTTTCAAATGGCCGCCATTTTTTTTAAAAGGGTTTTTTAAAAATCGGAAATTCATAAGACCTTCCGAATTTCATCTAGTTTAAGAATATTTTTCGTTTTTTCGTTTCAAATCACTTGGCAGGGCTGTAGAGTGCTTCGCGCACATTCACTATCGCCGCGCACGGCTTTCTTCAGTGAGGGCTGGAGCCACCATTTTTAATTATTTTTGCTCGACAAAATTTTGTATGATTCGTCAAATATGTACTAATAAATGCCACAAACAGTTTTTTCAAAAAAGATTTACGTTCGCTCAAAAAAAATTCCTGAAATTACGTTAATTTTCAGGTCTTTAGACCAGAACCTCCCCTTAAGCATTTGCTCTCCTTTTGAATGAACACTGAAATTTATTATTATATATTTAATATAAAAAAATTAAAAATACAAAATAAATATTAAGAAAAAAAAAAAATTTAATTGTGCCTCCTTCTGAAAAAAATCCTGTGAATGCCTATATCTACGCAAGTATTTCGAAAAACAAGAGCAGTGGTTTCAAGTACGAATCTGGACCAAGTAAGTTCTTTTATGAGTATTTAGAAATTTAACGCGTTATACCAAATTAAAAACTAATGTGCAAACAATGAGTAATATAACACAAAATATTTAATATATAATATTTAGCTTCATTATATAAATAATATATTGTAATATAGAAATATTATATAATATGTCATATTTCATATACATAATATCCAATATTTGCAGTCGTGCAGAAATAATATTTCACAATTTACCGATCACAGGAACATTCGATGAGGAAAATAAATGAAGGAGGGAGGAGGGAAAAAGACACTCGGCCGCAAAGAAAAAAAAATGAACACGATTCCGACGAGAGAGAACGCATCTCTCCCCCTTCCTTTATTTTCCACTCTTCTCTTCTAATTGCCTCGACCTCGGTGGAGTCATTAATTTCGTTTAATCGACTGCTCTTCTTCTCGTTGCCAAGAGAGAGAACCCTCCCGTGGGTCGATCTCTCTCGGTGAGCGATTTCCGAAGAGAAGGAAGTCCGAAAGAATGAGAAAAGAGAAGGAGAAAACAGACAGAAGGGATGTTGCGTGAAATCTCCGCGCAAGGTGATGAATTTGACGAGACGGGGATAGAGGGAAAGAAGAGAAGAACGCGATGCGCCCCAAAATTGTAATAATCAAGGGTCGACGAAAAAGCCGGTCGCTCGTTTACGCCGATTAATTAAGCGTGATGCAACAGAAATTACGGCGTCGAGATTCGACGATTATGTTATGACGTAACAAGCAAGAAGCGACGAATCGCCCGCGGTGATTATATGAGGAGTGAATTCTGACAGCAAGAGGGAGAAAGAGAGATGGAATGTGTGTGTGTAAACTCTGCGAGTGTTTTGCGATCGATTAAATACAATTATTATATTATAAAAACCAAAATATTGTTATTTTTTTTATTTATCGACTTTCGGACCAATATTTTTCTCGCCTATTTATTTACAGAGGATGTTAAGAGAAGGAACAAGGGGAATTTCTGAGATCCCAACCATAGGATTCAAATTCCTTAGTTTCCAAATTTTCTTTCTTTCTTAATTGTCGCAATAACATCGCGTTTGGCTCTATTGGTCGAGAGGAATGAAGTGTAGATTGTGGTTTTAAAATTAAGGAGCTGACTTAAAAATATTCTTATTATTTTTTATTTATATTTTGATTGGCTATAATTTCAGGTAATAAACAATCTGTACAGCCAATGGTCTAGTTTACACCGTACGTCTTTTGATACGCGAATCAAAAGTGGTGCGCAAACGTTTAATTAGACTGCGTTTACACCAAATGTATAAATGCATGCGTCCACTTTACGGAATCCAAAATGGTGCGCAATAAAGTACGAAGAGTATTCCAAAACACTTCGAGAAATGAAAAATGGCCAACTAGTCAGAGTTATATTCGTCTTTTGATACACAAGTGTTTACAGCGTCACACATATGTTTAATACGCATATTATTATGATACGATACGTATCAACTTAGTACGTCATCGTTTACACCATATATTTAGTACGAACATTTGATACTCGTATCAAATGGTTGGTGTAATCTAAGCCAATAAATAGATATATAATCGAATCTAACCTCACTTTTCGATCGATAACGCAAAATTACTCCGGCATCCTTTTAAAATTGAAAAAAAAAATGAATTTTTCCGATGATTTTGACCGCGATTTTAGACGCCATTAACGCGGATTTCGCCGACTAATGGGATGAAGGATTTCGAACGAGCGATTATACGAGGAAATCCCAATTCTCCTGAAATCCGTTTTCAACCCGCTCTTATAACACCTTATCACCCTCGTCGTTAGTTTCGACGAAACGACTACAAATTCGGCCTCCTCGATTCATTACAGATGTAAAGGCTGAAACCGCACGGGGTCGCCGCATAATGGTACTCACGCCACTTCACATGAAAGAGAGAGAGAGATGAAGTCGCGAGCTAAGTGGATATGGCAAATTTCGGGCTGAATTATCGCGGATCTAGCTGCGTCAATCCTTTCTCCATTTGGCTGACTATCAACCCCTTATTGTAATTAAGTTTACGGCAGAGACTCCCTAGTGAGGAGGCATTTTAATTCGCCCCACCCCTCTGCTTTTTCTCTCTTTCTCCAAAGTTGCACAATCAAATCTACACGATTCATCTTAACTAGAACTTTCGATTAAATTCTCGCGAGCGGCGAGAAAGAAAAATCTCCCATTTATAATTTCCACTCGCCAAAACTCAGTGTTGCTAAAAAAAAAAAAAATAGAGAGAGAAAAATCCTACGCTAATCTTTAAATTTTTTGACCGAGTTTACATCAACGGGCGCTCTTCAACTTTTCCGCCCAAACTCCCCCGCGCAATTAAGTTTATACACGCCCTCCAATTCCCAAGCAAGCCATTAAATAAGTTTATATACCGCCTTTTCATTTTCCACACGCGCTCTCAACAAGATTGTCAAATTTATACATCGTCCCTCGACAAAAGTACATCTCTAATAGCAACAACATATCCGAGAGATATTCAGAGGAAATCCGGATGACATTCGACCATCCTCAGGATGTTCTCTGAACGTCTTCGGGATATGTGGTGCTATTAGGGGCAAGACTTGGATCGGTGCGAGGGACATCAGATAAAATCCCGGCGAAGGAAGAAGCTTGAAGAGGGAACACTCTTTCCTGACACTTACCTGTCACGAATCGTCACGAGACACCGTTCACCATGATCGCCGATATCCCGAAAGAAGAGAGAAGTCTTCAAGTATCCCTCGAGAGATCGCACGAGATAGAGACTTAGGTCACAAGAGAAATCTACATCCTTCGAAACGCACTCAGCTGGCTTTTCGATCACCCAAGTTTCCGCACACGCGACAAACAAGCACCCCCTTTTGTCCTCCTCCCTCTCGGTCCGGTTCCTCTCACGAAAGGTCGACGGGGAAAAAAAATTGGTATCACGTGTGTATATCGAGAGAGACTGTCTCTCGATTTCTCCCTCGGAAATAGAAAGAGAGGGTGTACAAGAGAGTGTGAGAGAGAGAGGAGGAGGGACCGCGAAAAAAAGGGCTCAGGGCGAGGACGACAGAAAACCCGAGCTCAACGTTCGCGCAGCGACTGGCGCCCGACACCTCCACCCTTCCGACAACACCCCAACCACCCCCTCACGCGGACCAGATGGGAAGGGGGTCAGGAACCGGAGGAGGGGGGCAGAGGGCACGCAGAGGGCGCCACCGGCAGAACGTGGGATCGAGAGGGAGCGAGCGAGCGAGAGAGTAGGGATTGGTTAGCTTGGTGTGGATCGTATGGTGAATCCGTACGGTTTGGCGAACGCGGCGCGGAGTGGGAGGCGGGAGGGAGGGAGGGGTCGCGCTCCCACTTTCCCCTCCCTCCCGTCTCCCCAAAGAGGGGATTTCGCGCGAGAGGGGCGCACGCGCGCGGCGCCCTAGATTTCGGTCTCTCTCGCCTCCTGATTTTTCGTAATAAAAACGTTTGTCTTGCCGGAGTGGCACGGCTCGCATATCTCGTGACGTGGCGTGCAACGCGTGCTACACGCGCCTCGGCGCGTCTCTTTGTTTTTTCCTTCCCACCCTCCTCTTCGGCGGGGGAGAGGAGGATTGTATCCGGGACATCCGCGTTTCGACCAGCGCGAGGCGAAAATCGAGAGGGAACGAGAATCGATGATGGAGTGACGTGTCTTCCCTTCCCGAATACGACGACGATAGATAGGGAAAGTTGCTCGAGTGTTGAAAGAGGGTGAGGGGGACGGCTAATTTTTAAGTAGGCGTGTTAGGAAGTGGAAAGAACGCTGTTCCCGGTATTTGTTTCCCGCCACGTGTAGAGGAGAGTATCATCGTAGGATCAGGGTTGATTTAGGGATCCTGTATTATGCTCGCTAATAGAAGTTTCACAGTTTCTTTCTTACCTTTTTTCGTAAGACAATAATCCTAATAGCTCGACATATCCGAAAGATATTCAGAGGATATCCAGGAGATATTCGAACATCCTCAGGATGTTCTCTGGACGTCTTCGGGATATGTGTGCTGTTAGGGAAGCCTGAACGAGTATAAGGAAAGCTTTCTCCGAAAAAAAGCTCACTCTTAAGTCAAGAGTGCGAGATGGGGAATGGATTAGAAAACGAAAATAATTTTGTATTACACGTGTAGGGAAAGTGGCACTTTGTGTGCGTGTTTTCTGTGCGGAAAGCGACCGATTTCCCACGCCGCCATCTAGCGGCAACGCGGTGAGTGAATAAGCCAATGCTTTGCCCACGGCTTCAGCCGTGGACAATGACTTTGAACACGGCTATTCCCGCACCGTGCCGCCGCAAGATGGCGGCGTGCGATCGGTCACTTCGCGCACGGAAAACGCGCACAAAGCCACTTTGCCTGCACTTGTAATACAAAATAGTATGTGTATCACGTGCGGATTGACAATTGTTCACTCGTGTGGGGTGGTCGCACTCGCCTTCGGCTTGTGCATCCATCCCCCGCACTCGTGACCAATTGTCAACTTTCCACACTTGATACACAATATACTATTATCAATTTACGTAAAACGCTAAAATACAAGCAAAGATCGCAAAAAAAGACTCGTCGTGTTTTCTTACAGCTTAAAGAACACTTTGATATCGGACGCTCCTTTCTAGCTTCTCTTTCTCTCTCTTTCTCTTTCTAGCGAGGATCCGACTCGATTATGTAATTTAACCTGTAATTTATCCGCGTGAATATCCGGCGGAACATCTAGAGTTTGTGGTCCAAACTACTTCGCGAAAACCACTTTAACACGCTGCACTCGCGATGCAACGTTCCGCACATAATGATAAGCGTCAAAATTACCATCGCAGCCGCAACGTAGACCGCGTAAGAAATTGTTGAGGGTAATTTATATATAGCTAAGAAGGTAGAGAGTAATTGGCTCATTATTAAAATACAATTTGTTTACATACAATTATAGTTACACGATATCAATTACATGCCTTTTTAACAAACGTGGGAAAGCACAATTTATATATTAATATTAATATATACAATATCAAATTTTTATGCTTCCGCGTTTGTAAAAAGTGTAGAAAATTAATATAGTAAGCCTGAGCAAACTGTTCTTTCTTACAAATGTGCCTGGTATATAATATATATATATATATATATATATATATATATATATATATATATATATACCATATATGTATAAATATGTATAATATATTTATTCAGAATATTTCTAAATAAATGTGAAAAATTTTAAGAGATGATTTCTTTGCCGAAAATTAAATAGCATTTTTTATATAAACATAAATATACTCTTACATCTTTCCCTGAGGAGTTACACTTTTCCCAAGGGGAAGTTAAAAATTAGATTTTTACTTTTTTTCTTACTATTGAGTTTATGAAAAAAAATAAAAGAAATAAAAAGTTTCTAAAGAAATCAAGCTTTCTATTGCATATTTTTTAATGATTACATTCCGGTCCAAAAAGTCTTGAAAGATTCTAATAAAAAATTGAATAAGAATTTTTAGTTTCATTTCTTTGTAACAATATACAGGAAGAATAAAAAAAAAATTAATAAATATCCTTTTTACTAGTAGAAAATATATCTACCGAATTTTATTTTTTCAACTTGTTCAAAATTTGGGGAAAAAATTAAGAACCTAATTTTCAGCTCTCTCTCTTTGAAGGAGTGAAACTCCTCGAGGAAGGAATATTTTTTTATAAAAAATCCCCCTCAATTTTCGACAAAAAATTATTTCCTAAAGTTTTTCGCACTTATTTAGAACCATTCGGCATAATATAAATATAATATATATATATATATATATATATATATATATATACATATTTCTAAAGGGAATTTATTTTTAACATGAAGTTAAAAATGATAAATCTTCCATGAAAAAGCTTTTTTTAAGCTGATTGCAAGATAAATGATAAACATATTTCTGTCTTATATACATATATATCGCGAATATTCTGATCGTTCTTAGCGGAAAGGATCTACTCCCGAAGGACGAGGCAGGCAACTGGAAAGTTAAATAGAAGCCCGTAATAACGAACCCAAGACGTGCTTCAATTGCAGACGGACTATTTTCATATTTATCCCTTCCGCCGAAGCCGAGGAGCTCGTCTTTGTCGTCAATTAGTAGGACTCAAAACGTAAGAAGAGACGAATTGCATAGTTTCTTAACGATATACCGAAAGAAGACGAGAGAGAAAGAGAGAGAAGTCATTACGTAGGAACGTCGTGCATAATGGCATATTGATGAGAATTGTTCTTTAAAGACTGTTGGCGACTTGCGGGAGGCGGTTTTAATAAGAAGAACCGTTCTGAAGCCTCGACAACAATTAATGGATTAAAAATTTTTTTCCGACGACGACGACAACGAGTTGTCCTCTCCTTGTTAGAGATTTCGCCAAAGACAGAAAAAGAACTAATGATAAGCTTATGCCGAGAGAGCTCTTTCCGATGCAAAACGCACTCTATTTGGACAAACGCGGAAGGAAATCTCAGATTTTCTGCTGCAATTTTTATGTATTTTTTCTTTCGACGAATAAAAACAACATCGACCGTCCAGAAATCGCGAATTTACACAACACAAGCATATAAAATTCGATTCGAATTCGAATGGAAATTAAAAACAGTTGCGATTTAAAGCCGGTGCGGAAAACACGCTCGATTTATAAATTACAGTATACAACAGCAGTTTAATAAAACGCGCGGTCTCTGTTTTTTGAGTTAACCAAACCGCAGCTTGGACAATTGTTTTCTCTCCCTCTCTCTCTCTCTCTCTTTCTCTTTCTCTCTCTTTTTCCGGTCCACTAACAGACTATTAAACGGATGTTTCCAATTTATTTTTAAGCAATTCCCCAACCGGTGATTATTGTTTCGCGAATTAAAAGTTAGTTAGCGTTACTTTGTCATTTTGCAAAGTTATTTTGCTCTTCCTAATCTGTGCAAAAAGATTTATTAAATCTACCAATAATTGTCCAGGTAAAATTAATTGTATATAAAATGAATATATTACATCATATATTAAATTTTTGAGCAAAATGGCTATTTCCGGGACCATTCAATACGATGGGGATGCGTTTGACAGATTTTTTTATCGAGAAAAAAATGTTATACACTATAATAAATATTTCAAAAGTTTTGTTCATTTGTTGAATTTATTTTTTTTTTTTTTTTAATATATCGAGATTTTAAAATTGTTCGTCAAATATTTTTATATAATAAATCAAATTTTAGTTTAATCAGAATTTTTTCGGAAAAGGGTTGTTCACTCTTCTGAAAAATCCTGTGAGAATTAATGCTCTACCAAATTGAGAAGTGCCGGAAATAACAATTCTTGTAAACTTTTATATGAAATTGTATATAAATTCCTCGTTTATCCGTGAAAATGCGGATCTAAACGGATCGTCGCAAGTATGTGCGACAAAGACATTATGGTAAAGTGCAAATTCATCTTGGATCCCGAAATATATCGGAAGGCTGAAACGTAATGGCGGTTTGTATCAACCGAGAAGGACGATGCTTCATGAGATGCTGAATTATGCAGACACTTCTACACGGCGTCGTTATCGGTCGAAAATCGGGTCACCAGCGAGTCCGGGAGAATGCTGAAGAGAAGGAGGAGGCGACACGTACAAATGCGCCCTTAATATTAACCCCTTCGAACTAGCAGAAGCTACGAGCACCGCGTGTCCTTTCGAAACCAGGAGGAATTTTCGTAACCGGAAATACACTACCGGAAGTTCGTTGTCGCGGGCTACAAAATAAATATATTCGCAGAATGTGCAGAAAATACGCATCCCGGTATTTTTTTCATTTTTTTTTTTTTTTTTTCGCGAATCGACGCGCACAAACTTGACTTTCCGGAGGCAAGAGAGCTCGCCTTCCTTTGTAAAATGAACGAACATTCGTCGAGGCGAAGGAATAGAGAGAAAAATAGTAGTGAAGAATTTTTGTACTTTCTTCCTTACTTTTTTCTAGACGCCCCCTCTTTTTGACAAGTTCTCCGGACAATGTGCGTCGGGAGAATCAGCGAAACGTGAAACCAAGGGAAACTAAGAAAATAATGGGATCAAAAAATTTAGCAAGTATACAGGGTGATCTTCGTAACGGTCGAGATTTTTAAGGTACTTACGATAATCTGACAAAACAAAGTCAGAAACAGAAATTCATCAGTTTCCGATCGGCAACAAAAATTGCAATAATAAAAATTGAAACCAAATATTTTTTCAATAATAAATCAAGATCGGTGACTTTAAATGGAATCATTGTACTTTTGTAATAGCAATGTAGAGAAGCGCAATGTTATTTTAAATTACATTACAACTCAAAATAAACTTTGTTAAAAACTAAACTAAAGTATAATTCTTCGCTATCGAGCAAGTTTATTAGAAACATAAATAACGAACAAATGTAATAACACATTAAGTTAAAGTAATTTCTGTTATTTTTAATAAATTATTATGCATATAGCATCAACTAAAGCTTGTCCATATTAAAATAGTGATTTATTATATCAGGTACTCAAATATAATAAATTATACTAGTCCAAGTAATAGCTAAACTACATATTATGGACAATATAATAAGATCAAAATGTCAGTCTGTTTATGTTTCTCATGAATTTCCTTGTTAGCAAAGAATTACTCTTTAGCAAATATAAAAAGATTTATTTTGAATTGTAATGTAACTTAAAATAACAATGTAGGTACTAATTAAACTTGTTTTGCTGTTCTCTACATTACTATTAAAAAAAAGCGCAGTTGTTCCATTTGAGAAAGTCAAGCTAATCTTGTCTTTTTCTCGAAAAAAGTGTTCAGCCAATTTTTATTATTACAATTTATTGCCAGTTGATGAATTTCTGTTGATGACCTTTTTTGTCAGATTATCGTAAATGGCGATCGTTATAAAAACTATCTTATTTGACCAGCTGGTTGCAAGAAAACTAATAACAAGAGCTCGGAGAGAAATTATATTTTAAAAAAGGAACCATTCATTATACTATATAATAAGAGTTCGATGCAATTTCTTTTTTAAAAAATATAGACACGGATGATTGGATTAGTGTCGCGCTCCTTTGACGATGAGACGCACGAGGAATATCGAATTAAAAAATGTAAACAAACGAATGAGTTGATACAACTTCTCAAACCGGATTGTGTGCTGTCCGCCCCTGTATGCACGAGGGTGGGTGACCAGAAGCGGAGCAGGAGAGTGAGTGTATATAAAGTCGACTTTCGTTCCGGCTTCGTAAACCGCGAGTATGTCCTCGGGACTTTTCCTTTATAATCGCGTTGACTTTATTCGCCGAGGACCTCCGCGCGCGCAACGAAAAAGTTCACAAGCTACATTCCGATTTACACGGAAACACGGAGGACAATTTTTATTTAGAAAAAATAAAAAAACCACAGCCATTCGTTTTACGCGAGTTTGCTTTCTTTTTGCGTTGCGGTCCGTCGAGACAAAAAAAATTCCCAGTATTCTACGCGAATATAAAACAACGTATAAAATAATAGGCAAAGTGTGATTACTGTGAAACTATGTGAGAGAGAAAAACATTGTTTTTCTAAATAATAAAAAAATAGAATTCTATATAATTAAATATTATATTATGTAGTACAATGTAAAAGGGAACGCGCAGCTTTAAGGGGATGCTGACCAAATATGTTTTATCGATCAAGAAAGTGAAATTAGATTTGATTATAAACACGGTCATATATACAGGTGTAGGCACTCACCTCAGAAACGTGATGCTCTTAATGAAACAGATGTTGACTCATTTCGCCGCATATCGCTAGTGATGAGTCGGCATGTGAGTGAGCGTGACGGCTGTATAGGCTGCATATCTGTCACACAGCTTGTTTCCTCGATAGTAGCGCACCACGATTTTGCGGCATATTTTCGCAATTTTCGTTTCACGAAGCGCATCAATTTAATGGCCGGAAAATAGCCGAGTGCCCAAACCTATATATATGACCGTGATTATAAATCTATTTATTGACTATATGGATTGTTTATTCTCGAAATTATGATGACCTCTCACTATCTGTTAATATTAATACTTTAAAATAGGAACGGTATATTTAATTTGACCCAAACTAGCCAAGAAATTTTTATTTTATTTCTAGTGTGGAAATAAAATAAAAATTTCTTGGCTAGTTTGGGTCAAATTAAATATATCGTTCCTATTTTAAATACCACTAGCGACGTTTTAAGTATTCAATTTGATTAATACTTTAATTGTGTAAAAGGATTTAGCAATCTGTATAATCAATTAAAATATAAGCATTTGAACTCATAATTTTATGAAATTTTATAAGTTCAAGTGCCTATATTTTGATTGACTATATACAGATAAATTCTTTTGCACAATTAAAGTATTAATATTATCAAATAGAAGGGGGGCATCATAATTTCAAGAATAAATAACAATCCGTATATAGCCAATAAATAGATTTATAGTCGAGTCTAACTTCACCTTTTCGATCGATAGAACATATTTGATCAGTATCCCCTTAAAAGATATATACATATGCACGATCTGATTCTAATGCAACGAAGAAACGGCCTGTTAAGGTCTCTTTAAAAAAAACGCACGAAACGTCGCGAGAGAGAGAGAGAGAGAGAGAGAGAGAGAAACCGGAGTGATCCTTTATCCTGGCAAGAAGAGTCGAGTTCCTTGATCTCGGCTCGAGAGTTCCTTCGCCCTCGACAAAGACCGTCTGTCTGTTTATACGTCACTGGCGAATAAATAAATGTATGACTCGTGCAATGTATGAAAACGATGTCGAAGATTACCCTAAGTCTGATGGATTTTGCTTTAACGCATCTCACGCTTTTTTGAGGCTCGCTCGTTTCATGGAGAAAAGTTTTTCAGCACACATAAATTAATTTATAATAAAATATTTATATAATATATATACATATAAATAATATTTTTATATTATAATAATATATATTATATATATTATGTATTAATATAACATTTTTAATATAACATTTTTAATATACACTGAAAAAAATTTATTTAATTCTTATAAGTATATTTATTTCAACACTGCCAAATGAATCATTTATTTGAAACTAATATTTATTTAATAATTGTAAACAAAGAAGGGCTATAAGAGCTATTAAACGTAATACAGTTGAAAGTTGATATCAATAAAATTCATTTAAACCAAATAATAAATACATAAGAAATAAACATTTTGTGAACGTTTCGGCTGACATTTCAAGCCTTCTTCAGCGCAATAAAAATATTTTAATTATAAATTTAATTGTAATATTAAACATTAAAAACGGTTATTAACAATGTCAAGAAAATATATATATAAAGTCAGCTTTAGATCTCGTTACATATGTTGCTAAACAAGTCATCGTGTATAACAACCACTATTATTGATACATACTGAGTTCGAGCGACCGTACCATGCAATCACTTATGAGTATAGACTTTCTGATTTACTGGTCAAGGGAGATATCTTGATTAAATCTTAAAGTTTAACAGAGCTAATTACTATTGTTTATTTAATATATAATTGATATGAAAAATATTTATTTGATATAAGAAAATCCTTTTCAAAACATAAATATATTTATTTGTTTCAAATAAATGATTCATTTGGCAATATTGAACTAAATATGTATTACATAATGTAGTCATTTTTTTCAGTGTATGTATTTATATATACATAATATATATATTGATTATAGAAAATAATCCCGATGAGAGAGAACATTGTTCACGTGAAATTATTATAACATAAGCTTTAGTAAATCCCAATTTTTTATTAATGCTATAACATTAACTCTAATAATATATTCATATAAACAACCGAAGAATAGAAGCTACTAACAAATCTATATTTAAATGAAACAAACTATTCTATTAATAATATACATAGCTCCCCAAATAATTTAATTTATGTCTATTAATTACAAATATCTTCATAAAAAAGTAAAAAGTCATATGATTCTTCCAGAATTCTAAAATAATTCAAATAATAATTGATATTTTTCTAAAGTATCGTAAGGTTTTCAGTCTTTGTGTATACAAATTATCCGACTTAAAAAAAGAACAAAATTTAACCAATAATTAATTCCCAACTCTATAAATATTATATAATTATATTTATGTCTATTAATAAATACAAATATTTTTATAAAAGGTAAAAAGTCATAGTGATTCTTCTTTGAATTCTAAAATAATCCGAATAATAATTGATATTTTTCTAAAGTATCTTAAGGTTTCCAGTCTTTGTGTATATAAATTATTCGACTTAAAAAAAAGAACAACATAAATAATTAACTCTCAACTCTATAAATATTATATAATTATATTTTTAAATCTATTAAATACAAATATTTTTATAAAAGGTAAAAAGTCGTAGTGATTCTACTTTGAATTCTAAAATAATCCGAATAATAATTGATATTTTTCTAAAGCATCCTAAGGGTTTCCAGTCTTTGTGTATATAAATTATCCGACTTAGAAAAAAGGAAAGAAGATTTTGAGATATTCTCTGTCGCGTTATGCTCTGATTTTTCCTAGCGAGCGAACTCAGTAGGATCATATCGCTTACGAGGGAGTTATATTCCCGGACTACAATATAAACTAGCTGCCCTGTATAAAACGGTCGCTGCGGGACAACGGATTCATCGTCGTTAAATTAAGCGACATCGCCGAGATCTCTCTCGCGCACGGCAAAGAGACTTCTTGGACGCGCCTCTTTCATTTTTATTTATACACTTCCCGGCTTTTCTGCTAAATGGCCCGAACAAGTTTCAATTGAAATTTTAAATAGACCCGAGAAGAGGATACGCCTCGTTTATTTCAATCTGCGAATTTAGCGTTGATAGCAAAAAGTGCATTAACCCTTCTGTCGATGAACGGTACCAGTTCATTGAAAAAAGATCCAATTCGGAAATCTCTTGAAATATACTAGGAAAGTTTGATACCCAGCTGCTGGTTTAAAGAAATTGTCATAATATATATAATATGTATCACAAATGGGCATAGTGTTGGTACCCAGAATTGATTTTTGTCCGCCAAAACTATTAGTGTCTCGTACAGTTGGTACCCAAATACCCAAACGTTGATGAAAAAGTAAAAAATTATACGTTGACAGATGAATTAAGTGGAATATTGCGTAACATGTAATTAATATACAATCATGAATATATTCGATATGATGTTTGCAATCGTATTTGGTAACTGACTATAGTAACTCGTTTACGATTAATATATTGCGATAATCTAATTGATACCCATATATTGATGGAAAGGTAAAAAATTATGTATTGATAGAAGAGTTGGGTGGAGTATTATCTAACATGTAATTAATAATACAATTATGGGAATCCGCATACGATATGTTTGCAGCCGCATTTTAGAACTGATTGGTAACTTGTCTACCAAAACTATTAATATATCCTGCTATTGATACCCGAATACCTATACATTGATGGACATAAAAAATTCTGCACTGAGACAGAAAGTTAAGTCGAATATTAGGCCTGTTCGTTTTGGCTGCACTGGCTACACTAGTTCAGAGATTGTCTTTTTTGCTCGACATTATTGGAAGAATAACCTATAAACTAAGTGTAGCCAGTGTAGCCAAAACGAACAGACATATTATGTAACATGTAATTAATTGAACACAATTATGGATGTGTGTGTACGATATGATGTTTGAAATTGTATTTCACTGGTAATTCTCACGTCGATCAAAACTATTAGTCTTCTCGTGCAATTGAAGCCAAAGTACCCATTGATGGAAAAATGAAAAACTGTGCGCTGAAACAGAAAGTTAAGTCGAATATTATGTAACGTGTAATTAATGAAACCCAATTATGGATGTGTATGTACGATATGATGTTTGAAATCGTATTTCGTGACTGGTAACTCTCGCGTCGACCAAACTATTAGTGTCTCGAACAAGTTCTGGGCGAATGTAAGAACGGATACGGCATTACACAGGGGACGAACTTCTGGTCGCCTTAAGTTCTGTTCTCTACGCTAGAATAAAGTTGCAATTAGGCGAGCGCGAGCGCGACGCGCTTGTTTTACAAACTTCGTTAAGCGAATTTGCGCGCGAATTCACGCTCAGCTCGGTATCGCTTACGACGAATTTGCCGGATTCGCTACTCGTCATCCAGCAAACGTTTAAATTGCATACGAGCTGGATGCGAAGAACGAGAACCATCGTTTATAGACACATCGCTGGAAATTAGACGTCTGATGTGATTTAATTCGACTTCAATTTCGACAAATTTACCTTTATGATATTTTAAGCCAGCGGGATATTGTCGTTGAACAAAGACATTTTTAATTAAATGATAACTTTTTCTCGATAAAACTGAAAGCTTTAAAATGTACCGCTTCTATAATATTATATATTTTAATGTGCTTTACAGAGATGCTTCGTATAACGCAAAAACATTTCCAGTTAAATCGCGAAAATAATCCATTTTGAGGATCAAATCGAATAAAGCCCGAATATTAACTACACGCGTTAAATATTGTCAATAATTGCAGAGAGCATTTTGTAACAAAGAGTTACCGAGACATGTATCTTCTGACAAAGAGTGGCCAAGCACAATTAGCTAATCGCGGGGCTATATACTACCTAATAACCAGGAATATTCATTTCATGAGCATGAACAACGTTCATTCAACCAGATCCCTTTTGAACCAGCCATTCTCCCTACATCGTGAAAGTTTATTTAACTATACTATGCATGTACGGACTGTATATAGCATAATTTTCCAACCGCATTCTCATGCCAGCATCGATTGTAGCAAAGTTGTTCAAGGGAGAGGGCCATTGGTATAATTATTATTATCACACTTCGAGTAAAACTGTTCCGATTAATTTTGCAACATACTAAAAATGTATTTAAAATTATGTACAATACCTGAAAAAGATATCAAAACACTTATTTCTAAAAATTATTACGTAATATTGTAATCTCTAAAGTAATTAATTTAATACATTTTTTTATTACTCTTAATAATAAAAATTTAATTTCCATCAAGCTAACTCGATTTAATTTCGCTCAATAAAATATAATTTTTTTTAAATTTTCCTTAACTCAATTCTCTTTAATTTTAAATTTACATAAAATTTTAATCTTTTATTACAGACAATTAAAATTTCATCTATTCTTTTATTTTAGATCCTTTATTTAAAAAATAATTATATTATCTTAGCATAATCAAAATATTGCGGATATTTATTTTTTAATTACTGAATAGCACAAATAATATACAAAATTTTCGCTTAGAATTTATCCTGAAATTCATGGCAATCGTGGGACAATATGATATTGGAAGAATTTTATAAAAGTTTCTCTGATTAATATTTGCCACAATAAAATACAAAATATGTTTGATTAATTTTAGTAAAATATGCAGTAAAATTTCAATAAATTTAAAATATATTAAAAAATTTCTTTAAGCGTTTTAAATAAAGAATAGATGCCAAAAAAGTGATAATATATACAAAATATTTTATATTAAAATATTTTACAATGCAAGATAATATTTTCAATCCAGCTTAATCATTCATGATAATTTTAATATGCAGCATGATAATTTTCAGCTTATTATCAAACATAATATTTGTAGTGAATTTTGATAAAATATAACAAAAAAATCTCTATATTTTTGTTCAATCGCGCGATGAACATAACTTCATTTTAAATTATAAATAAATTTGATTCGCCTAATTCTCTTAATAAATATAAAAATGTTTACCAATTTCTTTTTATATTCAAACATCAGGTCTAATTCCACCGTCCCTGATTTTACAATACATTTTATTCTCGTAAAAGGACCTGTATGTCTTCTAAACTTTGAAATAAATGCTCACATAAATCCCGCATGATCGTTTAAACGTTAAATCAAATTTGTCCAAACGGCGAGTAAACACTGTCGACGCAAAAATTCTTTCTCTCGCCGTATTCCCGGCGGGAAAAGCAACAAATCGCGCGGGGAACTCGTCGACACTAATTTCCCGAGATTCTCACCGCACTGGGATTCCCGATAACCCGAAGGTCGATTCTACTCTCTCGTCTCCGAGACTCCCTCTTCCGTCCGTGACAAAAAGTCTGCTCGACGCTGTCGTCGTCGTTGTTGTCGATGGCGACGCCGACGTCGCCTCGATCATCGTGTACGGCCCGAACAAAGAAAGGGAATGGAGGGTGACTAAAGTAAATCCCAAGTATTTCATATCCGGATCACATCCCCCGCGACCGAGAGAAAGGCAACGGACAAAAATCCGTTGTAATAAATAAATTCATAGCTTTGCGAGTGACAAATAAATTTATATAGATGTTGCATCCCAAAAAATACAAACGATGCTATAAATAATGCTTAATTTGACAATAATGTTATTTCCGATAATTGATAGGTCATTTGATAGATAATTGATATATAGGTCAGTTGTAATTTGATAGATCATTTTTGTTTTTTTTTTTATCAGAAGACGAATGTCGCATATTACAGCACTACAATTCATAATTTTCGAGATATCGATTTTTAAAAGTCGCTATAATAGCATACTATATATGTATATATGTACATTTATATTATATTATAATCTTATATTATTATATTATATTATATTATAAAGTATATACAGGGTGTATCTAAATTAATGCGAAAATTTTCGAAGATGATTCTTTGTCGAAAATTAAGGAGGGTTTCTTATATAAACAAAATTAAGTTTTCAAACAAAATTAATTTTAAGAAATTAAATTTTTTTCTCAAATGTCAGACAAATGTAAAAAATGTGGGGGGAAACGTGCTAGATATTTTTACCTCCCTCTTTAAAAAAATGTAACTCCTCAGGTAGAAATATAAGAGTATATGTTTATATAAAAAATCTTTTAATTTTCGACAAAAATCATCTAAAATTTTTCGTGCTTACTTAAATGCACCCGGTATATTATAAATATATATATTTATGTATTATAAAACATTTTGTATGCGTATATCATAAAGTAAAAACGTGAGAGCAATTTGAAATGTACCCTCATCTCGAAAAAATTTTAATCTATCCAAACCTATTTCTGGTTAAATTAAAATTGTTATAAAAAATTTGATGCGAAAAATCTCTCTATGATAATTACTTCTTGCCAAAAATTGTGAAATCTCGGTAGAATTTTTAAAAAATTAAAATTTTAAAATTTCGATATCTCGAACTATTAATTATAATGCATCATAGTTTGTTTTCTCACCAAAAAATCTATCAAACATATCTCGAAAATAACTCTCTCTCTTAATTTTTATTTCGTCACATTTTGAAAGAGAGAGAAAAAAAGAAGAGTTAATGAAGGAGATAAAGAGAAATCGGAGCAATTTTTTTATTAGATAGACGGTAGGGCACGATTTTTCTGCGTTATCTCTTCCTTTTCCGCCGCCGACGTCACGATTACCCCCTGGTACGACCCTTCTTTTTATCTTCTCCCTTACTTACTCCCGAGTCCTGAGACCTCGGTTCTAGGAGCGATTCTAGGAAGCGGATGGGGAGCGAAATCAGAAGGACGGGCGTCGCCTAATTTCGAATTGCAAGACATCTGCGACTGCTGCATCCACGTGCGTTGCATCTGCACGTGTATGTAATTCACGTATTCCACCTGCGATTCATCCGAGCTCGGCGAAATCGTACAGAGAGAAAAGCGCGATATAGAATGCGCGTCGTACCCATATCGCGAAATGTCATTTAAATATGAAATATATATTTCGAAAATCCGGCAGAAAAAAAGAGCGAGAAGCTTCTTCATCAAAAATGCGTTTGATTTCGGAATAAATGACATCGAAACGCGTAACACATATTTATTTAAATGATAATTTAATACAGAATTCTCGCATCAATTTTGCTATAATTAGTGACTGGACAAACTGAACAAATTGACTGACATAAATTTGTTTCAGTGTACACATGAAAATGTAGGATGAGTTATTTTCGTTTACTAGGCTTCCAAATTGATATCTAAATATTCACTTATATTCCTTCATCAAATGCCAAATCTGGCTTGGTCTAATTTCAAGTAAAAAATAATCCGTATAACCAATAAATAGATTTATAGTTTATTTAATCTCACATTTTGTCGATAAAATAGGAAAAAAAATAACAGACTTCTCAAGGGCGTTTAGGATCCCCTTAAGGGAATGCTGACCATGTCTGTTTTACCGACTTTGAGTTCAAGGGCTTCTCTTTTTATTGGTTATACAGATTGAAAAATCCTTCTCCACAATTAAAGTACTGATAATAATGAACGGCGAGCGCTGTAATTTCGTATAAAAAAACAATAAAAGTTAAAAAATTACAGTTTTTTTATCGATGCTCTTGCATCAGCTCATAACAATACTAATTTAATACAAAAGTTCTGCAGTTTATTTGTGCACAAAATATGGCGCTTCCAATAGAAATGACATGAAAGAATAATGCAGAAGTAACAAAAATATTATCAATGCTTTCATTGTGGAGAATTTTTCAATCTGTATATTTAATAAAAAGTGAACCTATAACCTAACTTAAAGTCGGTAAAACAGAACAACGGCAACATCTCCTTAATTTTTCAATCCAGAATCTTGTAAAAAAATACGGACCTGAATTCCCGAACGTATATAATGGAAAAGACATAAAAAAGAAACTTGAAATTTCTTTCAGATTAGCTTTTTCCTTAACTTTCAGTCCCTGTATAAAGTTTTAACTTTCTCAAACGCGCTGACACGAGGCTGCTGCTAAAAAATTTTTTTTTTAAATTTTCCAATCCAGAATCTTACACTTCTCATTAATTATTATCAGTACTTTTATTGTGGAGAATTTTTCAATTTGTATATTTATTAAAAAGTGGACCTAACCTAACTTAAAGTCGATAAAACAGAACTACAGCAGCATTCCCTTAATTACTCAAGTCAGAATTTGGAATATATGTATATATTGCATATACATATATATATATCGAAGAAATCGCCAATCGTTTCCATCACAATCTCGTCCCGATCGCACAAATCACGTCCCCGTAAATCTCCATAAATATGCATATATAACATCTGCTCGGCGCGAATCAAGCGCCGATGTTGCTGTAACTCGATTCGGTTTGCCGTACGAATGTGTTGGGAGGCGCTATCGGATTTCCATTTTAAAGTACCGAATGCTGTGTGTTTCGACCGTGTAACGATATCGCAACCCCCGTATCAACGATAATCGTCGGAGGCAAGTCACGATTTGCGACGTTACAAGTTGCAACGAAGCTAAAACGTCGCTCTTTTTTTTTACCATTTTAAATCTGTAACACTATTTGTAAATGCAGATAGCAAATGGTAGTACACAATGCTGTTACATGTATAAAACATACATCTCTCTCGCTCTCTCTCTCTCTCTCTCTTTCTCTCTGTACAGAGCAGGCCAATTTAAGTTCCATCTCCTAAATATTTTTTTTCTATTCTTTTTACGAACAAATATTTTGCACAAAAGTTGCCTGATTTTCAGGAATGATACAAGATCAATTTGCTTACAGATGGTGCAATTTTTGAAGAAATTTACTAATTATTTTTCTTAAATGGAAATCAATTTTATTTCTAACAAAGTTGTAGGTCTCGTCGAGCTAAATTCATCATCATATTGAACTCAAAGTCGGTAAAACAGACATGGTCAGCATTCCCTTAAGCTCAATTAACACAATAGCATTATGAATGTGTTAAATATTAAAAAATTTTTCAAACTGTGATATTTGCAAAACACTAATATTAAAAAATTAAAAATGTGTGCAATTTATGGAATTTATGAAATTCAAGAAAACTCTTAAATAGTGATGATTGTAATAGACTGATCACCTTGTAAAAAATTGATCTCACTATCTTATATCCCCCTTAGGCAACTTTTGTATGAATCATTTTTTTGTAAAAGGTTTAAGAAAAAAAGAAATGAGGTGGGCTATTTTAATGTACATACTAATTTTATTTTAAAAAATATAGTGTGTATATAGACAAATGAAACGTCACACACGATGCGATTCCAACGAGAAATGTTGCAAATTTATGCAAAATCGATATCAATTACGTTCTTGCATCTGCGAAGAATTGAGACGAGAAGAAATCCGAAATGAACCGAAAGCAAAGAGAGACAGAGAGAGAGAGCGCCGGCGCCTCTCTTTTACATTCCCATTGTGCGGGAGATTCCCCGGGGGGCAAACTCAATCTGGAACAAACGTTCCATTACGGGAATGGCCGTGACAGCCGGCAGACACGACAAAGCCACGACGCGTACACACGTATCATCTCATAACGTCGGGATATCCCCCGCCCGTTTAGAGCCTATAATCCCGGCGCTATACAGTGCATAAGACGGAACACCACCTAATCTCGCGTCCGAACATTGCGCCAAGCACGACGCGGGAGGACGCTAAATCGAGATCTAAATTGGAGATCAGTCCAACGTCGGGGATGATTGTCGGTCAGTTGGGACGCGAGCTCAGGTGAATGCAGGATGAATCGTGTCGGATTAAGGCGAATGGAAACGGGGAAAAAAAATAATACATCGGTACGTATTAAGGGCCGAAATTTCAGTTTAACAAATTTACCGATAAAATTCACTATTTTTGCGTACATAATTTAGATAATGTAATTTTAATACAGAAGGGACCAAAAATTGTGTATTTTGCTTCTAATAATTTTTGCATTTATTTTTTTTTTTTTTTCTAGAGAGAACTAAAGTTTAACTCAAAAAATTTATATATTGGATAAGTACACACATTATTCAGCGTGCGAGAATTATGGATTAAAGAATTGTGTGAATGTGAATTTAAGAAATTGAAAAAGTAATTAAACATGGACATAAAATATAGTTTCACATATTTTTGTAAAACTATAACTTTGTGAGATTTTTTCTAAATCTCTTTATATTTTCAGATTTTATTAGCACTAGAACGCAATGCTGACAACATTGAACTATTCTTTTTTTTATTTAAAAAAGCGAATTTATGTTATAAGTCCAACGCATTTTGAATGAGTTAAACATCACTGAGAAAATAAACAATGTATCATCTGAAATTTTGGAAGATGGCCATTTAATAGATGTAATTTTCCGTACCTAATTAGAAAAAAGTTATTTGAACTAACTTAAAAAAAAATTTCCTAATTTAAAGTTTGTGGCTTTATTTTTAGAAAATGTACAGTAAAAAAAATCAAAAGGTGACTTTGGTCCACCCTATAATGCGAATTATGCATTAAACGCTTAACAGAATGAGAGAGAAAGAGAGAAGCTAACCCTATGAAAAAATATTAAATTTTCAAAAAATCGAAGAAAAATTAAAATAGAAGGTTTTAATATAAAATGAAAATCAGAGCGGGCTAATTAAGTAGAGCCGACCTTAGAATAGTATATTGTGTATCAAGTGCGGAAAGTTGACAATTGGTGGCGAGTGCGACCACTCCACACGAGTGAACAATTGTCAATCCGCACGTGATACACATATTATTTTGTATTACAAGTGCAAACAAAGCTTTGTGCGCGTTTTCTGTGCGCGAGGTGGCCGATCGCACGCCGCCATCTTGCGGCGGCACAGTGCGGGAATAGCCGTGTTCAAAGTCATTGTCCACGGCTGAAGCCGTGGGCAATGACTTTGAACGCGACTCAGCCGTAGGCAATGGCTTTGAATGCGGCTTATTCACTCACCGCGTCGCCGCTAGATAGCGGCATGGGAAATCAGCCGCTTTCCGCACAGAAAACACGCACACAAAGTGTCACTTTGCCTGCACGTGTAATACAAAATAATTATATCACGCATATACATTTGTTCTTCAAATCTTCTATTCGTTGAAGAAAATTGAACGTGTAGAAAATAATCTGGAATTTCATAAAAGTCCCGACTTATCAGGAAGAATTTTTCACAAATGTGCAAACGCTGCAGTTCCGGGAGTTTCCACGGGCTGATCCGGGTGTGGTACGAGCGCGGCGGAATTTACGAGAGTACGAGGCGCGAGCACGGGCGCATAAGAAACAGATTAACGTTCTCGTGGATTAAGAGTCGTTACCAGAACCGAAAGCGAGCTTATGGGAGTGCGTTAAAGTCAGAGGTTTCTACTCGGGAGAAGGACGGAAAGCTTCCGGGAGGCAAAACAGGGTGGTGGAAAGCGACACGCGTACGCGATAGAGTAGACGTTTCTCCGCGGACATGAAAGTGTAAACAGAAGTAAAAACACTGAGTAAAAGAGAGAGAGAGAGAGAGACCGGAGAGTGGATGAAAATGGAAATTCTAATTACGGAAAACGGCCGTGTCAGCTAGAGAACGTAACGAAGCTCGGACCATCCTCGACAATGAAAGGTCAGCACATGCGGCGAGGCTTATCCTGGTACTTACGCAGGGATCAGAAAGTGAAGGACATTTTAACCCTTAATTCTAATCGCGTGTCCTTTGGACTATAATGATCCCGGGTAATTAATATATGTCTCTGCGTGCATCTCTTTTTCAGAAAATAACAACAGCGTATCATTATCTTGCTTTTAATCATCTCAAGAGAATTTCGCTAAAAAACTTTTTCTTTTTATACATCACAGTTGAAAAATTTCTATTTAATTTAACAGGTATCACATGTCCTAAACGGTCCACAGAAATTTTTGTGTTAATTTCATATAATATGGATATGTTAAATGGAGACACAAATATTGTGTTAATTTTTTAACACAAAATAAATGCAAAACTTCAAATAATTTAAAATTAATTTTGTGTAAAATTAACATATTTTTAATGTAAAAATTAACAAAAAATATATTAATTTTAGATTTTATCATTCCCACTTATATTATAAAATAGAAAATCAACATTTTTTCCTGTAAATTTTAACAGATAAATCTTGTCGCTAATGAAGCAGAACATATTTATTGTGTAAAATTAAAAATAGATGTGTTATTTTTACATTTTTTTCAGTTGTTTTAATAATTTAACATTTAAGTCCAAGAGTTTTAAGAGAAATATGTTAAATTAACACATAAATGTGTTAAATATTTAACACAAACATTTTAACGGGGATCGTTTTTAACAAGAAAACACAAATTTTTCTACCGTGTAATTATCTATAACAATATAAAATTATATAGAAATATAGAAAATTCTGTATAAGCTACGTATATAATTTTATTTGATTTGTTATATAATTATATATACATATACAGTTATATATAACAATATAAAATTATATAGAAATATAGAAAATTCTGTATAAGCTATGTATATAATTTTATTTGATTTGTTATATAATTATATATACATATACAGTTATATATAACAATATAAAATTATATAGAAATATAGAAAATTCTGTATAAGCTACGTATATAATTTTATTTGATTTGTTATATAATTATATGTACATATATAATTAGAGAAGTCAATATATTAATATATAATTATATATAATTATACATAGTTTATACATAACTTGATATATTCTTATATAATTTTATATTGTCATAAAAATGCCTTATAGTTATAAAAATTTTTTAGCAAAATTAAATTTTAGTCAATGATTTCGGAAAGCGAATTATATTATTTCCTTTCAAGTTGCAACACTTAAAAAATCTGATTTAAAAAGTTGCACAATAAAAAAAGTAAAAAGAAGAAAAATTTGCATTTTTTTTTATTATATTTGTATAAATAATAAATGTCACTTTTTATCTCATATTTACGTCACGCATCATCAACATTCATAAAAACGACAATGAACGCTTAATTCGATTTGTTGCTAAAATTTCGCTATATATGTAGTTCAGAAATTCTTGATGGCACGATGATTTTCAACGTGAAATCGATCACGTTGTAACGTGCACCTTTAAATACCTAATTACAGGAGTAGGTGCTCTCCAGCAGGTAGATAAAGCCGGCAGTATGCGACCAAGTAGATGATAGAATAGCACAAGTACTAAAGCAGGGCGCATATACGGTAGTCTTGTACTACTAAAACTACGAGTATGTAACTCAAATTGAACTCCTAACATCCTCTTAAATCTCGCAATTAATTTTTATGTTTTAATTAATATTACGACGCAAAACGTGCGTATCTTGGCTTGCATAACAATTATAAATAAGAAACAATTTCTAACAATTGTAAGATAGTCTTTTAAAAAAGAGAAATTAATAAACCGTACATACCATACCTTTATATCATTGAAAATCTTGCTTTTATACTTGAATATATGTATATCTTATAATATGGGAGGATTTATTTCAGAAATGGATTTAGTACTTAAAAACAAAAAAAAAGGTTTAAATTTACATATATATCTCTGTCTCTAATTTAACCTTGTTTTCGAGTTCTGTTTTAGCAATTTGTATCTGCTTATCTTTAGAAGAGGTATTCAAAATAACTACTTTGCATTTGAATGTATATCTGTATGTATTATTTCTTTAGATTTTTACTGGTGGAATCTTTTGAAATATATTATTTATAAAAAACATCCACTGACAATATTAGATTACTTAAAAGAATAGAACAAGGTTTCTAAAAAATTCGGAGAATACTTAGGATAATCAAAATAGGAAACGAGATAAAATCACAAATATAAATATGTATGCGTGTATGGATATGTAAATATGAACTTTTTTAAATTATTTTTAAGTGCTAAACTCGTGCAGTGGATTTCATACATTACGGGACACTTCATGTAATTAATTATAATTGCATTGTAACATTATCATTAATTATAATAGAATTAATGCAATTAATTTCTGTGTTAATTAAATATTGAAATGCGGTGATTAATATATTGAGAGCAACGCAATAAAATTAAAAAATTAAAGAAATGTCAAAACTTTTCTCCAAGAAAAATAAAATAAATTGCAAGCCTTGCAAATAAATTTTTCTTATTTTTTTTATATATACAAATCTGTTAATTATTAAAATATATATATAATTATTTAAAAAATGTAAATAAAAAAATAAGGTAATACTAAAGGAGAATTCCGTCCTTTTCAATCTTGCCGAAACTTACAATATTGATATATTTTATATTTCACTGAATATACAACGAGAAAGAAATCGCAGAGATCACACAGAAGCTTTGCCAATTTTTTATTATCGAGCGTGTATTAAAAAAGCAATTATGCATTATTTTTATCAAAAATTACTAAAATAACTACAAGAGTGTGTATTAAACAAAAAATGAACATCACGCATTACCGGTATAATTATTATTATTTCTTTATTTTTTTCGAGACTTGCAATCTCATATTGTTTGCGATGCACATCTCCCTCTCATATATGATTTTTTGACTAAAATACTACCCAAAATTTTAGTAATAATTCATGAGACTCACCGATACGATGCGTAGCAGCGAAGTTGTACTGCAGTAAACTGTAAAATATAAATACTTGTAAATTATATAGGAAAATTTAAAATTGATATTTCGAAAAATAAATTATTATTTATGTAATAGAGTTTTTTATTTGATTTATTAAATAGATATTTAATTTAAAACATTATTTTTATCAAAAAGGCTTTTTTTAATATAAACTTTTTTAAAAAAATGTTTAAATTATTTCAGAGAAGTTTATAATTTTAAAAAATTAAAAAAATAATGTAACATTTTTAATTTAATACCTATTTAATATATCAAATATAAAAAGTTAATATAAATAATAATTTTCGAAATATTTCAAATTTATAATTATTTAGTCTACATTACAAAATCATGCACCAAAAAATATATCTTGCAAATGTGAGAATATTTAATTAAGTTTAAATGAAAAATAATAAATAAATAATAGTAATGATAAAATAACTAATAAATAAATTATTTACCATAAATATTAGTTCCATCATTGCTCGATTCGCATAACCTCCTTTCTTCCTGTCTTTTGCCTTCGTTCCTCCTTGTTTCCTTGCACGCAAACATGCAAATATTAAATATATATATATATAATACTTTATATTACTAAATAATATATAAAAAAATATATCATGCCCCTATAAGCGTATGATATTATTTAATATTTAAGTAATATTCTAGGCGTATTTTTAGATATTTAATATTCTAAGAATACGCCTAGAATATTAAATAATATCATGCGCTTATAGGGATGCAGATATGAGAATATTTAATTAAACTTTAAATAAAGAATAATAAATAAATATAATAGTACAATAATATAAATATAATAAATAAATTATTTACCATATGGTTGCCCCGTCATTGCCCGATGCCACCCTGGGCCTCCTTCGCCTCTCATAAAGTTTCGAAACACTTGCACTCGCGTTTTAGCTGTCACATTTTCGCATTTCGGTAAGACACGAGAATCGCACGCGAATAACACTGATGCTCCGTTTTCGCGACGCCGCTGTCTTCATCAAACGACAAAATCAAACAATGGCGACTCTCCCGCGAGGATTTGGACACTGTGACGTCACGACTTTCCCGCCAAAAGTTCGCGCGTTTACGAGGACAAATCGCGAGAACAAATATAATACTGAGCGAGACTCGCGGCTGATGAAGTCACTTTTGTGTATGCGATCGCGATCACGATCAGATACATTATTTAGTATATATATATATATATATATATATATTATTTATTTAATATAAAAAAATTAAAAGAACAAAAAATAAGAAAGTTAAACTTAACAAATTAAGAAAGAACGAAAAATAAGAAATAAAAAATTATGCCCCTTCCTGGAAAAAATCCTGCAGACGTTGATCATGTATTTATATCGATGTAACAATAGAAAAATATATATACCTAAATATTTACCAGATATATCGTGTGAAGAATAAACTCAATATAGCACGTTTACAATATTGTGTGTATTTATGTGCACTGAAAAAATATTGTTAACTTGATTAAACTTTTCAACTAAATTACTACAATGTAAAAATAAATATTTAATACTTTGCATATAAAAATATGTAAAATTACATAAATAATTAAGTGCAAATTATACAATAAATAATGTACATATTTATCGTGCAATTTAACATTTAATTAATTATATATGTTATTTTATTTTTTTATATATAATTTTACATATTTTTTTTACAATGTATGTTAATTGTATATATTAAAATTTAAATCAAATATATGTTGTGTTAGATTTAATATGTTATATTTAATTTAAATATTTTTATATGTTTACTTAATAAAATAATATTTAGTTGAAATGTTTAGACAAATTAATAAATTTTCTTTTCTAGTATGCATAAAAAAGTCGTATTATTTATTTCATTATTTATCGACATAGTGATAGAAAAACACAAATATTTACCAGATATCGTGTCAAGAAAAACTCAATATAACACGTTTACAATCCCAGGTAGCAAGCTGACGTTAAAATGACGTCATTCAACGTCAAAATGACCATTTTGACGTTTAATGACATCAGCTTGCTACCTGGGAATATTTTGCGTATTTTTATGCATTGAAAAACATGGTTAACTTGACTAAACCTTTCAAATTATTATTTTGTTATTAGAATTTAAATTTTTAGTTAAATATGCATTTTGTTATATATATAGCTTTAATATGTTATATTTACTTAGAACAAAATTTACGTAGGACATTTTTGATGCTCACTTGGATCTCTTCAGCCGCTGTTACATAATAAATTAGAAAAACTGCTGTATTGTGAAGGTGTTATCACATTCTTTTAGTATGTTAGAGGCATTACATCCATACCATAATTAACGTTAGTACAAGTGGAGTTTGCATCGTCAAAATCGCCAAGAGTTATTACTAATTTAAGTCAAATTAAAAAAAAAATACTGTCTCATCATCTGACAAGTACAACACACAAACCTAAAGAAATATAATGTGAAAACAATAGTTATTTTTTTAAAACTTTGACTTAAATTAGTACAAACATTAATTACATTATGGTACGGATGTAATCCCTCGTAGCATATTAAAAGAATGTGATAACACCTTCATAATATAGCGGTTTTTCTAATTTATTATGCAATAACGGCTGAAGAGATGCAAGTGAGCATCGAAACGTTCTGCGTAAATTTTGTAAAATTGTAAATCTATTTAATAATAACATCAATTTAATAATAAATTCACAAGTTAATCAATTTGTTCGTTAGAGGCCTTTCAGTTAATTTAACAAATTTTTTCACTGTGCATAAAACAATCTGTAAATTAAAATCCTGCCCCCTTATGGGAGGAGGCAAAATCTACTGGAGCTTTTTTCCTATTTAAGAGCGACATTTTTAATTTGCAGATTCGTGTTTTACGCACAAAAATGCACATAATATTGTAAAGTTTCGGTAAAATCAGAGAGGACAGAGCTCTCCTTCAGTATTATCAAAAATAAATAATAAATTTGTCATCCTATGCAAATTTATTAAATATGAAGATTTTTCGCGCAAACGTTGTGAATTATTGTTACCGTACAATTATATACATAATTTGATATTACTATTATTTATAATATAACTTTTATTTTTATATAACTCGCAGGGGACTCATCAAACCTCCTGCAAAACTGCTCCGCAACATTTTTATATCATTTTATCTTTATGCAAATTGTTATGCACAAGAGTTTTATCGAACGCAAAATTTCACTAAACAGTTTATGCAAATATTAGTTAAAAAACTATTACTTCTAAAAAAATGAGGAAAAATATTTACAGACTACTTACGTAATCTGCTGCGAGTTTACGTTTCATTGTATTCTGTCTCGCCTTTTAATATCAGCACTGAATGACGATAACTTCTCTCTCGTTCGTCTGTTTAGGGGAAGATTATTTTCCTCGATTCACATATATGCATCGTAGAGTTTTCCACAGTTTCGTTCACACTGCATTCTCTCGATTTTTGGCTTCGCATTCACGTGAACATTCACGAAAATCGACAGTTTCGAGTACATCTGCCAAGCGGCATGAAATAATACGTTTCAAACGCGTCGCGATATATTCACGTATTGTATGTAGGTACGTTTCATTCCGATTTTTCGATGGCATTCTGCGACACAAGATGACAATGAAACAGTCTCGAGTCGGAATAGTTTAATTTTTTTCTCCATATATACATCGCGAATATAAAATAATATAAAATGTTCAGATAATTTGATTTAGAGTCATAGCACATAAAGATACTTTAATAAAGCTTAAGCATTAAGCAATAAAAATTTACTAATAAAAATATGAATATATTTTTATGTATCTTTTATAATTTACATTTTTTAAATAATTTTATAAATTTGTTTATAATTATAAATTTTATAAATTTTTATAATTGTGTTTACATAAGTGGCCTTAAAAATAATATTAGATGAAAAAAATGTAATCTTTATTAAATTAGCTAGAATAATGCTCAAATAATTTGATTTAGAGTCATAGCACATAAAGATACTTTAATAAAGCTTAAGCAATAAGTAATAAAAATTTATAAATAAAAATATGAATATATTTTTATGTACCTTTTATAATTTACATTTTTTAAATAATTTTATAAACTTGTTTATAATTATAAATTTTATAAAGTTTTATAATTGTGTTTATATAAGCGGTCTTAAAAATAATATCATATTAATATAAGATGATTTAGTGTTAAATATATCTAAATCAAAGATAAAATTGATAATTTCCAGATGATATTAAAAATAATATCATCTGGAAATTATCAATTTTATCTTTGATTTAGATATATTTAACATTAAATCATCTTATCTAAGATAAATTTTCATCTTATCTTTATCCAGCTAATTTTAAAATCATTTAAGCACAACACTGCTTGCAAGCGACATCCTTTAAACGCGTTTTAGCGAATAATTTCAAAATTTATCAACGAAACTATAATCAGCTGCAACTTTCAGATACACTTACACTTACGATGCACTCAAGTTGCAATTGGACGATTATCTTGCTCGCAGAAAATCATGAATTATGAGATACTATGTACAGACACATCAATCGTTGGGAAACAATAAGGACTTTTTTATTTAATTACATTTTTCTTTCTTACTCATCATACACAGAGAGAATTTCCTTTCAGAACTGACTTTGAAAATTATAGTAATCATTCTCTGATTAATATTTGCCACAATAAAAAATATTATTAAAGCCACAATCTCCACTTGATTCCTCTCGACCAATAGAGCCAAACGCGATGTTATTGCGACAATTATGAAGGAAAGAACATTTTTGGAAAGGAATTTGAATCCTATGGTTGGGATCTCAAAAATTCCCCCTGTTCCTTCTCTTAACATCCCCTGTAAAGAAATAGGCGAGAAAAATATTGGTCCGAAAGTCGGCTGAATCGGGACTCGAACCCGAGACCTTTCGCTTGCCGGGCAAAAAATATTATATTAATATCTGTATACACAATAAAATATAAAATTTATTATGTACATATTAATATTTTTTATTATGATAAATATTTTAATCAGAGAAACTCTTACAAAATTCTTCCAATACCACATTGTTCCAGATTATGATTTTCAAGGTAAATTCTAGAAGAAAAAATTTTCTCTGTGATAAAATAATAGACTATGCGTATCTCATCTCAATCATATGCAATTTGTACAGAAAGAGATATAAACAGAGCACAATGTTGTAAAAAAGTTTGCTTATCTTTCTTAACTCAATTAGACGGAGATAAATAAAATTAACAAATAAATAAATTTCTTTTTTATACATAAATATTATTTATAAAAATATCGAGAAAATTTCCTTTTAGAATTTATCCTGAATCATGGTAATCATAGGAAAATATGATATTGAAAGCATTTTATGAGTTTCTCTGATTAATATTTGCGACAATAAAAAATATTAATATCTACAAAATAAGATATAAAATACGTTCGATTAATTTTACTACGTACAAATTAATATTTTTTGTTGGTTACGTTTATAAAATTCTTCCAATACCATATTGCTACTTTTTTCAGGGTAAATTCTAAAAGAAAAAATTCTCTCCGTGTAGATAAAATAATAGACTACATATCTCATCTCAATCGTACGCAGTTTATGCACGAAAAAATATAAACAGAGCGCAATGTTTCGGCTTATCTCTTTTTAACACAATTAGATGGAGATAAATAAAATAAATAAATAAATTTCTTTTCTATATATAAATATCCTTTATAAAAATATCGGAAGAAAATATGAAAATCCATATTTATATCTATGATAACTTCATATATTATATATCGCAATCATCTTTTGTATTTTTACTCGTATTTTTATATTCGAGAGGGACGACTAAATTTACGAAAGCTTTTTTCGTCTTTTTAATTTTGGCACAATTCATATATATACAGGGTGTCCGGTAACTAAGGGACCAACGATTACAAATGGATTCTTTGATCAATTTGGAAACGATTTTTCCTCAGCAAAAATGTCGAAAAAGGTCATCATTTTTTACAACTTTCCAATATTTGTCATTATGTATCTTTATAACTAAGCCTCAAATTAAAATTTTATTATAGCAAACTCTACCTGAAATTAACTGAAGAATGTAATTATGTTAGACTTTTAACTCCAAAACGTTTAGTTTTCAAAAAACCTATTTTTTTCAATCGCTTATAGCTCGAAAATTATTGACTTCTCAACATTTTTGCTAAGGAAAAATCGTCTCCAAATTGGCCAGAGAATTTGCCCTTAATCATTGGTCCGTTAGTTACCGGACACCCTGTATATATATATATATATATATATATTCTACATTTTATTTTGTGTCACTTAAAATATAACAAAAAAATCATCTCACTCATAAATCTTTTTAATTAATAATTATGGATTTTTTCACATGATTGTGTAAAAAAATATTTATCGGCGCAAAATCGTGACGTGTTAAATGCCTCGAATACAAACACAAGGCCATTAAAGGCGTTTACACTTGATTATTTCTTTTTATCTCTATATTTTCCAGCGAAATAATATTCAGGTATGTATTATATATTAGATTAATTTTACTAACTTGAAAAAGCATTGCATGTATACTTTGTTATGTTTGAAATAACCGTATGAATGCTTTTCAATAAAGAAGAAAGAGAGGGGAGGGCGGGGTGATGTAACAAACAAAATAATAAAATCTAGCTATGATGGAAACAAAACAACAGAGTTATATGTTGCGATTAAAGCTTTGCTGGCAATTTTAACAATACTTGATAAGGAACGACAAATATTTGTAATTCATCAAACGCGATATTTTCATTCTCGGAACACTCGGAAATCGATTGACGACGTTTAAAGAACAGTTTTTATCGTTCATTTAAATTTATGTTGCTGCATTTCAGTAATTTTACAATTAAATATAGAATTTTGAGATTACACATACGCACGCAATAGATGTCACTTTATTTTGTAAATAATTTAGTTTCGACAAACAAATAATAACAATAAACTCATCGCCGTTTCGAAGCGATTTTACTGACATTCTATTTGTTTGTTATTTCCTAAAAATATGTTTCAAATTCTCATAAGTTGCAAACACGTAACACACCTATACATATATCAAATTTCTCTCATCAATCTGATCAATAAGTATACAATGTCCCAAAATTACCGGACACCCTGTTAATAAAGAAATTTCTCAGGTTATTTGGAGACGATTTTTCCTCAGCAAAAATGTCGAGGCATCAATAATTTTCGAGTTATAAGCGGTTGAAAATAAAGGGTTTTTCGCAAACTAAGCCTTGTGAGTTTTTTACTTTACCTGAAATTCATTAAAGAATGTTAATATTTCTGTTAATATTTTATTAATATTTTAATATTAATAAAATATTTTGCTAATAAAATATTAATTAATTTATTAATTTTATAATTTTGTAGAATTTTAATTTAAGGCTCAGTTACAAAGATATATGATGGCAAAAATTGAGAAAATGCAACAAATGATGACCTCCCTCGACATTTTTGCTAAGAAAAAATCGTCTCCAAATAAGCTGAGGAATTTCTCTATTAACAGTGTACACGGTAATTTTGAGACACCCTGTATATCGCAGATACGCGAAATCACAATTTATCGATTATAATTCCCCGTTTAACGAGAGAAAAAACGAAGAGTTGGGGGAGAGAAAGACGTATATTCCAGAAAGGTTATAAAAAATATTATTTAATAATCGCTATAATTCCTTTATCTACCGCTATGCGGCGCGCGATCTTCTACCTATCCCAGGGAGTAATCAGTTGTGACACTCTTGTCGACAGGTGCTTCGAAGGATGCGTAGAATTCCCAACCTGTTGAAGCCTCGATATCCGTTTCCTATATATATACGAGTGCCGAATCGATGATATTCGGATTTCAATCCAATCGAGAGGAGAGGGAGAAGGAGGGTCTAAAAGGGCAAATTTTCCCGTCGAGTGGCGGCACACGGGGCTGAGATTGAATTTTCGGTTTTTCTCGAACCGCAGCAGCCGCCGCAAATTTTTCCATTTCTTCTCCTCGAAGAGTCGCGCGCTCTCGCGAATTTTCCTCCTCGATTTGCGCGATCGCCTGTGAGTGACCCCCTGCCAACCTCTGTCGGTCCGTCGCGGTGCATTTAAATCGACTGCTTAAGTTGACTGTGTACTAATTCATTTACATATTTAACACGCGCGTCGGCAAAGTTAGCTCTGGCTCCGCGTGAGAGGGCGAAAGATGAAGAAAGAATTAGGTATGCATGTGTCATCTCACTTATCTCTCGAGGATGTGAACCTCCTCTGTAACTTTCTTTAATTTAATAACGCAAAAACGGAAAATCACTCACATCACGTGTCTAAAACAAACAGTAGCGATGGAGTTCACTCTAAAAAAATGTGTAATATATCCTATACAGCACCGAAAGATTGCAGAAACATTGCATAGACCTTACATTGAAACATTGCAATCAAAATGATGTCATAATAATTACTGTGGCTATCTGGGATTATAATGTAATTTTTATAACAATGAATAGTAAAAAGTTATAGACTTAATAATTTACTTCATAAAATTAAAAATTTTGTTTTTAAAATAAGTATGTAAAGTACAATGAACAGATTTTCATTCATTCGAATTCATCGAATATTTATCTGTCTAATTTCTGAGGAATCAGTTCAGTATGCTTTAATATCTGAATTTCCTGTATTGGGATCAAGTCCAAAAATTTAAACTGATGTAAAGATGTAATTAATTTCTTTAACCTTTATGTAATTCTAACTATTTAAGTATGGGATAGGTAGAAGATCGCGCGCCGCATAGCGGTAGATAAAGGAATTATAGCGATTATTAAATAATATTTTTTATAACCGTTCTGGAATATTGCTGCAACATTCTCATAAAATGTTACATTTGCATGTTTCTGTAATGTCTCTACAATGTTACATTGTAACTTGCAAGACTGGAACGTTGCTGCAATGTAATTGCAATGATCTGTGCTGTATGGGATATTACATAAAAATATATTAGGTTAGGTAAGATTAGGAAAATTTTATACATTTTTTTTCATTAATTATCGTAAAATTTTACACTTATTATTTATGTATTTTACATATTTTTTTACAGCGTATTACTGAAAAAAGGCTTTAGTAATAAATATACTAGGATTTAATAACAATTTTAATGATTTGGGTAAACAGTGCTAATTAAATGCTTGGTACAACAATTATAAATAGAATTAATTGGATAAATAAAATAATTAATTCAGAAAATCTAAATTTAATTCAATCAATTACTACATTTAGTTTTTTGAACAAAACTTTAATAATTGTATAAATATGATGTTTTTTTTAAATCGGCCAACAGAGCCAAAGCACAAAAAATTAATTATTCGGAACTGTATCTCTTGGTTTGAGATCACTAAGTTCCATATATAAATTAATCTCGAAACTTACATATGGAGAAATATTTCTCCATATGTAAGTTTCGAGATTAATTTATATATGGAACTTAGTGATCTCAAACCAAGAGATACAGTTCCGAATAATTAATTTTTTGTGCTTTGGCTCTGTTGGCCGATTTAAAAAAAACATCATATTTATACAATTATTAAAGTTTTGTTCAAAAAACTAAATGTAGTAATTGATTGAATTAAATTTAGATTTTCTGAATTAATTATTTTATTTATCCAATTAATTCTATTTATAATTGTTTTATATATAAATTAATCTCGAAACTTACATATGGAGAAATATTTCTCCATATGTAAGTTTCGAGATTAATTTATATATGGAAGTTCTATATATAAATTAATCTCGAAACTTACATATGGAGAAATATTTCTCCATATGTAAGTTTCGAGATTAATTTATATATGGAACTTAGTGATCTCAAACCAAGAGATACAGTTCCGAATAATTAATTTTTCGTGCTTTGGCTCTGTTGGCCGATTTAAAAAAACATCATATTTATATTCTTAATATTGAGAGCCGATAAAAATATTTCTTTCTGATTTAATAATTGTAATTAAATTTTGATAGCAAAATATAAAATATTTAATAAATATTACCAGATATTTAGTAATTATTACTAAATCATAATAACAAGAAATTAAAAAATATGATAAATATATAAATATACATATGTATATATTCGAAGCCATATAGCTTCGAATTTATTGCATAGTTTCGAACTCTCTATAATTACTTTAAAAAATAAAATAGTACTTTCAAGCAGACTCGAATCTGGATCATGTTCGAATCTTTTATGAGTATTTGTGTGTGTTAGGAGAGGATATATAGATCAATAGGTATGTATATGTGTAGCAAGTATCATAAATATATTTTTTGTCTTAGAGTTTGAGTATTACTTATAAAGATGTAAAAGATTCGATTCTTTACGATAGAAAGTACTTCTAAGTACTATTTCAAATCTTGCAGGTTTTAAATCTTGCACATTGAATCTAAAATTCAAACATGACTGATCTAGATTCGATTACTTCGCAAGAGTATAATATGTGAAATATTATTTCTCATGAATATTATTTGTTCGGAAATTCTCATGGTATTACTCGAATCTTAAAAAAAAATAAAAAAAATTGCTTATTGGATTTTTAAGTACATATTAAACTTGATCCTGTTCTTAATAAATCAGGGACGAAGATACATCTTACTTTATTATTACATAGTTGGAAATTTTGTGTTTTTTAAATAAAAATAGTCCCCGTTAAAATTTTTGTGTTAAATATTTAACACATTTATGCGTTAATTTAACATATTGTTGTTGTGTTAATTGAACTCTTAAATATTAAATTAAAACAATTAATAAAACAATTAAAAAAAGATGTAAAAATACCAAAGTGCATCTATTTTTAATTTTACACAATAAATATGTTCTGCTTTATTAATGACAAGATTTATCAGTTAAAATTTACAGAAAAAATGTTGATTTTCTATTTTATAATATAAGTGAGGATGATAAAATCTAAAATTAATATATTTTTAAAAACACATAACATACACCTCCTTAATATTCTTATTATTAATATATTTTTAGTTAATTTTTACATTAAAACTATATTAATTTTACACAAAATTTATTTTAAATTGAAAAAGTTTGTTAACTTGATTAATCCTTTGAATTATTACTATTTTGTCAATTGAACATAGATTAGTATTTAAATCAAATATACAAACCGTTTTATTAGTTTTAATGTTATATTTAATTCAGATATTTTTATATGCTCAATTAACAAAATAATATTTACATTAGAAATATATAATTCCGCCTCCTACATAAATACAACATATATATATATATATATATATGGCTTATTGGCCATGCCGCGATGTTCTTTGCGTCGTACAAAAAATTAATTTTTCCGTTGCTTTAAGAATAGTATCCTTGGTTTGAATCTCTAATTCCTGTAATACCCCCTTAATTTAAATCCTCTTTCAAGCTACAAGGCGAGAAAAATATTGGTCCGAAAGTCGGCTGAATCGGGAAAATAATATTTAGTTGAAAAATTTAACCAAGTTAACTAATTTTTTCTCAATGCATTTAACATATCATGTTAATTTAACACAAAAATTTAACACAAATTCTACAACTGTAAAAAAATAAAATGTCCAAAAATGTTTAGTCGATTCCTCCGAAATGATCAAACTTAAGGAGATGCCGGAGTGATGACCTAACTCCGATAGGTTAGCACCACACATATCTAAACATATGCACGTATACAACACATATGCGTGAAAATTTTCTGCACCGTTTTCTTATTTATTAGGCTTCTAAACTTATATTTAAAAGTTTACTAATACTTCTTCATTCAATTTCTAGTCGGAACCTATCTTATTTTGTACGTACAAACAACAAAACTTTTATATTAAACAATTATTTTTTCGATCTGACGACAGAAGTCAATAAAGAAAAGTTTTTAAATTTTTTCTTATTTCTAACATAAAAGTCGGTAGGTTCCCACTTTGTTTCTGTACGTACTTTATTTGTGAAAAAGCATTTAGTATTTTATTAAACTAATAAAAAGTTTTCGGTGCAGAAAGATTTATAATCATCCGATCGATAAAACAGACTCATCCGGCATCCCCTTAATAATCTACGAACGGAGTCAATCTCTCGTTAGTCCTCGTGTAACTTTGATCAGCTCGAAGTCTCGTCCTGAGAAGTTGACCCGGTCTTCACCTGACTGAACGGTATCGATTATCGTCGAAGATGTTCTTGTTTCACGGCGATGAAATACATCCGTCGTCGGGGAAGGGAAGGATTTCGCTTTCTCGCGCGAGTTCGAGACGTTTTACTGGATGTAGGGCGCGATGGAAATACAAAATCAGGTTCCGGGAAAGCTTTCTCGAATGGCGGTGGCGCATATATATATATATAGGTATGCGCACATATATCTTATATTGGACAGCGTCAGGAAATTAAGCGAGCCGATCTCAAGGGCGACGTTTCGGACCTCAAACTTCGGCCGGGGGGAACTTTTCTCGGCATTGTGCCTGGATTTATCTCTTCCCGAAGTGTCGAACTGCTTTCTGGAGGGGGAGAAGAGCCACGGAAACCAAGAAATATATTATTGCCGACCGTGACTGGTGTACAAACGTTGTTTGCCCGTCAAAGAGACAGAGAGCTGAAGAGGAAGATGGGATGAGGAAACCAGACATGGATGATCGATGACAATAATTGGATTAAATTATCGTCATTCGCAGTGTAGTGGCTGAAGCCGTGGGCAATGACTTTGAACGCGGCTCAGCCGTAGGCAATGGTTTTGAATGCGGCTTATTCACTCACCGCGTCGCCACTAGATGGCGGCGTGGGAAATCGGCCGCTTTCCGCACAGAAAACACGCACACAAAGTGCCACTTTGCCTGCACGTGTAATACAAAAAAATTGCATTTACTCTTCTTGTGAATAAACACTGGAATTTATCTGCAATTTTATTTAATATCCTTAATAACACAGCACAACATATTCGAAAGATATTCAGAGGATATTCAAAGGATATCCAAAGGATATTCGAACATCCTCAAGATGTTCTCTGAACGTCTTCGGGATACGTGTGCTGTTAGGCATAAAAATATTAAAATAAAATATTTAAAAAATATTAAAAATATTAAAATAAAATAAAATAATAAAATATTAAAATAAAAAAATAATTAAAAATTGAATTTAAAAAATTAAGAAAGAATAATGTAATAGGAAACAATGTAATCATGCCCTTCCCTGGAAAAAATTCCTGCACACTGAGAAAAAAATGTTGATTCAATTGAACGTCGACGTCACGGGCTGCCACAAACATATGCAGTTGATTCATCAGTATTTTGTTAATAATATGACATAATTAATCAAATCAAGATATCATGCTTTTGTTTATACTGCATATGTTAAACAAACATATAAACAAAAGCATGACATCTTGATTTGATTAATTATGTCATTGAATTAACAAAATACTGATGAATCAACTGCATATGTTTGTGGCAGCCCGTGACGTCGACGTTCAATTGAATCAACAACATTTTTTTCTCAGTGTGCGGACGCCCATGGTTGTGCTTATATAGATGATTTTAAAATTAGCTATAATAGATAAAACTGAGATGAAAATATGTAGTTATCTTACAATTAGACAAGATGAAGATTTTATTTTAAATATATTTAAATAAAAAATAAAATTATATGGCGATTTATGTAGATAATTTCCAGACCATATTTATGTAAACGTATAAAAAAATATAAATTATAAAAAATAGATATAAAAATATTTATTGCTTGTTGGTTAAGTTCTGCTACTTAATAAAAATATTTAAATATTTTTATATTACCACTTTTAAATCAAATTATTTGAACATTATTCTAGATAATTTAATAAAGATAACACTTTTTTCATCTAAGATACAAGATATAGATAATACATATTTTTATTATCTATATAAAAATCTATATAAAAATAAGATGACGCCAAAACTTCATCTAGATGATCATCTATATAATTTGAATCAGGTAACAGCAAACACATTGGTCATTCGCTTTAAATAAATACACAAATATTTGGAATTCCCTTTTTTAACGGGAATCTATTTATTATATTTAAGCTAACATAATTGTTGCAACAATAAAATTTACGAAATTTTTCTTTTTAACAACTTTCGATATTCTGCGTTGAGAGAAGACTTAAGAAGAAGAGTTGTACACGAAAAAAAAATTGATGGATTTATTTAATCCGCGCGGTATAGAAAAAAAAGGAAAAAAAGGAAAGACAGATTTCTCAACGTTCTATTTTCGACTGAGATAAGAAGATTTAAATTATTCACACATTTATTCCGTGCTCGTGTGCTTGGTTTTCGTACTTGTGAGAGTATTCGCCAGTAGGATCGTACTTCTTCTTAAGTTGGTCCCATGTTGCTGGTTTCTGTAACAAATAAGACATAAGGTCAAATAAGCAATTGTTCCTTTTATAATAAGAAATTTACAAGATTGCCTTTATCGACAGAACGTCGACAAAACTATCCGTATAAAGCCGTATAAAGATTTTTATCCCAAAACAGTTACCTCACTTTCTTTCGTTTTAAACGCTTCTTATATTATTTTGTGAAATTCATTAAAATCAACTCGAGCACAAATCGTAAAAGTACGATTAAACCCATTTAATATTTTAAAAATCCCTGTACAGACTTTAAAAGAAAAATCTTTATGTAGACTTCTTAGACGGCGCTTAAAGCATTGACGTAAAAAATATATTTAATGTTTCAAGAACCGGGCGAAGTACGGCGAACGTAACGCGAACCGGATTGAAAACCCTCCAAGAGGAATCCGATAGAAGGGGAAACCCTCCCCCTCCCCACCCCCCTCGGGAAAGTAAAATCAGTTTCCGAAGGAGGAGATTCACGCGAGGATCGACAAGGGTGCAGGCGAATTCGCATCGCCGTTAAATTATTTGGCTACGGACGCGAAAGTTTTCCAGGCGCAACGAATCACTGGGAGACACCCTCATCCCCTTTTATTTTTTCCCTCCTCGTCGTCTACTACCCCGACAATCCGAAGAGCATTAACCCGTCTCTGCATGAAAGTCTAACTAGTTCCGCGGCATTTAAACCCGGCTTGACGTATCCCCTCGAGAGAGAAGGTTCTATATTTCTTCCTTCCCTCAGCATCAACTCATTACGCGCGACTTTGTGTTTCATTAGCCTGGTGAAAAGTGACGGGCGGTGACGTATTTGTATATATATGTATATATACAGGATGTCTCAGAATTAGTGGAACACCTGTTAATGGCAGATTCTTGGGAAAATTTAAAGACGATTTTTTCTCAGCAAAAATGTCAAGGCACCAATAATTTTGGAATTATAAGCAATTGAAAATAAATGGGTTTTCGCAAGCTAAAGCCTAGAGACCCTTTAATCAGAGTCTGGATATAAGTTAAATCAGGTTAAATTGTTCGACATTTTTCTTCAAAATCCTGAAAGAGAGAGAGAAATATGTGCTACTTCCTTCTCTCTTAGTTAATGTCTCATAACCTCTTCTTTATACTGCGCGTATGAGTGTAAAGTAATAAATAATGGTTGGATGTGCGGCAGAATTTTGTAATAATTCCTCGTCAAAGGGATATATTATGAAAATATAAACTTCCATGTATTTTTTTAAATATTTAATAATTTATTATATTTGATAGCAATAGAAATTTCATAAAATTGGCGCGAATTGAAGAAAAATGGCGAACCAATCAGAGGTTGCTATCTTATATCCAGACTCTGATTAGAGGGTCTCTAACTAAGCCTTGTGGCAATATTAAAAAAATTTCTTCACATTCTTCAATTAATTTTAGGTAGAGTTTACTTTAATAGAATTTTAATGTAAGACTTAGTTACAAAGATACATGATTTCAAAAATTGAGAATATTAAAAAAATGATCTTCCTCGACATTTTTGCTGAGAAAAAATCGTCTCCAAATAACCTGAGGAATTTCCCTATTAACAGGGTGTCCGGTAATTTTGAGACACCATACATATATATATATATATATATATATATATATATATATATATATGTATGGTGTCTCAAAATTACTGGATATATATATATATATATATATATATATATATGTGTGTGTGTGTATGGCGTCTCAAAATTACCGGATACCCTGTTAATAGGAAAATTCCTCAGGTTATTTGGAGACGATTATTTCTCCCATACCTTCTCCCGCCTTACCTTATTTACTAGATACCGGATAACCTTCTCGGTACCCTCTCTTTGCTTCTCGCTGCACTTGCTGCACTCGGTCTCCAGTGCGGCCGGAAGGTGTTCTGAAAGAATTGCAAACAGGAATTCAGATCAGGGACGTACAGGTACAACGGCCTCGTCGAGAGCAAGCACAGAATCGAATATTATCGTTACAGAAACGCAATTGAAATCTCCTTTCACCCTTTTTATCAATGAATCTTTTTATCAATGGATCTTTGATGAGAAAAAGTTACAGTAAATTTTCCACCCCTCCGTGAGGAACTGGATTTTAATTTACAGATTAATGTTATTTTACACATATTAAAAAATTGTTAATTTAATTATAAATGTTTCGACTGAATATTATTTTGTTAATTGAACATATAAAAATATTTAAATTAAATGTAACATATTAAATCTCTGACAAAACATAGATTAAATTAATTGGACTTAAATACTAATACATGTTTAATTGAAAATAGTAATTTAGTTGAAAAGTTTAGTTATGTAATACCTTCTAAGTATCTTCTAACCCAAAGCGACTTTAAATGTTAAAAAAGGGGGTCCTGAAATTTCTTTCTGCGCAAAATAAAATACAAAGAGCCTTTTTATCGCTTACTACTTAAGTTCTATATTATACTAAAAAAAATTTTTAAACTTGACTAAATTTTTCAACTAAATATTATTTTGTTAATTAAACATATCAAAATACTTCAATTAAAAATAATATATTAAAACGAAATGTTTATATATTTAATTTAAATATTAATATATGTTCAATTAACAAAATAATAATTTAGTTAAAAGTTTAGTCAAATTAACAAATTTTTTTTCAGTATACTAATTATAAGTATTTTTATGTGCTATGACTCTAAATCCAATTATCTGAATATTATTCTAGATAATTTGAATAAAGATAACACTTTGTTCATCTAAAAGATATACATATGTAGATATAGATAACATATTTTTATTATTTATATAAAGATAAGATGACGTCAAAGATTCATCTAGATGATCATCTTAGATCATTTTATTTTAGATACCCATACAAACTAGTACCCATATATTGACGGATAAGTGAAAAATCAGACTATGACAAAAAGGGGTTCAAATATATTTAAAAAAAAATAAATATATAATATATTTTCCTGAATTTTTTTACCCTTATTTTTTATATACTTTTTATCGTTTCATACTTTGACAGGTGAATTTTCCCGAATTTGTATGCGTGCACAGATCGTTTCTACTGAGACAAAGTTCTACGACGTAGGGCGGAGTTCATAATAATGTATGTTATTTCTCGGATATTCGATGTCCTGCAAAATTCACCCCCGACGTTTTTGCCGCCCCTTGCGTCATTTGCGCCAGCTGCTATGGTCAGCTGGCCGCACACCCTCGCATATCGCTCGTGAATTTTCGTGAGAGACAAGGACTATATATTCTCGGTAACGTATTACCGTCCATCGCGCGTTTTATCTCGCTCTATGGGATAGCCATGTCGAGGGAAAAAAAGGGACTCGAGGAGAGGAAGAAGACGATAAACGTGATTTTCTGATAAACGGCGAGAAAAATAAATCAAGTTATGAGTAATTAATCTAATTTGCAGAAAGAAGGAGAGAGAATGTCCCGATAAAAATAATCGATTCCCTAGTTCTCATTTAAATACATGTGATTCTGTGTGTATTTTCTCTCTATATGTATATATCACGGAGAGAATTTTCTCTTAGAATTTACCCTGAAATCGTGAAACAATATGGTATTGGAAGAATTTTATAAGAGTTTTTTTTTTATTAATATTTATCACATAAAAAAATATTAATATGTACAGTAAATTTTATCTTTTATTTAAATTTTTTAATTTTACTTTACTCTCTAAAAATTAATCGAACATATTTTATATCTTATTGTAGTAGATACAGTAAAAAAAAATGTATTGAATTCGAATAAATATTTATTTCAATACTGCCTAATAAATTATTTATTTGAAACTAATAATATTGATTTGATGTAAAAAATATTTATTTTTGATACAAGAAAATCCTTTTCAAAGCATAAACATTTATTTATTTCAAATAAATGATTTATTAGCCAATATTGAAATAAATATTTATTAATTTAATTTATTAATTTTTTTAATGTATTAATATTTTTATTGTGGCAAATATTAATCAGAGAAACTCATAACATTTTTCCAATACCATATTTTCCCACGATTACTACAATTTTTAATATTAAATTTTAAGAGAAAATTCTCTCTCTGTACGTATAATATATATATATATATATATATATATATATATATATATATATATTATATATATTATATGTATATAGAATATATTTCAAAATATATACAATATTTTTAATAGCAAACTCTTTTATCATTTGGAGAGACGAATTTTTCTTAACGAGAAAGTGTCGAGATATCAATAATTTCTGAGTTATAGGCGATTAAAAAAAAGACCGGGCTCTTTTCGCAAACTAAACTTTGTAGAGTTGAAAGATTAACAAAATTACACCCTTCAATTAATTTCAAGTCAACTTCAGGTTTACTTTAATAGAATTTTAACTTTAGATCTAGTTACAAAGATATTATGATGAGAAAAAAATTGGAAACTCGCAAACAGCGATGACCTTCCTCGACAATTTCTTTAAGGAAAAATTGACTGTAAATTTACCGAAGAGAATCTGCCTGTCGAAAATATAAAAGAAATCCGATAGTTAGACACAGAGGGGACACTTTAGCGCGCGTTATGTTTCGCGTCTCCGGAATAAAAACAGAGAGAATTTTTACGCTGAAAAATTGACATTTGCGAACCACAAACCGCGGACATATGTAAGCGCGCGAATGTTTCCTCGACGAGAGACGACGACGTGTATGTCTCTATACTTTTTGTATCAAAATCTTCTCGGCGACAATCGGCAACCGCGGGACGGTATTATTCCGTATCTCCAAAGGGAGCGCGATATTCAGCCTCTCTCAGTACATATACATATACGTACACTGTCGTTAACGGAACGACCTGGCATCGCGCATTCTTCGACCGGGGATGAGAACGGGGATGGCCATTAGTGTGCCAAGGCTGATTCTCGCGCGCGTTAGAAACCGTGTGAGAGATCGTCTCATTTCATCCTACGTGTTTTGCCGCATTATCGCGTCGTACAGACGAAAGACGAGGCAAACATTCTGTTCCTAATCGGAGTTACAAATTCGGTCTCGCGTTATATCGCATTTTCGTAATATTAGGCTCCGCACCTAATACAAGAATTGTATTATCCCAGGTAGCAAGCTGACGTCAAAATGACGTCATTTTGACGTTTAATGACGTCAGCTTGCTACCTGGGATGCAGGTAGCTCTTATTTGATAGCAATAGAAATTTCATAAAATTGGCGCGAATTGAAGAAAAATGGCGGACCAATCAGAGGTTGCTATCTTATGTCCAGACTCTGATTAGAGGGTCTCTAACTAAGCCTTGTGGCAATATTAAGAAAATCACATTCTTCAGTAGCTAAATAAGAGCGAAAAATTTTAGATGATTCTTTGTCGAAAATTAAGGGGATCCTAAATGTCCTGGAAAAGTCTGTTGTTTCTTTCCTGTTTTATCGACAAAATGTGAGGTTAGGTAAACTAAATCTATTTATTAGCTATACGAATTGTTTTTGCCTAAAATTAGAGCGCTCCGCTCTTTGTTGAAATCAATACTTTAATTTATACAGGAAAAAGATTTATCAATCTGTATAGTCTCATATATCTAGGTTACAGAATTATGAATTCAAGAATTCAAGAATGCTGTAATCTAGATATACGAGACTATATACATATTGATAAATCTTTTTCCTGTACACAAATTAAAGTATTAATGTTAACAAATGATAAAGCGCTTTAATTTCAAGTAAAAAAATCCGTATAGTCAATAAATAGATTAATAATTTATCTAATCTTACATTTTGTCGATAAACCAGGATAAAAACAGACTTTCGATCAGACAAATTTTAAAAATAAAACTTGGTAGATATTTTCTACTAATAAAAAGGATATTTATTTATACTTCTATAAAAACCCCCATTAATTTTCTACAAAGAATATATTATCTCCTTTTTTCGCACTTATTTAAATACATCCTGTATAAGAAAACGATATAATTGAGGTTAACATTTTGATTGAAGAAAAAAAGAAAATTTGTACATTTTATAAAAAATCGCTATAGTTTAATGTCCTAATGGGGTAAAAGCCATGCAGAATTTCAATAAATCATTATATTATTTTCTTCTAAATGATTTAGTGAATGTTAATGTAATTTTGCAATATTTTTCCTTAAAGTTATCAATTATTATACATGATTATAAAAAATTTGAAATACATGGTATTTTTTGGTAATCCAATCGATCATAATAAATTTTTATAAATATGTAAAACTAGCAGAAATTCCAATTGCAATAACTTTTAAATGAATAAGTGAATTAAATCCACATTTTAACAGTGATTTTAGTATCAAAGTGGAAACGATCTATGTAATTTTTATGCATTTTGTACTATTTTTAGATATCTTCCATATATCCTTAAACCTTCTGTCAATGCAGAATTTTTCATCAATGTATGGATACCCAGGGTACTAAATATGTGTTTTTTGACATATTGCATTGAACATTGCAGAGATAACAATTAATCCTTTTGTTAATGCATAATTTTCATTAATGTATGGTTACAATTTTATTATAATTTACTATGTATTTTTCGACACATGGCCCCAACGATAATGCTTCTTTATAGCAGCTGCTGGGCTATATCCAATACTCTTTTCCGTTATATTTTAAGAGATTTCCATAGGCCCTTATTTTATTTCGGGCTGAGAAAAATTCCAGGACATATTTTTAACACTTAAAGCTGATTTGGGTATCCAGATACCGGTTAATTGACAAAGGAGTTGTTGAAATTTCTCACCTTTAAGCTCCTTGCCGTCGGGCGTGCAGGAACCCTTATCTAACAGACAGTTGACATAGTTCTTCAGCAGACGTTCGCTCCTTAGGATCGCATCTAAATCGACATTGTCGAACTTGGTCGTGTAACTGTCTTCCGCTAAAACGCAGGAAACTGCTACGAGCAGGAATAGAGCCAAAACCTGTATCAAGTATTAAAATAATTTTTCATTAAAAATTAATCATATTAAAACTAATTATATTAATGATATGAAAAATTCAAGTAAGAAATTGATTAATATGTCAGACGCAGAAGTTAGACGCAAACAACTTATTTTTAAATATTTTTTATTTAATTTGATCTTTGATCTTTTCTTTGAATTGTCTTCAGCAGATTGATTAACAAAAAAAATTAATGTGTCTTGATCCACATTTCTATCTCTGACGTCTTTAACGAAAAACCAGAAACAAAAACGCGTGTGACATAAAACCTCGATACGATATGCAAACAGCATGCAAAAGTTCAAAGTAAAGAAAAGAAGTTTCAAAACTAGTTTATTACTATCTAATTTCTGCGCCTAGAATTTATTAAGGAATTAATGTCTTATAAGTACACTGGAAAAAAATTATTAAAGTAGTAAATATTTATTTCAATACTGGCTAATAAATTTATTTATTTGAAACAAATAATTTATCTGTTTTGAAAAAGATTTTCTTATATCAAATAAATATTTGTCACATCAAATCAATATTTTTAGTTTCCAATAAATGATTTATTAGGTAGTATTAAAATAAATATTTATTCCTATTCAATACATTTTTTTTCAATGTAGGGCGATTAAGTATCTTACAAGTGGGTTCAAACTTGTTTGCATGATTTTGAACTCTCAATGATTGCTTCGAGAAAAAAAAACAGTATTTTTGACGTAGACTCGAGTAGTTGGTATTTGAATTACTATAAGTATTTCTCAAGAAACAAGAGTAGTCCAAATCTAGATCAAGTATGATCAAATCTCATGAATATTTATGAATATTTATGAATATTTATGAAAAATTGTGGGGATAATTGAAGTGAATGTGTAACAAGTATCATAAATATATTTTTTTATATTCGTAGAATCCGAATACTACTTATAAAATATTCGATTCTTTACAATAAAAAATAAAAAAAGTCAATCTAAAATTCAAATATAACTGATTTAGATTTGATTATTTTGCAAGAATACATATATGTAAAACATTATTTCTCATAAATATTATTCAAATCTTAAAAAAAATTCGATTGAATTCGACTCCGATTTTAAGTACATATTTTCGTTTTATTATGATTGAAGATATCTCGAAATCTCTCAATGCTCCGTAAGTATACTTTTTCTTTCTCGATATATTCGATATCTGTACTACAGTGTTTGCTGTTATCTAAATAAAATTATATAGATAATCATCTAGATTAAATTTTAGCATCATCTTATCTTTATATGAGTAATAAAAATCTGTATTATCTATATCTGCATCTTAGATGAAAGAAGTGTTATCTTCACTAAATTATTTAGAATAATATTCAAATAATTTGGTTTAAAGTCGTAGCACATAAAAATACTTAAGGGGATGCTGACCATGAATGTTTTACCGACTTTGAGTTCAAGAGCTTTTCATTTTATTGACTATACAGATTGAAAAATTCTTCTCCACAATTAAAGTATCAATAATAATGAACGAGGAGCGTTGTAAATTCGTATAAAAAAAAACAATAAAAGTTAGAAAATTACAGTTTTTTTATCGACCTCTGCATCAGCTCATAACAATATTTATTTAATACAAAAGTTCTGCAATTTATTTGTGCACACAATATGACGCTTCCAATAGAGATGACATGAAAGAATAATACAACAGTAATAAAAATGAGACCAAAAGCCTGTATCAAAAGATTTTTCAATCTGTATATTCAATAAAAAGTGAACCTAACCTAACTTAAAGTCGGTAAAACAGAACAACGACAGCATCCCCTTAAGGGCCGATTTTTCCAACTTCTTCGTAAGTTTATCCAACAGGTAGCATATTTTCGTCTCTTTCAGATAAGTTATAAAAAAAGAGACAAAGATATGCAACCTGTCAGGTAAAACTTACCAAGAAGTTGGAACAATCGGCCCTAAGTAGTAGAAATTAAACATTAAGCGATGAAAATATATTCATATTTTTATATTCCTTTATAATATATATTTTCCACATATTTTCATCTTATCTTCATTTAACTATTTTTAAAATCATCTAACAATAAGCACAACACTGTCTGTACTAAATTATAGCGAAAGATTTGAAAGCGGGGCGCGAAATCTCCGCTTTCGATGGACGGAATTCCGCGGAGGATGAACGCGGAGGACTCGCGACAGCAACAACAACTCTCGGATCGGTCCGACAATGAGCAAAATGTTTGGGACAGGTACGGTCTCGCTATTCACGTTAAATGTCGAGCGTGGCCAAATGTTTGCGGCCGCACAATCACGTTCCCGAAACGCGGAGACGTATTTAACGCGCGACATGAATATCAAACGAGCACGCGTGCTGTATCATCTCCCTCTTTTTCTCGTTGTCTCTCGACCGCGATTTTAAATAGAAATTTCTGGAGGCCCAACGCGAAAATACATACAGAGGATACAGAAGTGCGCGGGTCTCTCTATACGAACGCGCGGAAAATAGAAGCGAGTTGCACACACACACGTCTCATTAGTAAGTTAAAGACGAGAGTGAACGACCAGCCGGGGGCCGCGTACAGCTCTTCGTTTAGAAATCAATTCAATTACGCGGAGTGTGTCAAACGCTTTCTCAAGCGCGGCTGCACGGAGCGTTAAGAGACACTTCTGTGCGTGCGGAACATCAAAGTCACGTTTCTCTCGTATATACGTGTACGTGCGCTCTCTTGTACGCGAATATAACGTATATAAAATATATCAAGATATATTCTCTATTTTTTGAAGAATACTTCCAGAATAAATCAATTTTTTGAGAGTGTTCTGTCGTCGAATTTAAACATTGAAATTATCGTATCTTTAAATCATTGCGTATTTTTGTCGCGGATATATCAGATATTTAAGGTATTATTTTGAGAAAAAGAGAGCTTCAAAAAGAGAGAAATGTGAATATATTACTCGCGCTGAAAGAAACTGGAACAATCAATGTCATATTGTGCGAAAGAAGAAAGGAGATATTCTCGCATGTAGGACACTTGTCTTTTTAGTTCCAAGTCATAAAATGACATTGATTGTTCTAGTTTTCAGATATCTTACACTCCCATTACGCGTAGAAAATCTGAGAAATTAACTAGAAGACCTTGAATTATTACGTAAACCCTTCCAACTCCAGTCTGGCCGAGAGAGAAGAAACAAGTTCTCGGCTCGTAAATTAAAATAGATTTGTAATCTTTAAACATTACGTGTGTCAGTTCATGCATTTTAATCGCTTATTTAAGTTAAGGATTTAAATTAATTCAAATTTATATTCGAAATAAACAAGAAGACGATAGAGAACATAAAAGATTTATGTTTTGTCCGTGATACCTAATTTCATAAGATTAATCAGAAGAAAAATAGATAAAAAGAGATCGGGGATGTCGAGCAATATTTTTTTTCTGTTTTTTTTTTTTTTTTTTGAGAAAATCCAATTTTTCATTTTCGATTTGATTCCTTCTTTTTTTCGAATTCGGTGATTCGGTTCGACGAAAGTGTAAACCACCACGACAGTTTCGATGAGTTTGGCTGAAACTCGAAGCGAGGGAATTTCTCACCCCTCGAAAGACCGCGAGCAGATGGTTACGCCAGTACATAACGGGTTAATGCCGGAGAGTTAGTTGGGATGTTAATTAGTATAGAATAGACCTGTTGTAGAGAGAAGTACGTTGATACCCACTATACTTTGGTGGAGGAGCAAAAGCGCGCAAAGGGCAGCGACCGGAATGATGTTATCCCGCGGACTCGCCCAGAGACATTTCGGCGCTCTTCCAAAGCGATAAAGACCGCCGTGACATTTAACATACGAGGCTGCGTCGATATACGAGACAGGATGTGTAATTGGGTCGCGTTTTGTCGCTCGGAATTTCAACGAATCGAAAAGAAATCCAAAATTTATTTTACATACGACGAGCGTTGTGCTTAGATGGTTTTCAAATTACCTATAGATGAAAATAAAATATACAAAAATATGTAAATTTATCTTAGATAAGATAAAGATGACCAGTGTTGTGTGCTTAGATGATTTTAAAATTACCTATAGATGAAAATAAAATATATAACAATATGTAAATTTATCTTAGATAGGATAAAGATGATTTTGTTTTAAATATATCTAGATAAAAGATAAAAAGATAAAATTATGTGGCGATTTATCTAGATAATTTTCTAGATAATAATTTTTAAGCCTGTTTGTGTAAACACAGTTATAGAAAAATGTAAATTATAAATGGAATATAAAAATATATGTATTTATATTTTTATTTATAAATTTTTATCGCTTACTGCTTAAGTTCTACTATTTAAGTATTTTTATGTGCTATGATACTAAACCAAAATTATCTGAAAATTATTCTAGATAATTTAGTAAGGATAATATTTTTTTCATCTAAGATGCACACACAGCTGTAGATGAAACATATTTTTATTATCTATATCAAGATAAGATGACACCACAAAACTTCATCTATATAATTTTATTTAGATAACAGCAAACACTGATGATTAATGAAATCAATTAATATTTAATTTTGATTTGATTAATTATATATAATATACTCAATTGTAAAATTCAAAAATAAAAATAAATAATATATAAACTGCTTTATTTAATTTACATTCAATAAATTTATAGAAAACTATATTATGAGTATCATTAAAAAGGTTAGTAGAACAAGATACATATTAATATATTCCGATGGCAATGAATCACTATTTCGCAAGATAAAAAGACGAAATGTTTTATTAATCAAGATGAAAAAAAGACATACTGCGCGTTCTCGATGACGTGAGAAGCTAAAATTATCTGAAAATTATTTTAGATAATTTAATAAAGATAATATTTTTTTCATCTGAGATGCAGCTATAAATGAAATATATTTTTATTATCTATATCAAGATAAGATGACACCACAAAACTTCATCTATATAATTTTATTTAGATAACAGCAAACACTGATGATTAATGAAATCAATTAATATTTAATTTTGATTTGATTAATTATATATAATATACTCAATTGTAAAATTCAAAAATAAAAATAAATAATATATAAATTGCTTTATTTAATTTACATTCAATAAATTTATAGAAAACTATATTATGAGTATCATTAAATAATATTAGTAGAGCAAGATACATATTAATATATTCCGATGGCAATGAATCACTATTTCGCGAGATAAAAAGATGAAATGTTTTATTAATCAAGATGAAAAAAAGACATTGCGCGTTCTCGATGACGTGAGAAGGAAAATTATTCACACGCACCTTCGTGCGTAAGCCTTATTGTGCAATCCCCAGCCATTACGCACGAAGAGAACAACATTTCCTGACGCCTTTCACTCTCGTGAAGAAATTTCACCTCGTTTTCGACGGGGAATTCACTCGTGATTCGAGAGAGAGAAGACGACGACGAATTACAAAAACGTCCACGCGCGCCGGTAACAGCGACTTTTTGCGACGATATACAAAGAAGACAGACGTTTTTAATCACCGTAGAAGACTCTTAAACGGTCCCCGAGGTCGTTAACGAATGTGAAACAGCCTCGAAACGCAGGCCGAAGAGGAACTCGCTCTGCATTATTCACTTTCGGGTCTCCCTCTCTCTCTCTCGGGATCGGATTTTCGCCGAATAAAACACGGCAATTAACGTCTTACGCGATTCCTACGTGGTAGAAAAAAAGGTAAGACGTTTAAAAAGGTATTCGAGTAAGTATAAAGAATAGCAGACGAGGACGGGGATTTAAATTTTAAAATACCTGCAATCGGAAAAAAAAAATATATATATATATATGAAGAAGCAAAAGAGAGAGAGAGAGAGAAATAACGTTATCGAATCGCGAAGCCACACCTATGAAATTTCTATTTTACAATATTCACAGCACGTTGTCCTCAAACGTTTTAATTAACAGGAGGAAAATCAGAGCGCTTCGTTTTTGCGTTACATATTTTCATTTATGTAAAACCTTATGCAAAACTTACGTAAAACCATACATTTTTATGTGACAAAAAAAAAGATGAACGTAATAAAATTACACTCACGATCAACCATGTAATGTTGCATTACGTAACTCACATGTCATATCGGCAATATAATCTTCCGAGAATCTAAATAGGATAATCAATCGTAATCAGACGTAAAAAAAAAAATACACACAGATGACGTCATTATAATATAAAGAAGGATCACCGAAAGTAAAATCAGTAAGGACCCTAATAGCACAAAATATCCGAAAGATATTCAGAGGATATTCAGAGAATATTTAGAGAATGTTCAGAAGATATTCAGAAAACATCTAGAGAATATTTAGAGAATATCTAAAGGATATTCAGAGAATATTCAGAGGATGTTTAGAGGATATTCAGAGGATATCCAGAGGACATTTGAACATCGTCGGGATATGTGTTGTTAGAGGATAGAAGATGCATGAAAGAAGATAAATGGAAGAGAGAGAAAATTACGCTTACCTTCATGTTCGCGCGAAGTTTTATTACTGACTGATACTGACAGCTGCGCCGATCAGCTGTTTTATATACCCGGGCCCCTCGCGTGGCCGGACCCCGAATTCGTCGAATCGGCCCCTTCGGGGTCCCAGCGCCCCCTCCCGGTATTATTTCGCGTCCTCGCGCAGGAGAGGTGCAAAACGTGACGTCGTGCGTCACACAGGTGAGCAAATCTCGAATGTTCGCCTCGAACGTATCCGCGCGCGAATCACTCTATACGTCGTCTTTGTAAATATTGCAGGATATACACACGCGCGCGAGGAACTTCTGAATCGATTTGAAAAGAATTCCTCTCCTAAAGCTTCCGCGAACGCTTCAACTTTAATTCTGTTTGCATTTCGTTCGCAAAACTTTTCGACTTCTTCACCGTGGAAACACCTGAAGACAAATTTTTACACCCCCTCATCTTCCCTCTTCACGTCATTTGCTCTTCCCCCCTTTCTCTTGGAATAAGTAAAAAAATTAAAAATTTGCTTTTCATTTTTATATAAATATAAAAATATAAAATATAAAATATAAAAAATTATACTATAATTTATTTATATATTTATATTATACACACACACATATGTACATATATATATATATATATATATATATATATATATATACATATGTGTGTGTGTGTGTATAATATAAATATATAAATAAATTATAGTATAATATAAATATATATTTATATGATATAATTATATATATATATATATATATATATATTTATATAATATTGTATAATATATTATATTATGTATAATATAAATATATATTTATATTATTTATATTATATATATATTATATATTTATAATTTATTATAATTTATATAATAATATAAAAAAATTATCATACTTAAATTAAAGAAATCAAGCTAATTAACGAACAACTTTACAGTTGTTACTAAATAAAACATTTTATTATTAAAATCCATATTGTGTAGAACTACTGTTACAACAAACGTTTGAACTGTACGACAGTCTTCATTAGTATTCTAACCAATTCTTTACAATAATCAATCTAATACGGAGATATATACTTTATATTACAGTTTGAGGAAAATACAAACTTATAAATATAACATCGCATTAATAATCTATTGCGTATTTCTTCGCTTTACCGTCTGTGAAATTTTCCAGATTTATTACCGCGAATTTTCTCTCAATGTGGTTTAAATTAGGAAACATCTTCTAATTTCAACATTTGACGACGTGGAAATCTTGATCCCTTTATTATGTCATTAAATGGAATAAACTGATCTTTTATATCCTAAGTGAATTTTTAAAAATTTCTTATTTTTTATATATTAGCATGCTTACTTGTGTGTCTAATTTTTTTGTTTTTTGTGTAGCATTTCCGAAATTATTCTTCTATGATAATTAGTTTCATAACCTAAAATTTCAATCTTATCCCATTTAAAATTATAATTTTCTTTGATTACATGTTCCGATATCACTGAGAGCTTATTAGCACTTCCTTTAATATTATTTTTGTTATTTTATCTTGGTTTGTATATAATTGCCTCATTACCTGACCTACATATATATGACGCATCACAATCATTGCAGTTGATCTTGTAAATAATGCTAGAATTTTGTGAATGCTGGTTCTTGTTTTTATGAGTTTTAATAATTTTATATATAATTTTATAATAATTATTGAGTTTATTAAAACATCGATATCCAACATTCACATTAGTCTTTTTGATAGAGGAGACAATCATATCTGAAATTCCGTTAGTATACGACATAACCACACATTTTTTTGTTTCTTCTTCTGTTTCTAAGTTCGTAGTTCCATTAACGACAATTATTATTATGTCTGTTTAAAATAATTCCACTGGAAACAAGATGTTTGATACGGTGATTAATTTTATTAAAAATCAAACTGTGATTAACAATATTTTTATTATAAAATTGTGGGTGTGATAATATGGGCCTGATTTCATCACATTAGATAATGTTATTTTATAAATACAAGAGCGAGATTATTTATTGTTTAACTTATATTGTTAATGCTTATAAAAAATTATATTATATTATAATAATAAAAAATATAAATATAAAAAATATTAAATATAAAAAAATGAAAACAACAAAATAGCAAAAATTTAAAAGATTAAGCTCCTTCTCTCATAACAGTGATTATTTTGTTTCTGGGAAATTCCCCTTGTCTCTTCAAAATATTTGCTAGAAGAAAAAAAATGATGACACCACAGATTAACATGTCGTTACGGCCATTACAAAATTTTGCATGACACGAGAGAGAGAAAGAGAGAGAGAGAGAGAAAGAGAGAACTTGTTAGCGGGAATTGCAAAAATAATATTTAACCTTCATTGAGTCAACCGGTTCGTATCTTTTTAAAGTTCCGCAGCCACGGACGAATTATTGCATTTCCGTTCCGGCAAAAACAGCGCGAGAAAAATCGGAGTCCCGCGTCCGGATTTAGCGCATACAGAACGTTGCGCAAATGCAACGCCTGCATAAAAGGAGTGCCGCATCTTGCAGAGAACGCGATGATGCGTTCTCTCGCAGGTGCGCGTTGTTGACCGAACTAATTCGCGCGACAGGATATGCAAGTTACGTAATATTGCATCTCCGATAATCGTGCGATGGAAATTATTACGTATATTAAAGTAACGAACAACTTTGATAATAATAAAATATTAATAAAATATTACGCGGTCAATAAATATACTCAGAAGGAAAAGAAGTGTTAACTCATAGCACAAAATATTTTTAAAATCTTTTAAAAATATTTCTTAAAATAATTCTCGAAAATATTTTTTAAATGTTTCTACGTCCGTTTTTTCATGTTTAAAAATATTTTTGAATATAGATTTAAACTAATATTTCAAAAATATGATATATCAAATATTTAAAAAAATATTATCTAAGCGACAAAAAAGAACATTTTTTTAAATATTTTTAAAGTTTTTTACATTTCTAATTCTAAAAAATATTATCACAAAAAATTTTTAATTATTTTAAAATATTTCTAAAACTATTTTAAAATATTTTATGCAATATTTTATAGAAATGTTTAGAAATATTTTTTGAAAATATTCATAATATTTTGTGCTGTATGGGAAATCAACACTTATATACTTATATATAGATATAAACTGTAATATCTCTAATCTTCTTATAAGAATTTACTAAATTTTATAACAATATTAGTTTTATTTCGATTTTACAATTATCATCTGGAGAATATAAAAAATGTATTATTTTATATTAAGAGATATGTTATCTTCTATACGATATTTTTCTTTTCCATTCAAGAAAATTATTCTTAAATAACAAGATTAATATTTTTCTTAATTAAACAAGAAAATTTGCTTTAACATTTTATATAATTAAAAAGATAATATTGTTATTTGAATTTGAATTGTTTATTGAATTGAATTGAAATTGAATAATATTGTTGAAATTTCAGATTTAGCAAATTCTTATAGATATTGTTGCGTATATACGAGTATATAAGTGTTGATTTTACACCTTTTTTCTGCATGTGTATAATATTATATATATATATATATATATATATATATATATATATATATATATATGATGTATCACAGAAAAAACAGTATCCTTGAAAGAATGCGAATATGCCTTGATTCAAGTACATTTTATCCTTATAATAGTGCCAAATATGAATAATCTTGGAGAAAGGATAATTTATCCTTAAAATAAAAGTGCAAAATATTCATGGTTAAAGCTGAAATTGACTTCAATTAAAAATAAAGTTGGAAGGACAAATGAGGATCGGATATAAGAGGTACTTTCAAGTATATCATTCTTAGTTCAAATGTGACTAAGTTTGTTTTTACCATATAACAATTTGAAAACAAGAATATATCTTAAGGATAAAATATACTCCACACAAACTTATTTATTATTAAGACAAATCCTTTTTCCTGACATGTTATATATTATATATATATTATATATACAAATTTATAAGATAAATTAATTTCTCATTTGCAAAGTTGCATCTTCATTCGAAACCATGCATATTGTGTTTTTCGCGCGCAGATTTATAACTCATTCAAAACTCGCATTAATGGACGCGTGTATAAAAAAATTATATATATTACTCATACTTTTTGTAGGAAGCATCTTTGATTGCACCAATTAACAGTCTGCGAATAAAGTTCACGGTAAATTGAAAAAAAAAGAGATATATAATATACTTTTTGCAACTATATTATATAATTTATCTCTTTACAACGCCTTCTCCGAGAATGCTTGTTTGTCGTTTTAGAATTTTATGGCTCGTAATAAATTTATCCGACCATGCATATAATGGGACATGGAATATTGTATTATTATATCGAGAGGTCGGGCGTGTGCACCTGTTACGGACATCTCCCGCGTAATCCATATTTTACAAACGCAATATCGATAGCCGCCAGCGAGAGATATTTCCTTTGTTCTTGCCTAGAATTAACATCATTAATAAATTGCAGCATCGAGAATGACTAGCAGCTCTCGGATTCGAAGCGAGGCGTTTATTTGCGAAGAACAATTCGCGGAGATGACGATGAGAGATGCCACCCATCGCATCGTATGGGGAGAAAAGAGTATCGTGTGTGTAAAATATGCAATACAATCAGTGGGATATGCGCAATTATATTATACGATATGCATATACGAGTGCCGAAATATCGCGGGCTTTTGTTCATTTTAAAACAAACAGCTCTTTTCTGTAACAGAAGTATATTAATGAAAAATATCAGGGTCGGGTAAGTTGATGATTTTTTAAAACTAAATTAAAGTTAGTTATTAAGTTATCTAAGTTACCTAAGTTACTTAAGTTACCTAAGTTACCTAAGTTAACTAAGTTGCTTAAGTTACCTAAGTTAATTAAGTTACCTAAGTTAACTAATTGTAAGTAATCTAAGTTACCTGATTTAATTAAGTTATTTAAGTTACCTAAGTTAACTAAGTAATCTAAGTTACCTGAGTTAATTTAAATATAAGTTAAGTTAAAGTTAGTTGCTTATAAAATTAATTTTGTCAAGTTAAAAATTGCAAAAATTAACTCAGTTAAAGTTAAGATTATATAAATAATTAAAGTTAAATAAAAAATTAATTTTTGAAAACATTATTTATATTAAAGAATTTTGTTTAGTTTTCTCAAATTTATATATAATAAAGAAATTTTGATTTTTATATAGAAATATATTTTTTGGTAATTACAATTTATGACAAATAAATATAAAAATTAATAATATACTTAATTTGAAATACTTTAATTTAAAAATAATACGTTTATAACTTGTAAAAAAAATTAACTTGAGAAAAAGTTACTAACAATAACTTCAAGGTCAATAATAACTAGTTGGATTTAAAAATTAATACATTTTAAATTAATTAACCTAAGTTGTTAAAGCCACAATCTCCACTTGATTCCTCTCTACCAATAGAGCCAAACGCGATGTTATTGCGACAATTATGAAGGAAAGAACATTTTGGAAAGGAATTTGAATCTAAGTTGTTAACTTTTTTTAACTTTTAACTAATTAACTAGTTGTTACCCAATCCTGAAAAAAATATAAACAGGCAAAAAAAAAGAAAAACGTATATCAATTGTGTATATTTTGTAATTGTTGTTCACCTACGACAAAAAATAAACTGTCGGTAC